>NC_072837.1:4407500-4725625 GCF_027744805.1 Dunckerocampus dactyliophorus
CTAGCGACTATATCTGCAGTTCGAAATGCTAAAAACAAAGATTAACGTTAGCTTACCCTGTTATTGTGCTTTAACTATGAATGCTAGAGTGTTATACTCCACTGTCCACTGTGCTGCCCTCAGTCTCCTGTTGGATAAAATGTGTGTTTTGCTGTTTGTTTCAGGCGTTGCCCCTCGGGATCCGCCGGGATAAGCTGGACGAAGTTGCCGGGGAGAGGGACGTCTGGGCCTCCCTGCTTAGGCTGCTGCTCCCGCGACCCGATCTCGGATAAGCGGTAGAAGATGGATGTGCGGATGAATGCCCTCGGTGGAAAAAGTTTGGACCCAACACATGTACATATGCTAAGAGGTGGCCAATAAAAAAACAGCTGCAGATGTCCCCCGGGCCGCATTTTGGACATCTTTGACTGATCAAAAATCAAGTTACCATTAGCTGAACCTGCACCGAAATTGACTGTGTTATTCCTTCATCTACCCCCAACCTTTCCACAAAGTGTTGTGAAAATCGCTTTAGTCGTTTTTGTGTAACATTGCTCATAAAGAAACAGTAATGACAAGTATTTGGCGGAGTCTTGTCAGTATCTATTCAGTCATACACGTCAGACAAAAACATTACAAGAGCTACAATGTGAACCTGTCAATTACCCAGAGTGGAAGGGAAGTTTGTCATTGTTTGTGCATGGTAATGTTGAAAGGGAAGCTACAGAGCGCTCGTGTTACTCAAAGCCGGCTGGGTGAAAGACGCCAGGATAAAAGGGCAGTTTGTGCAAAAACACGACGTTAGTTACAGGTGTGGGTCGCATGAATGCATCATTGATATTTACACAGCGCTGGCACGAGTGTTGAAGAAGAGCTGACGCAACTTTTGGGAACTAGAGCTTTGCAGCCCAGACTGATTTGTATCTTCTTCACTTGGCACAGTGTTGTGCCTCGTCAAACCCGTCAGTGTGCCTGCATAAAACTGTGTTTAGACATTTGCCAGAGACTGTTTTAATTTGGGAATTAATTTAATTATATATGGCCACAGGTTAAGCTGTTTATTTCGCTCTGATGTTGTTTGTTAGAAGTGGTACGCAAAAACTAAGCAACCAGGAAGTAGCCTACTTGCTAGGACAAGAATAAACACAAATACCACACTCACCATGTTTTCACTTTTGTTGGAAGAATTAAGTATCATTTTTTGCCGTTTGAGTCAGAATGACAATGGACAGAATTAAAAGTGGTATGGTCTTGTCGTCCTTTGTAGCCTGTCTTGAAGCAGAAAGTAGCTAATTTATGGCTAAATCAACAACAAAAGTCAAAAGTCTTGATGACAACATTTCTGCCGCCTCTGAATAAAAAAATGGTACATTCCTGTCATCTTACACTGTCTTTTGTGAACCAGGAAGTAGCCTGCTAGCTAGCATAAGGATAAACCAAAACAAATATGGCGCTTTTTCACTTTTGTCTGAAAAATGATATTATCTTTTCGACATTTGAATCACAATAAAACATTTCGGCCATCTCAGAATCAAAAATGGGACAGTTGTCATTTTACGTCATCCTGTGTGAACCAGGAAGTAGCCTGCTAGCTAACATGAGGATAAACCAACCCAAAAATGGAGCTGCAAAATGTTTTCACTGTTTTTGGGGGAATTTATTTTCTTTTTTTCCTGTGTGAATGATGATGACAACATTTCTGCCACCTCAGAATAAAAAATGGTACGGTCCTGTCACTTTACATAATTTTTAGTGAACCAGAAGGTAGCCTGCTAGCTAGCATACAGACAAAGAAACCAACAAAAATAGGGTGTGCCACAGTATTTTCACTTTTGTCTGAGGAATTTATATGATCTTTTTGACATTTGAATCACAATAAAACCATTTCGGCCATCTCAGAATCCAAAATGGTACAGTTTTGTCATTTTTATGTCGCTCTGTGTGAATTAGGAAGTAGCCTGCTAGTTAGCATATGGACAGACAAATTGCAGTTTTTCCACTTAAACTGTGGAAAAAAAGAAACATACATAATGAAATATAAGAAAGTATCAAAATGGTATGCCATTAAGCGCTAATAATGCATTTTTTAAAGTCACACAATTTGAATAGCAGTCAGTAAAGCATAAAGAGTCCGTCAACTGTGTTGCCAGCGGCAGTTTCTGCAATCAGCAGCGTGCCCTCTCAGAAGAGCAAGCAATGGATGGCACCAAATAGCCATAACATCTTCAAACAAGTCAAAAAGATTCTTGTCCCCCAATAAGTTTGAGTAATTCCAATGAATGTCTTATATGCTTCAAGTCAGAGTATAGTTATCCTTCCGTAACAGTAGATAACAGGACTAAAAAACACCACTGATGCTCCCCAAAGTGTGCACCATCCCCTCGCCTCATCTCCTTTTCTTTTGTCTTTGAACCTCACTTTGGTTTGGGTAAAAAGGTGGACAGGGCAGCGAGCAAAACGGCCGTAAAGCTTTGCGTGCAGACTGATATTACCCTTTTAAAAGCAAAACAAATATGTGTGCGAGGTGTGCCCTGTAATTTCACTGTTGACATGTGCACTTACAGTGGGGCTCCGGGACCCTGTTAATGACTAGGGCAGGTAAGACATGGAGACAGGTGGAAGACATTGCTGTCTGACTGGTCCCAAGAGAAGAGGGAGAGTGCGTCTGTGCTGCGTGATTGTGTAAAAGTGTCACAGACAGACACCGTGGCACCTGATGATGTCACTGATGTTGTCACCAAGTGCCTTCAAAGTTCCGCTTTTACAACACACTCCATTCCTGAACACTAAAGCCTTGAATGGCCGCACTGCATTGTTCTCCTCTTGCTGTCTTGCTCAAGGGTAAATTACAGTGCTGCACGCCTCAAAACAAACGTCTGCAGGAAGCACTCGTGGCCACGCGACAAACTGTCATCGACAAAAGTATTAGGGCCATACTGGGAAGATAATCAGAATATATCATTGAAGACTTTTACATTTTATGAGAGTTACACTGAAATTCTACAAAGTAGTAATTATATTAGAATAAAATCATAATATTATCAGAAAAAAATATCTAATTTAGCAAAAAATATAATTGTAACATCATGACAAAACATTTTAAAAACCCTAATTTTATTACAGCATAATCCTAATTCTATTACAATATAAATATAAAGTTGTAATTTTACAAAAAATATGAAAGCCTGCATTTTATGAGAATAAAGTTGGAATATTATGAAAAAAAAGGAATATTTTATTTGAAAAACTAAAGTAGTAAAAAAGTTGTTGTTTTTATGAAAAGCTATACGCTGTATTAATCAATTAATAATAATACCGATCATTATAATTATAATAATATCACAGCTGTATTTGTGCATCAGCATCTTATGTCACACCCGTGAGGTGGATGGATTATCTCGGCAGAGGAGAAAAGCTCACAAACACAGATTGAGACAGATTTGTGAAAAAGATGCACTTAGAACATGATGCACGTTTACATCTTTGACTTTAGCTCATGAAAGATGGCAGCAATCAGAGGTGTTTTTGCTGAGTGTATGCCTTTACATTCCCAGTCAGGGAAGCACCGTGATGTGTTTTGGCCCCGTCTCTGCGGCTGGCTTGATAAGATTTGAACAGCACATGTGTTGTGTGTGCGAGTGAACACGTGTGAAGCGCAGCGGCATTCCTCTTAGCCTCGGAACTATGATAATAACCTGTCAACAGGAGATCATCCACCGGTGGTTGGTGGACAGCGAGGTGGGTGGTTGACATGGCTGACATGGCTGACACGGCTGACACGGCCCTGTCTTGGAAAACTGGAAACAAAAAGACACTGGAAATATGTCAGGTGACTGCTTTTATGTTGGAATTGGAAGCATTTTCATGAAGCTTGTATTGCTGTGCTAAACAGCACAATAACGGCACAATAGGTTTAAGCTCCTGTCGTGGAACTAACACATACTGTATAAACACGTACAGTATCTGTTTTGAAGCTAATGGATCCAGCATCAGCAATTAGCTTCTTGACGTGGCTGTAAACAACATTGTACAACTGTAAGCAAACATCATGCGATTGGGCATGCGATTGGCTCGAGGAACTCCACAAGTTTGGTGAATCCGGCGTCTTGCACAATACAAAAGGGCTGGTTACGCGCCATGATTTCCCGATTGATATCTCTCGCGCTGGGAGTTGGAAGTATTGAAGGAAGAAGTCTTGGTTCCGCCTCGCATAACCAAAGCTTTGCAGTCATTGCAAATTGCAAGTTTAATAACCGAAGGAGACACCGCAGACGTAACGTTAGTCAGGAGCGAGCAAGCTTGTTACTAGCCAGCCACGGTTGTTTACACGCTTCAGGAAAATACGGGAGTCCATAGGCCTATATACAGCATTTTTTAAAATCGGTTTTCATTATAGAGGAAAAACCCGATACCAATATTGACTGATATTACATTTTTATGACAATATCGGGCCGATAATAAAATCGACTGACCGATATTATCAGACATCCCTAATAACTATGTGATTTCATTGTGGTTAATTAGGATGTTGCATCATTATCACTACCATTCTTTACTTATTTGAGATAAATCACTGCTTTATCGTGAGACGTAAACAGCAGAAAACATTTCCATATTTGACTACAGAAAAACAGGAGCAAACAGGCAGAGAGGTCCTGTAAAGCAGGGATTTTTAACTCGTGGGTCAGGACCCAAAAGTGGGCCGCTTTCAGTGAGTTGCTGGTCTATGCATGGGCAAAAAAATAATAATTAATGACCAATTAATGTCCATGAATGCACCTCTGTGTTATTCGCTTGCTACGCCGCCATGAGGTGCATGCCATGTTTATGGGAAACTTTTTAAGATTGAGTAGGAGGAGAAAGACATTGAGTGGGTGGGTCACGTCCGATCACACAGCTGCAGATATCTGCTGGAGAAGAGCGCGCCAGGAAGAGAGGACAGCATCTCACCACTCACCGCTGTACGCTTTGTTGCAAATAGTCCCTTTAAATAGAAGATATTTCAGACGTCTGAGTTGCAAAGAATTTGCGATTTGGGTCACCACTTGTCATTGAGCGGCGATGGTGGGTCCCACGAGTGGCGATGGTGGGTCCCACAAGTGGCGATGGTGGGTCCCACGAGTGGCGATGGTGGGTCCCACAAGTGGCGATAGTGGGTCCCACGAGTGGCGATGGTGGGTCCCACGAGTGGCGATGGTGGGTCCCACGAGTGGCGATGTTGGGTCCCAGAGCCAAACCCGTTGAGAGCCACTGCTGTAAAGTGATCCAAGGTGCAAGATGGCTAGGAGGGAAAAAAGTGAGGGGCCCGCGAGAATAAATGTCAACTATTTCTCCTAGAGTCAGCCATAAAACTCAAAGAGAAGCCGAGCATGTCAAACATTTCATGGGTTATAAAACTGGGCTCAGTCACAAGCATCCCTGTTGAAGATCACCATGTGTCATCCTCAGGGAACAGGACGGTCACCGTCAGTCCCCGCTGATGAGAAATAACCCTTAGGCAGGTACAGAGTCAAGCATGGAAATTGAGGCCCGAAGCTACCTCCGCAATTTGCATGGTACATTTAGCCTTGGTAAAAATAAAGTGATACAAAACAGCTTTTGAGGTATTTAACTGTAATATACAAATGAACAGTTGGTCTGACAAGTCTTTTTGAGTGATGGGTTGCTACATTATCATCCAACTGCAGGTGACATTACCAGTCCCAGAGTGTTGGTGTTCTACAGCGCCGAGGAGAAATGGTGAATCTTTGGCATGTTCTTCCATAGGAAATACTGAAAACAGAATGGAACTGGTTCAGTCACTATCATAAAACCTTTATTCAATGTGCAGGCACTGTTTAAAATGTAAAAATAAGTTAACCACTGTATAATAAAAGAGGCAGAGGGAGATTTTGCACAAGAGGGCGCATTCTCTGCAAATGCGCAAAGCATATGCATCACTGCTGCAAGGCTCGCATAGAGCACAGAGCCTGAGACAGGAGAGAAAAAAACAGACAAATAATCCTAGTCCTCTGTGGTGTAATGGTACAGCTGCTGCCTAGCAACAAGTAGTACAGATGTGAAATTGTATTGTTGGCACCACTGATCAGATGAAAGTCACTGAACATCAGAGGGAAGTAAGTCACAGTACTTTTTCCAGTATAAAAACACCACAAATTGAATTACATTTTAGTGAACTTTGCACCTTTGGTCGTTGTCACGTCTCTTTAAAGCCACTTATCATCATGCCATTCTTACATCAAATATCAAGCCCTTCAAATCGTCTCCCAAAGCGAGCACGCAGACACGATAATCACACACCTCCGTCCGCACGGTGCTAAAAGCTCTGAAAGCAGTCTTGGCCTGGATACTGCATATAAATTGTTCTTGACAGAATGCATGTGACTATTAAAGTTAGTGGTGGGAGAGAAGGCTCCGATAGGGACGCATTAGAGAGGAAGAGGAGGAGAGCTGAATAGAAGGTGATGAATGAGATGACCCCAAGGCAAGAAGAAAGAGCCAAACAGTAAGATGGAGAAGTGCATTCTAAATTACACGGTGGTTCATGTCAGCAGGTGTAATTAGTAGCTTAGTCAGGTGTGGCAAACAGGACAGGATGTGTTTGAAAAAAGAAGAAAAAAAAATAACAACAGAAAGACACTACGTGAACTTTGGCGAGAGGAGAACCAGCACGCGAGGAGAAGGAATGGAAACACAAGGCGGGTTGTTTGCTTCGTGTCGCGTGTCAAGCGCGAGAATGATGTGTGGGGGAAACTCGGACTCTTGAATGGGTTGGCACCGTGCCAGAGTAAATGTTGCTTTTGGAAGGACGGCGGAGACAGGAGCGAAAGCTGCGCTGAATGGAAGCAGACAGCACGGAACAAAATCCTATTGTGTCATGCAAGTGTAAAACCTCGCTGTGTGCATCAAAACAACAAGCCAGTCACAGAACAAATGCGGCCGGTCCTCTCGCTAGTTGTTAATGATAGTTGTCACCTTACATAGTAGAAATAAAGACAAGGACTCAAAATAAACCACAAAGTCAGGAAAGTAATACAGTGTTGCATAATGAGCAGGACCGCCCCTCCCTACATGTAGGACACACGCTGTGCATAGGGCCCCACGATCCATGGGGGCCCCGTTTTGCACAAGGGGGTGCATACTTGGCAAATACGTGCCTCGCTGCCATGGGGCATAGAGCACCAAGAAAAAAAAGACAGACAAGTAATCTGACATTGCGCTCGTTGCCACAATGATTGACAGCACACAGCAGGAGAGAAAAAAAATGGCAGAATTGATCCATTCCCCTCTCAGACCTTGGTGGTGTAATGGTACAGCTGCTGCCCTTTTAACTTATTGTTTTGCAGTAAAAATCATTTTTTGAACAATTTAATAATCCAAAACATGCATCTAACGAAATTCAGGTTCAAGTCAAATAGTATAAAAATAGCTTTCAATGGGTCAGTTAGGTCCTAAAGATGTGGTGACTACAGTTCCCCGGGAGGGGGGGGGGGTCCATGTCCACCTTGTTATTATTATTTCTAAAAAGTGCCCTGACATAAAATTTGAGACTGACCCCTGCCCTACAGTGATGCTCAACGTGGCGGTTGAAACCTTTTGTACAATTTCCTACCAATTTCTTGAGTGTTGTCGCAGTTGTGCCTCACGTCGGACTTCATCAGTGTTTATTATTTCGACCTCTGCCAGACCTTCGAGAATTGACATATGCCTGCCTCCGACTTCATGCTATCCACCGGGCGCCAAAATGATGTCATCTGCTATTAGCGGCCTTCACTTCCAAACACGACGTAGGCATGCTTGGGTGAAGTAGATGTTCGGAGGAATGAAGATGTATGTGGTCTGATCCGGACATAGCTGTGTGACAGCCCCCCCACCACCACCACCACCTCTGGAGAAAGCCTCACGCCTCGGGCAAGAGAGTGACACACACATACACTCTGAGGAGGAGTCATAGGGCAAAAGGGGAGGAGGAAAAGGGAGTGTATAGGCAGCCACAAACAGGTAGAAAGAGAAAGAGAGATAGTGAATGAGAGACAGAGAGAGATTTAGACAGGGGCACAAGATACCGGTTGCTCACACACACTCAAGCTCTCCACCCAGCCTCACTTATGTGCGGCTCCTCTCAAGGCTTCACAGTAAGTCCTTTTACATTTACAATTAACGCCAATTACAATGTACCAGAGCATGCTTGGAAATGTCTTTTTTTGCTTTGCAACACAACAAGGTGTCCACACAGAGACAAAGGGTGTCTTCATTAAGTTACAGCTGTGTGCCTTTGACTCATGTCTTGATTTTCACAACATATTTTCTGCTGTGTCACCCCCGGCTCCCGTGGTTTCAGAGTGAGCTGGCACCGCTTGTGACACTCATTCCGAGGTGCACACTTTTGACTGCAAAACTGGGTGAAAAGTTGTTGCACTTACTCATTGGTATTATTTATTTATTGGCTTTAATGCTAATTGTGTTGATTAAAATAAAATTGTCAATACACATTTAAATACTTAAAACATTCATTTTTAACCCCAGAAAGTTATTGTAGTACATAAAAAAGTGATAACCTTTTTTAAACTTTTTAGTCTAAAAAATAATATTATGGCTGATTGACTGGGGGTCGTCTACTGCCTTATAGTAAAGTGTCTGGTGGTTATTGAGACTAATGTTTAAGTTAACAAATACGGTTCCTTGTTTTCTAAAAAGTTCAATCGATAGTTAAGTCCAACATTATTCATTATTCATTATTTTTCTTTTATTTGTAAAATGGATATTTTTAGCTGGAATGACACAAGAAAGTGGCGGAACACTGCAAAATGTTATTATTCTTGAATATTCAACAAAACGTCTCATTTTCTCAATACATGCGTTCATTTGTAGTTGATATTCGATATTCTCGACTTTGTCAGAGGTCAGAGATGAGACAATGTGTTCAAAATGGTGAAAACACCTCCTTAAAGTATTTTGCCACTTTTTCTTGTGTCATTTCCAGCTGAAAGATATCCATTTAGTCACAAGTGTACAAGTGTAAATGTTGTGGCAATATATGATGTCTTTTTTTGATGTATTTGGGTATATTTTCAGAACCTTACTGAGGTGTGATGCTTGGCGCAATTTCCCAGCACATTTAACATGTTGTGTTAATACTGTACAAAAGTGTGCTTGCTTTCATTTCACTGAATATTATCTTATCACCGTCTGAGTGGCAACCTGAGCAGCCTGAACAGGAAGCAGTTTGGAGAGGGCATATCCCACTATTGTTTTTTTAATCAAAGCTTCTTCTGTCTTCACCGTTTCATCCCATCAGTTGGGGCACTTTGCTGGGGGTGTAGGGAGTTGTGGGGGTGCGATATCTGGCTCCAATCTTCATGTGAACTGGAGAGACAGTACACAGAGAGGAAGACAGGATGGATTTGTTTGAGGGCCGAAACCTCATTTGGTCCAAAGGAAGTCTGCTTGATTCACTGGGAGCGCTGGCCCCGGCTTCCTTGTGAAAGTGGTGTTGCTCCAGGGAGAATGACGTGCACAGGAACCTCCCATACAGCTCCGGGGTTTGTGACTCGGATTTTCACAGGATGTATGGGACAGTGGGGGCAGAGGGGGCAGCGAGCATGAGGGCTCCACTTTGAAGTTTGTTTGTCCGGTAGTAGCCGAGGCTGGGAAAGTGGCTGCTGCCTCCTCACTGTAATTTTAGTTCCGCTGCATCTTGTAAAAATTTCTCCTCCTTTTCCCCCGGTTTAAAGCAACAGTATGTAGAAATTTGATCTTACAAAATCCCTTTGATGGCACACTGGCTCGTAATAAGGAGACCAGCATCTCTGTTATTGCCATGGCGACCTGGCGCCGTCTACTTTAACGGTCTACAATATTGGAGGACCAGCCAGGACACCTCTCATGTGGAGTGTTTATATTGTACATCTGCTTCTTTAGCTTTTGACCATGTCTTTGTCACTCATTGTTTGCTATCCTAGCAAAAATGATCAATCAATCAATCACTGACATGCAACCTTAACCCTAACTAGTAAATAATTCATATTTTTTTTAGCTATTTAATAGCTTTCTATGGCTAATATACATACTGTATAATATACATCCATTTGCATGTTTACCAATGTTCACTTGTAATTGCAACAGCACAGTTGTAAAGAATAAGAATTACGGCACTTATCGGTACAGGCGTCATATGTGATCATTGAAGTCTGTTCTTTCTGGTTTTATATTATCACATATTTACAATGAAATACAGTAATCCACCGTTTATTGTGGTTTATTGGTTCCAGACACAACCATGATAAGTGAATTTCTGCGGCGTAGGATTCCGTCATTATAAATGGAATATTTCCATAGTTAGAGAATAGAAAACAACCTTGTAAATATAGTTTTTAGCATTATTAGAGCCCTCTAGACATGTAATAACACCCCTACAGTCACACTTACACTCCTAATACCCAATATAGTAGACAAAATAACAGTACGTAACCCATTTAAGACATAAAAAAGACTTAAAATGTGTTCCCTCGAGGACCTGAAAGAGTGGCGGATAGGAAGTGACGTCGGGCGTTCAGAGTTGAGTTTCAGTTTTGAGCGACCGTAAAAGTACTGTGTTTTTATTAGAGATTTTTGTGCCTCTTGTGAGATTATTCAAACCTGGCAAGTCTGGTGTTTGTGTGCAAAAAATATGTAACATTTGCTTAAATATGCATATTCTTTGACTAATAATAAGCCATGTTCAACCACACAACAGCATGATTCATTAATTAATACATTTGTGAAAAACTGCGGTAGAGTGAAACCGCGAAATTCGAAGCGTGAAGTGGCGAGGGACGACTGTATACGATTAATAACTTGTCTTTTTTTTGTAGTTTTGCACAAGTGTACCTATGTTTTGTTTGGTCTGTTCACACTCTGTAAAAGTACACAACTATTTAGTAGTATTTTGTCCAAAAAGTAGATAACTTACATTTTTTTAGTCATTTAAATACAAGCCTTTAACATCCTAAGCACATGACTGTTTAGTAACGGACAAAATTAGTAGATAACTGACCTTTTGGTTAAAAATCAATAAAAAAAGCTTCATTTTTCAAATTTGAACTTATTGAAAACCTGAAACTTTAGGAAGCATAAACCAACCCATCTTAAAATGTGGCTACCTCCCATCAGGCCTCGTCCTCTGAGTGCAGCACAGTCATGTTAACCTCAGAAGGGTCACCGCACAGCACAGGGGTCGTGGCGGTGGCGACAGCCAAGTCGGTGGGTGCAGACATGACGTCATGGAGCGAGGCGGACTTTGAGGATAAGTGCACGTACATCGTGAAGGACCAGCCCCTGGAGGAAGATTCCCCAAAGTGCAGCAAGACGCGAGCGGAGCGATCCTTGCCCAGGAACTTGGCCCTGAAACGGCGCCTGGACTCAGCACAGGTACGGTCATGTGGCTGGGCTGGGGAAAGTGACTCATATCCTGACATGTTTTGGTGCTACCTTGCATCCACTCATCCATCATCAGGCGGGAAATACTTGACATCTTGTTGTCTAATTTCAGCCTTTGCTTTGTCGAGGCAAAGCCAGAGACAATTGCAGAGCCCCTCAGCGCATAGCCTGAGGTCTCTGTGATTAGTAGCTACCACGGATTCTCAGCCCTTTTGTCCTAGCGCTCAATTATACCGTAAAGCAAACGAGAGGCACCGGAGGACCCCATCTTATTGGTCAGCTGCATTAGCAAGTTTTATTTGCTCGCAACGGGGAAGGTGGTTTATGTTTAACCCGTATCAGAAGAGTGAGGACATCATAGAGAGTCAAAGATTAACTTTAAAGACGTCGTGTCAAGAGTCAGACAAGATCAGAGAGGATGCAAAAATGCTATGTTGACCCTCTTGTCTGCGGACACCAAAGAGGGAGATACGTTACCGTAACCTATGTCACAAAAGATCTGCTTAGACGGGTATGAACACTTGACTAGTCGGGGAGGGGGGGAAACCCGTGATACTTTATCTTTGTTTAACCGCCCTGGAGGCTCAAGAGGGGTGCGTTTCACACCTGGATGTGACAGAACATGAGTAGTGGTGAAATTTTAATGCCGGGAAGGAGGACAAAGAAAATGTGGCTGATTGGCTTTTGAAATATTCAGCAAGTAAAGAGAAGTAGGAGGATAGTCTGTCATCGTCTGCCTGGACGACGCCACTACTTGATCGGCTGATTTCTGTTTTTTTTTTGTGGAGAAAATCCAATATACCTTAGACCAGTGGTTCTCCCCCGGGAGATGAGGCGCATCAAGTATTCCACAAAAAAAGGGGTTTCAAGTCTTAAAAAAAAAAAAAAAAAAAAAAAACGAACAGAAATAAAAAACTACAATATACTGCATCATCGTTGGGAGTGCTTCCTGCTTCTCAGCATGCCTTGCGGCATTTTGTTTTAGCGTTGTTTATTATTCCGTATTGCAGTAGTAGTAGTTGCACCGTGGTTGTAGGCATGTTCTGTCGGGTGTGGAGAGTCTTTTTTTTTTTTTTTTTTTTTTTACTAACGGAGGCCTTCAAATTGTAAGCTAACCTATTGTTTTCTACATTGGACAGGTGCTTGGGGTGACCAGCAAGGAGTTGATTCCAAAAGGGACACGCTTTGGACCTCTGATAGGGGAAATGTACACCAATGAAACGCTGCTGAAAGACGCGGATAGAAAGTATTTCTGGAGGGTAAGTAAGCATGTGTTGTTGCAAAACCATTCACTTCCTCTATCTCCATCTGAGACGTTGAGGCGACCGCGCTGTGGGACTGGTTAGCTGTTGTGGGTTCGTGCCTCTCGTGAAGTTATGACTCTATCAGCCATCGCCAGCATGATACGCGGCTGCCTGAGGTCACACGCACACAGCTGTTTGGTTTCAGTGACGCAGCGCTTCTCCTTTCTGCGCGCTCGCCTCTGCCAGTAAATACACCAGTACAAATGTCCTCACTTTTCCAGAGTAGCGAGCGCTCACGGCGTGACGAAGCGAGGAAGTGGCTTTTGAACCTGAGAACTGCTTCCTTCCGAATGTGCAGCAGCTGGACAACTTTCATTACAGACTCTCACATATGAGCAAATGGCAAGACCACTGTGACATGCTTGCAACCAAATGAGTACTTTTAAAAATAAATATATACGGTATGCTAATAGTTTCATTTCATTGTACGAACAGAGATGTGCTAAATCTAATCACTGTAAGAAACAAATTTGTCGTACTTGCTCTCTATTGGTGTAGATTTAGGCATGTTTTTTATTTGTTTCATGTTAGTATTTGATTATTTTCATCACATATTAGCATCTCTATCATCACGTCATTGGTGTAACACAAGCCACGGAAAAAATGGGCTTTTTTTCCCCTCTGTTATTCCAATAAAAAACCAAAACATTGGAGATACATGTTTTTCACTGGACAGGTCTATATGTAAAGCATACGCATCCATTTCTGACCGTTATAGTTTACATACATATAGTGCCCTTACATACTCTAGTAAAAGTGGGCCATTTGCGACATAAAATTAACTTGAAGTCTTTTTTTTTTTAAAGGAGGAAACATACTAATTAGAATTTCTGAAAGACATAAAAAAACGGAGATCAATGTTTTTCAGTGGATGTACATGTCATGTTTCTCGGTGTGCTGTAGAGCAGTGGTCCCCAACCTTTTTTGACCCACGGATCGGCTTGTGTTCCCACAAATCTCCCACGGACCGGGGGAGGGGGTTTCGTACATTATAGCGATCTAATTTATCTTATTTATTATGTATTGTGTAAAACTAAGACATGAATAACATCAAATTACAAGCACCAAATGAATGCCGACCCACCATCCACCAGTTCAAGTTCCAGCCAAGTTTTTCCAGAGAGATTATTACATGGCTGTTTGACGTGAGTGGTAAAGGTAGTGCGCTAGCATGAATTCACTTGAGACGAATGTGCACATTAGCACTCAATAAGCCATCAAAACTTACCTTTATGCATTCCCACATAGTATCAGCATTTGACACCAAATATGAGGTGAAAGAAAAATGGTAAAAATACAGTAGTAGTCTATCTGGGCGGCATGAGATAAAGTTAGCACACGCACAATGGAAAATCCGGCCACTTTTCAAAATAAAACATCATGGAAATTATTTTTTCTTTCTGTGCGGCCCGGTATCGGGCCGCGCCCCGGGGGTTGGGGACCACTGCTGTAGAGTATGTCAATGTAGTGGTTTATATTGCATACTAAAGTAATGCTTCAAATTAAGTTAAATGTATTAAATAAAATCAACATTAAGGGATGAAATGCATGAATTTGAGGAAAAACATTGAAATTGAGAAATGATGATGATTCACAGATGTGAAACAGCAGGGGTGTAAACAGTACGCATTATATTCACTTCCTGTGCTACTTTTTTGCCATAAAGACGGGTGGCGCCTATCTCGGAGAGATTATATCGCATTTACCATAAAAGCTTCAGGCAGCCTGTGACTTCATAGTTTCAGGTTCAGACCCCCTCATAAAGCTGATTAGTCATCAACCGCTGAACACATGTGTGATTGCATCCCGCTGCAGGTCTTCTCCGAGGGGACCTTACACCACATCCTGGATGGTTTGAATGAAGAGCAGAGCAACTGGATGCGATACGTAAACCCAGCCTGCGGGGTGGAGGAGCAAAACCTGGTTGCATGCCAGAGTGGTCTGGACATATACTTCTACACCATTAGGCCCCTTCAGCCGGGCCAGGAGCTGCTGGTGTGGTACTGCTCTGAACTGGCCCAACGTTGTAACTACCCTCCCCTTGGACAGCTCACTATGACCTGTGCAGGTGAGTTGCCATCATCATCATCATGCATCACATCCAACAATTCCCATCCATTCAGAGTCACTGGGTTGGCAAAGTGACCTAATCTGCAAAGACGACAGAAAATGCTGTAATATGCACACCACACCACTCGTGGGCGTTGTTACTTTGTAATAAAACACTCCACGCATGTACTTATTCTTTCCACTCCAGTAATCCCTTCTTTTAATTGTTTCCAGATTCAACCGTGATAAGTGAATTTAATAGTTAGCATTCAATATTATTATTCAGCATTTATAAATAGATTTTTTTGCAGTTATGGCATAGAACACCTGTTTACCATCTTTTAAATATGTGTTTTAACATTATTAGCGTTCTCTAGACATAACACTCATATAGTCACCCTAACATTGACATAACCCAATATAGTAGATATAATCAGAGAAAATAAGACATATTAGACATAAATAAGATAACAGACTCATACTTCCTTGTTTTTTTCTGGCCAGCGTACTTCCTGCAGTGGATACTGTCATCAGTTAATTGTAATGGTGGCTTTAAATGGCTTTACATTCGTATGACCCAATATAGTAGACAAAATAAGTAAATAAGCCAGTGAAGGCGTTAATAAAACTCCTGCTCGTATGTGTCACAGTAAATGTGTTCCCCAGGCAACCTTAGTAGAAGCTGGACAGATGTGTGGAGGAAAGGAAGTGACGTCGGCGGTTCAGAGTTAAGTTTTAGCTTGTCGTAGGTTATGGCCCCAACAGTAGCCCGTGTTATTATTATTGTGGCTGTTGTGGGATCATTTAAACTTGCAATAAATGCCTTTTCTGGCGATTACATCTATTGCTTGTTTCACCAAAAAAATACTGACACCTAGTGGCCAATGTGGGATACTACATTCACAATTAGAATGCTTCTTCCGCCTTGTATGAGCACTTTAGCTCATTCGGTTAGTTCATTCAGCCATTTTTATGCTTAAACATGCTTAGTTTAGGTGAAGAATAAGTACAATTTGCTTAAATATTGATATACATTTTTACTAATAATAGGCCGTATTCAACCACAAAACAGTACTAATGAATTAATTAATGAATTAATCAAAAACCGCGATGGAGTGAGGGCGTGGTGTTCGAGTCGTGATGCAGCAAGGGACGACTGTATTACCTTGTCACTTTACGTTGAATGCATATCCACTAGACCAGTGTTTCCCAAACTTTCTTGAGCCGAGGTACATATTTAAAAAATCACGCTCTGACTTATTGTGTTGTATGAATGACTTACTGTACACAGGTCAGTTATGTACCTTCTGCCATCTAGTGGAAGAGCATTTCATTGCTGCGCCTGTGACTATACATGGCTAGCACAGGTAGATAGAACAAAGATACATTATTTGTAGTAAATAAGCAGTGTGGCCATGCGGATGTACATTGGTAAACCTCACTCTCTGACACCTTAAGAGTCGTGCTGGACATCTAGTTGACGGTCTGAGCTTTTAGCTTGATGGCTAGTGCCCATTTTTTGTGTGGAGAAGAAACAGCATGCACATGGTCACCAACTGCTTATTCAAAAGTATATTCTGGAAAATGCCTTTTGGTTATATAACTTGTAGCGTTTGTCTTATGTACTCGTACGGACTGCATCTCCACTGGTCGTAGTAGTAGTGCAGTAAATCCACTTTGCTAACATACACTTTTGCTTTGTTTTTTGTTGCAATTACACTGAAATGTTATTCCAATGTTTTCATTTTCATTCTATTTAAAAAAATGAAACAAAAGCCCCATATTTTGAACATGAACAAAGCCCCATATTGGGAACTGCTCTTGTGCCCACTTGAGAGTGAGGAATGATGCTCCCAATTAAAGAAGCACTGACACATTCTTTGTGCGGGTGTTTGAGGGGCGACTCACGAGTCACGCCCACAGCCCTTTTGTTAGTTGGCGACACAAAAGAGGAGAGTAGAACCCTGAATGCAGGGACCTGTCCCCAGGTGCAGCTATAGTCCTTCTAGGTAAGACGAGACCAATTTCTGGTCTTGTTTCAGTTTCTTCTTTAACACCACAGAGAAACACAGCTGTCAGCTCATTGGCACACAATGCATGTGCCCCTCCATTCACACGCACAAAGAGCACGCATGCTTCCAGAGGGGAAAGGTGTCCACACACCAAAATGCTCAATCACACACACACCAATGAGTGTCGGGCCGTCTGGGTTGTTGACAGCATCCTGGCACGACTCATTTTATTTATTTGGCTCTTAAGTAGGAGGAGACGTATAGGGAGCGCTTCAGTGACTACTTGAACTTCCTGACGGGGCGACCCGTTGACAGACTAATGTCTCACTGAGTGTCGGCTGTTTGTTTGCCCAGGGTAGTGGGTGAGGGAGGGGGGTCACACACGGGGAAACAGTAGATAAGGGTTCCATTGTGTGTTTGTGTGGGTTAACCGTGTTAAAGAATAGGTGAAATGTGCAGGCATACCTGTGTAATTCACTGCTGGAGTGGGTCAGCAAGGCAGTATATTGTTGGCATGGAACAGATGCACACACTTGTCAAATAGTGTAACTTCTTATCCTATTAAGTGTTATTTTTCCAATCTGTGATTATTAATGTAATATTAAAGTAATGCACAGGAATTAGAACATTATTTTGAAAAATGTTTTGAGTGACATTGTTTTTTTTCTATAATAATAATGAAAAAAACTAAAATTCATATTTAACTTTTACATTTAATTTTAAAGCCTGAGTTTTAATAATTTAATAAATTCCTTCTAATATGGAAATAAATTCTTACATTTCTGAGAAAAAAAGTGGTAAAATTACGAGAAAAAGGTTTTAATGAAACGTGTGGCCCTAGTTACTAGCTAACTAACTATCAAAGGAGTATTGGGGCCGTACTGGGGGGAAAAAACACAATACAACTAAAGAGGAAGACTTTTATGATATTGAATGATAATGATTGTTATGATCACAATTATGAGACAGTCTGAATTCTACACAAATACACAGACTTTGTAATGTGCATTACTGCCGTCTGACCCAGCCCTAACTCTAACCCCCAACCTCTAATAAAGTTGAAATCCATGGTGTACCCCATCCCAGAGTCAGCTGGGATAGGCTCCATCTCCCTGTGGCCCTTAACGGTTAAGTGTCAGAAGGTGTGGTGGCCTGTTGGTTGTTTAATGCAATGTCTAATGTTGTATCTGCCTTGTTTATTTCCCTGACAGAGCGTCGCCCAGCTCAGAGGAAAACAACGACAAAACGAGGACACAGTATGACTGAGATCCTCCAAGAAGAGCCCAAATCCCTGTCTAGCCTCCCCCGGCAAATGGATGGTTGTTTATCAGGTTTCCCCATTGTCTACCCAATTCAGCCTCATTCTGAATCTGTCCATAGATATGCACCTCTGGTCCCGCTACCATCATGCAGTCCTCCAGCTGCCAAAAGACCAGCTTTAAGTAGCCACGTCCCTTCTAGTTTGCACTTCAGCTTTCAGCACAGTCCAAGTCACGTTCTAGGGAAGCCTTACCAAGAAGCTTCTGTACCGGATCAGGTTTATCCTGCTCTGAGACACGCTTCGTATCTGCTGCCTCACTACTCACCTGACAGCATTGTACCTCATCCCTACCTGTCCTATGTTGATCGACTAAAACCCTACCTGACATTCTCCACTCATTTACTGCCCTTTGATGGCTATGCACATCTTCTCCATCATCAGGCCAGTGGACACAAGAACTCCTCCTTTGCTCTATCAAATACCAAAGTAGACCTCATTCCTTCACCAGCTAGTCAGACCAAAGACCAAAAGAACCATGTATCCAAAAACTACCTCAAGATTCCTTCCCGGCATCTGGAAGATACAGAGCTCCCTTTGCCGTCTACATCCAGCGCCACATCCGTGGTCACCTCCCTCTGCAGAGCACAGCCCTCACTTCTTCCCGGGGGATGCTCTCCGCTACTGGGTACAGCGGCCTCCATGGATGGAGTCCCTTCAAAACCTACCGCTGCCAATCAAAGCAACACAAAGGACGAAGTGGACCTCAGGAAGACCAAACAAGGAGAGCATGTCATCGGTTACAAGACTTTGTCGTACCCGCTCACCAGGCAGAACGGAAAGATCCGATACGAGTGTAATGTCTGCGGGAAGGTCTTTGGGCAACTGTCAAACCTTAAGGTATGACTACTCTTGCACAATATTAACACAGCATGACAGGGAAAACACTGATATTAGCTGGAGGGTATTAACTGAAGTGTTTTTCTCAGGTTCACCTGCGAGTGCACAGTGGAGAGCGCCCTTTCAGGTGTCAAACCTGCAGCAAAAACTTCACCCAGCTGGCACACCTGCAAAAACACTACCTGGTGCACACTGGAGAAAAGCCCCATGAGTGCAAGGTAGCCTTATTAAACATACTGTTGTGCTTTTGTACCCCACATGGATTGGAATACACGGCCATTACACCCAACTCAGACGGCACAATCGACCCATTAGCTTATCTTAGCATAAACATTGGGAATAGCATATTGTACGTTTGATTGAAAGAAGTATGTGCATTTGCTTGATCCAGGTATGCCACAAGCGATTCAGCAGCACCAGCAACCTGAAGACCCACCAGAGGTTGCACTCCGGTGAGAGGCCATACCAGTGCAAGCTGTGCCCGGCGCGCTTCACTCAGTTCATCCACTTGAAGCTCCACAAGCGCCTGCACACTGGAGAGCGTCCGCACCGGTGTCCCCGCTGCCCTTGTGCCTATTTCCACAAGTGTAGCCTTCAGGTGCACCTCCAGGGATTCTGTCCTCTGTCGCCCTCTGCTTTGCAGCGGCACTCCAGGGAGGAGCTCCACAGAGTCAACGCCGAGATCGAGAGGTTTGACACGAGCGAAGCGGCGGAGCAGCTGGAAGCAATGATGGTGGAGGCGAAGCTGGACAAAGGAGACGTGCTTGATCTCATACAAAGGATGGACAGTCGGACCTCCGGCCAACAGGATGGTGCCACAGAGGCCTTTGAACTCTTTGAATTGGCAAAAAAGAGTTTGCTTCTTCTACCTCTTCATCCAAGCAGCATCAAACTGGAGTCAGGCTGCATGTCAGAGCCCCAAGACGGCCTTGCTAATCCAGCCATATAATCCTTACAGGTCAACTCAGCAGCTGTGTGGCACTGCCCTATTTGAGGTAAAGCCTCATCCATAAAAGACTGTTGCATGTGAAGAATCAAGTCTCCACCAGTACGGCCTGGGAGCGGTGACTCTTGTTGAATTAACGTATAAAATGCTGCTAATTTATTACGTCGCTCAGCTATACAAACAGGGTTCATTGTCATGTCATGCAATGTCAGCCAAAAATGTTTTCTATATAAACAATGTCAGTATGAGAATGTGTGTGTTGGGTTTATCTGTCTTCTAATTAAAGATACAATTAAAGCAGAGGCATAACACATGTAAAGAGGAAGCCTCCATTGTTCGTGCAGCAGTGCCCCTTTTGTGAGTAAGCTATGCTGACGTGGGTGGGTGGATGACGTGGATAAACTTCCTGTTATGGTTTCAGGGATATACTTACAACAGAGTGTGTCAACTCTTTACCTTCTGCAGCTCATTTTAGACATGTAGACTGTGTTTCCTCATGCAGTGGCCAGGAGTGTGTGTTAGTATCAGGTGCCTTTCATTTGGAATAATTTCCCCCCACAAATAAGTAATGATACTTAATTTAAGGCGTATTATGCAGCACGTCTTTATCAAACTCCACCATAAATGTCAGCTTTACAGATGCCCTGCAGGCTTTGTGGAAGGTAAGGTAATTACAGGCACCTAGTTGGAAGCATATATTTGAAGTGTGGCCAATTAATTGGAGTTGGGTGTCTATTTCAGGGCAAAACCCTCCGACTGATTTCCAACTAGAAAGGGTGAAAACCTCCAACAAGGTCAAACGAGTTTAATTTAGATCAGCATCATTCCGGATACACACCTCCTGTTATTTGTCATAAACATTCATGCATTAATCACTGAAAAATGAAAGAAAATACAGTATATAAAACCTGGCACTGGTTCTTATTTAGGAAGTACCAAAACAGCGGCTAACAATGGTTGCCATTGGATAGGGGCAAAAATAACAAATTCTAAGAGTAGCTTTAGTTTGTTATCAATTGATTGTACAGTAAAATATAGCAATTACTGTACAACCACCGTCTGAAATGTGTCGTTTACATCTTTGTACAAGGAGCTTGTGTTTATATTTTTGCTGGATGTTATTAGATTGTGCGAGTGTACCTAATGAATTGGTTGAGGGGGAAAAGGGGCTTGTTCCCGAACAGATGGTGCGTTACCAGCACTGTGCATTAATGATAAGTGAATTGCAGGTGCTACCGTGTGTGTTCCATCATATCACTGGATAGCCTGCTTGAACAATAGGCCACCTGACACTCTTTTAAGTTGTAATTTGAGTCTAGCTGAACGTTGGTGGGCAAGGAATGGCAGTTACACCGTGTGTTATATTGAACGATTGCACAAAACCATGCAAGAGTACATTGATATGCAGGGGAATACAGGGAATTCAAGGTATATTCCCTCTGCAACATCTGCTGTTATGGTTTGGGGTCAAAGGAGGAGAGGAGGTCAAGGACCCACATTGACGGTGAGGGTGAGCATGGCCCTTTAAAAAGTGCGCAGTGACGTCATGTATTTTGACAGGAGGCAGGCAGCGGGAGAAGAAAGGAGCGGATGCACTGAGCGCGAAGGATGCGCAGCATAATGTCGCCGCTTTGGAACCTACCCCACCGACCGGTACCATGATAAACACCTCCGAGGCGGTGACCCGCAGGAGGCCGTCGGCGGCCCGGCGGACCGAGCGCTGGATCGCATGGTGCCAGGCGGCTCTCCTCGGCGTGTCGGCTCTGGTCATCGCGGCCGAACGGAGCGCTCGTAAGTGGGCATCGATACGTGGCATGCTCAAGGTGTATGGCGTTGAACCGCAGCGATTATTATTTGTTAATCAAACTAAGGTATACTGATGACGTTTGACGCAATAAATGAAGCCAGGATGCTTGCTTGGTGCTGCTGGTTCGACCCACAATGCAGACGATGATGCTGCAAGCAGGGGCGATTCTAGGAGCTGACCTTTAGGGGAGTACAGCCCTCCATCAGGATGTCAAGCATACAACTTACAGTCATACTATCCTAAATGAAATTGGTCAAATTTGGTAAAGTTGTTGTAAAATTTGCTTTAAACCCAAAACACACACAAACGCAGACACACACACACACACACACACACACACAAACATATACTGTATATACAGTACATGTATATTACACAAAATTGTGAAATATAATGTTATACTGTATGTATACAGGTCACAGGTATATTCAGTCAAGTAAATATTTCCATGTTACCATCTACAATCAGTGTTTAATGAGTAATGAGCTTAATAATTTAAAAAGTAATCTAATGTTTCAAAAAAAGTGTATAATGTATAATTACTGTCAAATCATTGACAAGCGGCGATTGAAATTGCGGAATTTTTTTTCAACTCAAACTACTCAACTGTGTCATGTTTAAAGGGACTGTTTGCAACACGTGAGCTGCAGCGGTCAGACACGGTCCTCTCTTTATCACAGGGGTGTACTAACTACGGCCCGAGGGCCATTTGCGGCCCGCAGCTGTTTTTTTATTGGCCCGCCGGCACATTCTAGAAATTGACTTACACACAAAAAAAACTACAACAACAATAATGGAAAAAAGAGCAAAAATGTGTAATAATAGCTATAATAATATGCGTTATCACCTGTAACACAAAGCTAACACAAAGTTGTGTCTTTAAATATATATAAAAGTATTTTTTTTAGCCTTGTGACAAAATAAAAAGTATCAAAATGGCCCCTGCATCCTTTGACTTTTACTTATGCAGAAAAAGTTGGGACACCCCTGCTTAATGGAACGCTCTTCTCCAGCAGATATCTGCAGCTGTGTGTCGGACAAACAGCACATCAAGTCCCCACTTGATGTTCTTCCCCTTCAGCTCAAGCTAAAGTCGCCCATAAACACGGCACGCCCCCCGTGGTGGCGTAGCAAGCAAATAGCACAGACAAGAATACAAGGTGCAGACATCAGGTCAAATTATTATTGTTTTTGTCCAGGCATAAACCCGTGACCCGCTGAAAACCGCTCCGTGACCCACTTTTGGGTCCGACCCACCAGTTGAGAATCCCTGTTCTAAGAAACGTACTCATTTCTATTTAAATGATGCATTTTTAAACTTACACGGCCAAAAACACAAATAGAGTGTGCCATAAGAGAGCAGTTCAACGGACCAAGGACAGTGACTGATAGTGGAGAATAGAATTTGCTAGTGACACCATGCTTAAATGAAACAACACCTAATGCTGCACACAGGGGTCAGTGTGTCACAGCACTTCTAATCACACTAATCATGACAACAAGTAGCCTTCCTTTGTCCTTGGCAAGCAGCTCTTGTGTAACTAAAGGCAAATGATTATAACTCTGTGCAAGCAAGTCTGTTCTTACATAACAGAGCCACTCAATTAAAGGACCAACTCACCTCAGTGTGGTGCTTTTATCCTGGAAAAGGGACTGCAGCACTGTTTAAAGTACACATGCTGAGTTCTCAAGGGTGCTTAAAAATCCTATAAATGCATAAAATGTGTGTGTTCAAAGTGCCAGAATTTTTGATAAAATACTAAAAATGCTTGAAAAGTCTATATTTGTCATTAGTCACCTCTTACTAGTGCATTTTCTCTTGCATGTGTGTTTCAAGTGATCTACTGCATAGGGTTTTACCTTTGGAACGACGAGACAAGGTGGGCCGGCCTCACTCTCGGACTCTTTCTCCCGGGCACGGCGGTGCAGCTGCTAAGCGTCAAATGGTATTATGATGACGGTGACGACAGGCGATGGTACCTCTCTACCATACACATTCTTCACTTGGGAATCTTCAAAAGGTACAGACCCGTCTTTGCCCTGAAACAAAATAAGACACATCGAATTTTAAGTTACTCAGTGGAACCTCGGGTTTGGACACCCCGTTTTTTGTAGGATTCGGTTTTTGGTTGTTTATCGTACTGCCAAACAGTGCCAAACAAAGCATCCACACGTTGGTGACTCGGTCTCTGTGAAGAATGGGTAGTGGTTCTTTTAGAATTGGGACACTACTGACAGATCCCAGCCAGGGAATCCTATAATCATCTTACTATATGTGTGTGGGTGGTTTATTTGTTCATAGAACGCACGCAGAACGATGAACAATTCTATTTCTGTCTCCTTTCCTCCTCCTAATAAGCAATGAGTGCCCTGCGCTGATGAGGCATTCAAGCGCACTGCATATTTCTGACTGTTCTGTGTGCTTTTGTTTTTCTTTATCATTGCTGCTTTTATTTTAGTACCGTCCACTGTACTGTACAGTGGCACCTCTAAAGTTGAATGTTAGGTTGTTCAGAATTTGACCGAAATGTGACAGAAATCCATCACAAAAGTAGTAGAATGTTTTGAATATTTTTTAACAAGTTCAGGTAGTTTTTTAAATGATGTTATAGATTGCCTAGCTTGTTTTTACACTTGTAAAAGAGTCTTCAAAAATAATTTCCCTCAGTCACGTCAAGACTAAGCGGTTCACTTATTTTCTCACTTCTATGAAATTAAAGAACATTGCCTGTACTGTTAATAAAGGTTTTGTAATGTCCACAATTTGACCTTTGAACCTGAAGTCAACATGCCATCTACTGTAATAGTGGTCAGCAAAAGTCATGTCATTTCAGTGGTGTGTGTCTATGTTACCCTCTCCTGGTAGGTTATGGGACTGCATGAGGTATGTGTCCCGCATGCAAGGCTCAGTGGCAGAGCTGGGCGCTGTCGTCATGCAGCAGGCAGATGTTGCTGCTCTTTGGCTCCTGGAGGCTCTGGTCGTCTCTCTGCCGCAGAGCTTGCTGCAGGCGTACATCGTGGTGTCCACTGATGTAGGGATCATGTCCCCAGGTGACAGCTTACGCATAATGCACATGCCATCTAATATACTGTAGCGATCACCCATAGTAGGATATAATGCAGTTTTTGTGATGTGTATATCTTACAGTGGCCTACTCCTGTGGTCTTTGCGTGCTGTCTATTTCCTGGGCCCTGGTGCTGTACAGCCGAGCCTGCTGTCTCATCCGGCCAGGCCACCTTGCCATGCCTCCGGCAGCCCTGCTGTGCCAGCTTGTGTGGCGGGCTGGCATGCTGGGTGCCAGGGTGACATGCCTCATGTTCTTCGCCAGGGTGTTCAACTGGTGGGTCTGCGGAGTGGCAGGTAAACGGAATGAAACTATTTAGTGCTGTGAATGGATCATTAAATAGGTACTAGCGCAATATAATAGAAAATATACGAACATATGTTCATTTAGCATATTAATTCAATGCATTCATTTGATCTTCTTTGTGGTTAGTGTTGGCAGTTGTGTAGAACAGCATCAGAATTCTCTACAGTGGTACCTCGGTTTGGCGAAAACTGAAACGTATGAAAACCGAGGCAATATTTCCCATAGGAATAATCCAATGAATCCATTCCAGACACACAAAAATAATAACAAGAAATACATTTTATAGAGACCAATTGTAGCTTTACGTCCAGAAAACAATGCAAAGCAAGGGAACGAATTTCTCGTCCATCCTACCAAGATAGAATTCAATGGTGTTTCTCACCTTCTTTATCAAACTGCTGGCACTCGCAACTATCTTTGGCCCCATGGTGGGTTATTTAGCCGTCGCATTAAATAAAAAATGAAAGGACAGTGAGTGACCAAGTACAGGGTGCTTTGTTTTGGCACTCGATTTCACAGAACAATACGGTTTACTAGTCTGTTATGTACTGTACCAAAACCGTGGCAAAATTTTGGCAAAAAAACGAACCAACGTGGGCCTAATGCTGTTCAGCAATACCTTGTGTTATTGTTCCACTCCAGTCCTGTTGGTTGAAGTAATGTGCAGCTGCCACACATGGCATACTGGCTGGATCTAGTAGGTCATTGCCACCAATGGCCCCAATGCAAGCGGACTGCAATGATAAACTTCGGTAAATGAATGCTCCTCTTGACAGTGTCAATCAAAACTAAGCTTTATAATCATTTCAAAGGCAGAACTTTTTCTATAGCTTGATAAGAGGATATGTCTATTTTCACACCACCTGCAGGCTTTCACTGGCTGACCGCCTCCTTCTGGCTGGTGTCGCAGCAACCAGACATCTGCACCGGTCCCTGGTGTTGGCGTGCCTTTAACGGCCTCCTGGGGCTCGTCCATGTCTTCCTCTTTCTTAACGTCAAAGACGGACCTTCGCGCTTCCGCATGGCCAGCTTTTATGCGGTGAGAAGTGATTTTAAATGTTTGAATAATGACATCTGGCTTTACCTTGTCTTTCTCTTTCAGTTCATGCTGATTGAGAATGCCACTTTACTGCTGGCCGCCTCTGACTTACTGAGCGAAGCATCGTGGGACAACATGACGCTCCCCATCAGTGTCCTGAGTAGCTTTATCCTCGGTGGGTCACTCTCAGTTTTCTTAATTGTGTATAACTCCTACTACCATATTTGTCCAGTGTGAGAAACCGAGTTGCTAACTCATCAATATGTACTTCTAAAAATCTCTTCCTGTCTCTATGGTTACCAGGCGCTACCTCCCTGGTCATCTACTACCGGTTTCTCCACCCCAAGTCAACAGAGATCGCCCAAGGTCTGAACCGCAACCACATGGGTAGCACGTGCATAGAACGTGGGGAGTCCTCCTTCTCACTTGGGGACAAAAGCCTGCCGGTTGGTGGTGTACAAAACCACGGCAGCTTCTCCCTCTCCGGTGTGGCTGGTTCACTGCTGGAGCATCCGAGCTCATGTGGAGGGAGGCCAAACAGCTCCTGCCCTTGCTACCACCATCACTGGCTCCTCATCCGGCTGGCCCTGAAAACAGGCGACCTGGGGAAGATCAACCGAGCATATGGGGCAGGTGGTGCGGCAGCCATACTGGACATGGAGGAGTACAACCAGGAGTTTAAGAGTAACGAAGGCATCAACACCACGGCAGGGGGCAGCTGCGAGGGTGTGTCCATGTCTGAGTCTCAGGGGAAAGGCTTGGCACCCCTGTCGGACTGCAAAGACGAATTTCAGACTGTGAGTGAACCCACGTCCTTCGAACAAGCAGAGGATGACAGTCTGGAGATGGAGAGCCCGCTGGAGTCACCCGCATCCGATTTCAAGCGCAGCTCACCAGAGGGCAAATCCGTATTTGGAGACAGCCCGGAGCCATACTTTTGCCCCACGGAGTCCAGTTCAACCCTCTACTTCAGCGCTGATCCCCAGTCCCCCAGCAGCTCCAGTAACCCCCGTTTGGACCGGGACATCGGGGGTCTGGAGCAGGGAGTGCGTCTCAATTCCATCCCAAGCGATCCCGCTCTTCACAGGGATGTCCGAGGGCTGATAGGTCGGGTTGGGCCACGCTACACGTCCACCCCTAAACTGGACACAGGAGTGCTGGACTCTACCTCCAGTGTCCCTCACCTCAGTGGTCCCAGGAGGCAGCTCATAATGTCCCGCAGAGATGAAGATGAACATTTCTGACATGATTCGGGGGTAGGATGACTTCAGCAAGTTCATCCATCCTAAAGTGAAAGGAACAAGGTGAGACAGACATATAATACACAAACCAAATGAACATCATGCTGAGCTAGTAGTGTGTTTTTATCTCTATTGAAATATTCTCTAAAAGCAATACATTGCGCAAGTGGAGCCATTTAATGCTGTTTTAAAAGCACCATTAATAAGCTACCGTAATTAGTGTTTGGACCACATTCAATATACCATACAAATTTGTATGACCTCGTAGTTACAAGTACTAATTAACGACCGTATTTCTTCAAATAGTGGCCTGTACGCTTATAAGCACCATGCACCAATTAATCGCCGGGTGCTACACCTCAAATAGACATCCCTTTGGACGAACACGGGGTGCCACTAGGCTGTGATGAACTTTATTGTGACATCTGGTACACCAGCGTTTTTTGCCACAACATGCACCGCTGCAGAGCAAACATGGCATCTGTAAAGCTGTTTACAGAGAAAGTGCTTTTGTAATGCTGAGAGCTTTCCTCAGCAAAAGCTGCAAACTGTTCCAGCATTAATCCAAAAAGATCGGATATCCACAATTTGTGATCATTTACAGGCTGCAAGGTAAGGTCATGTACACTGTATTTACTATAGCAGTTCAATAAAAGTGCAGCCACAAAATACTGCTGTATAACACTTGTTTTGCCACAACATAAGCTATTCTGCATTCTTCAGAAGTATCATTAAGATCTGCTGAGCTGTTGTCTGATCTTGGATAACTTGGTCTTTATATAACTTGATGTTATTAAATAATAGAAGAGAATTGAGAAAACAAGCCTCTAAATAGCACAAGCCTCTGCTTCACTGGCTTCCTTAAAGCACAAGTATCCTGTACTATACATCTGTTGTGGTGTTTTTTAAGCTATCATTCCAATTAAAAAAAAGGAATCCTCAGTTTCAATATACTCTATTTATTTATATATATATATGTATATATAAATATACATATATATATATAAACATATCATCGTGCAGTGCATTGAGCAGGATTGAAGTGTCGCCTGGAATTCTTTTTCATTTCAAATGTGTGACTTTAGAAGATGTGAAAAACATCCACTTAAGAAAGTTTTTTTTCTGTCATTACATACTGGCAGTGATGTTCGCTAATGTGTTCTCAGCAGCTGTTTCTGAAAATACATGCAATTTTCTTTTTTACTCGCGTGTAAAAGCAGACATGAGTTTTTCTCTTTCACTCGAGCGCTGTATGGAATTTGAACTGTGAAGTGCAAGGCCGCCTGTGGCTTGAAATAAGCAATAAAAAGCAAAACTATTGAGGTAAGTGGAATATGCAGTGACGTGTTTTTCTTCATCCGTTCCGTTAATGTATTACATTGTTTGATTAGTTTGGGTTTTACGTACATTTTCTGGATGGGGCCTTGGAAATGTTCACTTTTAAGATGAATTACTCTTACAGTATATAATAATGGCTATAATTCCAAGACAATCTAATGAAGCATGAAACATGGGAAAGTTGTAATACAACAACTACAACTACACTGTGGTGGCCTAACAGTGTGTCCGATAATTGAACGTGCAGTCATGGGCCCTTGGAATTATCATAACTTTTCACCCCTATCCAGCGCCCCTGACCAACAGATACTGTAAGTGAATACACACAGTGCAACTACTAACACACCATGGAATGACAAACAACTTACATAATATTAAACACGTAATATTAACAACTATTTACAAAGCAGTACAGCAAAGCATGCTGCGAAGCAGGAGGTGCGCCAAGGGATGCTATATGATAAATCTAATCAACTTTTTCCACTGAGAAGGAAGGAAATCAAAGAATGCAGGGTGGCCCAGTTTGATATTTTATAATACTATATATTTTTTTTACATTTTGTAAATAGACTACAAAAAAGGTTATTTTTATATTTAAATACAGCTTTGGGTTAGTGTTCATTATTAGTGTCAACATTTCAGCTTTTTCTCTTTAAATTGTGTCTTTTTGGTCTGTTTTCACATTTACCAAGGGGCGCACGTTGGACACCCCTGCTCTAAGACTTGAGAGCATCCATCTTTAGGCTCAAATCAACTTTTGCAACTCAATTCAAGTACTTTTTGCACATTAAATGATGTTTCATGAACAAATTACTGTATTTTATATATTAGTTAATTACAGTAATTAATAGTAATTATAGTATATATATTTAAAAAGTATCAAAAAGACAGGTTGTCTTAATTTTAGGGTCTAGTGTTTTAAGTAAGAGAAAATATGTCAGAATCGCTTGCTCGCTTTAAAAGTATACTTGAGAAGTTTTTTGTGAGCTGGTAGAAACAGCAGACTATAAAAACTAACAATTTGGGCGAGTACCGGTAGTTAAGGTAGATCACATAATAAGAAGTCACAGCTTTAAAAGATGGACAAGGTAATACGGAGGAGTTATGATGTTGATTTTAAGGTAACGGTGATTAATGAAGTAGTTATCAAACAACTGACAAGCAGCTAAGAAAAATGATATCATTTTTTTCTTGAAAGTTTTATATTCGGGTCAAGATAGTACTGTATGTGGTTTGGGTTTTTGGTGGAAATGGTCTCAAGTGAGGTATTTATGTCAGTCGCCCTTTAAGACGACGCGCATGCGCACTCCAGTGGCAAAGTTAAAGCTGAACTTCGTAGTCAAGAGAGGGGGAAAAGTAGCAGAAATACATTAATAGCAGGGAATTGACATGGCATTTCGCCGAAGAAACAAGAGTTATCCTTTCTTCAGCCAGGAGTTCCTCATCCAAAACCATGCCGACATCGTGTTCAGTTTGGTGATTTTCATTTTGATTGGATTGATGTTTGAGGTGAGATGGACTCAACTCTCTTTTTCCGTCTCTCATCAGCTGCTTTATGGTGGCAACGCATGTAAACAATAGCGAAACCACCGTTTACTCTATTTTTATGTGTGTGGGGGGAAAGGGATAATGGACTGTATTTTGCGGATGCAGCTTGTTGCAAGTTTTTGTTTTTGGTGTCTGTAGTCCGTGGAAAGGTAGCAAGCTAACTTAATAACACAACGTTGATTAATCGTGCAGATTAAACAGTCGGATTTGAATTCAATTTCTTGCTAAGGTGGAAGCGCTCGCCTTCTCACTCAAGCAATTTGATTCCAGGGTGCTTTTAAAGTAAAACTACAGAAACGATTGCATTCACAGCCATTAATTGACTACTTTTACATAACGCGGTGCATCAAGTTAGTTGCATAAACACCTTTACCTTCAAAACGTAACTTTTGAGTTCAAGAATCACGTCACTTTACAAAAGGGAAGACAAATTGAGAAGGAAGCAGTGGTCAACGTTCCTTCATAGTAAAAGCGCAGCGTTCCTTTTTTGATAAGACTTGTGTACACGTCGCGAGTTGAAGCTTTTATTTTGAACGAAATGAAAGAGAAGCGGAAGCCTTTCTATCTACCCCCTTGACTGTATTACTTTTTAACTGCCACGTCTCAATTCCTAAACAGTTATCGCGCCCCTAGCTGTTTTATTAAAGAAATAGCCCCATACAAAGTACACGCGTCTCATACCTACGAACATATTACATTCAATTTTACTACCAAAAAAAAAAAAATCACGTACACGTCATCCCGGACATAATAGCGAGTTTCGCTCGAAACGCTCCAAGAGAGCTCACAGCTGACCGGTGTTGGATTTCCCTCGTCTTTCTAGTTTGGGCAAAACAGAAAAACGGTTTAAAAGTTAGAATTTTAGTCGTAGAAAAATGCATTTTAGTGTTGACAAAAGATCTTGTCTCTAACACGTGAAGGTGTCCTAAGCGGACGTGTCACCTGCTGGCTCCATGGATGTGTCCTAACAGGGCCCTGAAGGAAGCCCGTTCAGAATCATTACAAATTTTGTGTTTGATTTGCCGACCTTTTCTTATCGTGTTTTTTTGGTGGCTGCAGTTAAGTTGTTTTTGTGGCACTTCGTAGTTATACTGTACCATTACAAACTTAACAAACTGCCATTCAATCTTTCTTTTCAGGCAACAGCAAAGACGGCTATATTATTTATTCAGCCGCAGTACAATGTTACCACATTGTCACCAGGTATTTGCATTGTGCACACCTCACTTAGTAGTGTTTACAACGTTTGAAAGCCACCTTTTTCTTGTCTTAAGAGGGAGAAGTGACGTTGTATCATTACGGATGGAAGGACTGTGCCACTATCCTTTTCTACTTCTTCATCGCCATCATCCTCCATGCAGTCGTGCAGGAGTATCTGCTGGATGTGAGTACTGCATGACACTGTGGCTCAGTGCACTGGTGGTGGTCTGATTTAAACTTTAGTACCATGACCACATGACTGACAGTATCTTTAAACATGTAAACATCTGTCTTGTTCCGCAGCAGCCACAAATAGCACAGCCGGTCTGTTTTCTTGCCCTGGTTATTTTTATGACTCGTATAATTGTCGAGTCAGCAAATCCTGTAACCCAATGTGAATCATTCCCACTCTGCAGAAAATCAACAGACGCCTCCATCTTTCCAAGAGCAAAAACACCAAGTTCAACGAGTCGGGTCAACTGTGTGTGTTTCATTTGGTGTCCAGTGTGTGGAGCTTCTACGTTCTTATCACGGTGCGTGGTACGCACGCTTCATGTGTAGATTGTGCATGTTTTTTAGGGAATTCTAAGAGTTTTCTCTCGCATCTTTTCACACAGGAAGGCTATGTTCTGCATCCCAGCAGACTTTGGGAAAACTATCCACACGCACACCTCAGGTACAACAAATTGCATGGCTGTATGTATGTTTGAAGAAAGTCAGGGGTCTTGTAGCAAAAATAGTTTTTAAAAAGTCACGCCCACCATTCTTACATTTGTGTCTAGACACACCGGGAATTAGTGTCATGAAAAGACCTCCGCCAAAGTGGGAGTCATCGTCTAATTTGCATAATCAGCCATGACAAATGTGCATTCTTTTTGTAGACAAAAAGTGAGCAAAAACATTGAAGAGGAAAACAAATACAGTGATCCCTCATTTATCGACCCGACTACGATAAATGAATTTCTGTCGAGTCCTTATTTATAAATCAAATATTTTCGTAGTTGGAGCATAAAAAAACCTGTTAACGACCTCCTACATACCGTTTTTAATATTGTTAGAGGCCTCTAGACATACAATAACACCAGTATAGTCACCTTTATGCTCATATTACCTAACATAGAAGATATAACCATGGAAAATAAGTCATTTAAGACATAAGGCTTGTGCTTGTGTGTTTTTCAAGAAATGTCTTCCGGACTTGTGGACAGGAAGTGATGTCGGGATTCAGAGTTGAGTTTTAGCTGGATATGACATAGCCAAACCTGCAATACAGTAATTGTCGACAGCGATCAAGTCTGGTGCGTGTGTTACTAGTGACACCTAGTGGCCAGTGTAGATTACAGTTCATCAATGTCCCCTATGCTTGAAAATGCTTAAAATTAGGATAATATGCATATTTTTTGATAGGCTGTAGTCAACCATGTGAGGGCGCAGTTTTTGAATCGCAAAGTGGTGAGGGACGACTGCATGTTTACAAATATAAATGAACTTTCTTCTGTTGCTTCTTTTTGTGTTTTTTTTTATGTCACAAGCAAGACTGAGCCACATGTGAGTGCTCTTAGAGGAGGGGGAGGACCGGGGGCACAGCAGCAACCGTTGCTCGTTGAGAAGAGCGATACGTGCTATCATGATAGTCTCCCAAAGTGTCCCATAAGACCAGAAAAAGTCACTAAATTTGTTGCTAGTCATTTTTTGGAAAAACTAAAGGTGTCTGAATACTTGCTAAATATAGTCATCCCTCATTTATCGCAGTTAATTGGTCCCAGACCCGACCGCGAGAAGTGAATTGCCGCAAAGTAGGATTCCTTATTTATTAATGGAATATTTTCGTAGTTAGAGCATTGAAAACGTGTTTTAACATTATTGGAGACCTCTAGACATGAAATAACACACCAATATGCACTTTTACACTTGTATTAAACAATCTCGTAGATGTAATAATAGAAAATAAAACATAAACAAGACATTACATACTCACACGTTAGCATTGACAGCATACTTAGTGGCTATTGTCTCATCATTCCTTACACCTAGTGGCCAGTGTAGTAGAATACTATTGTAATGGCGCAGAGAACACATATGCAGTGAACATTCACACAGGAGCTGCTGTCAGCCACAACTCACACCAGTCACTGGCACTCTCCACACTGCTAACCATGCTAACACTCAGCAACTCTAGGGTAGCTGGCTGACGTCACACACGTCACTTCCCTCTAAAAGATGCACAAAATGTCAGTTGTCATACAAGATATCACATCTTCTGAATGCCTTTTTTATTTGTAATTACATTTATCAATTTTTATGATTGAAAATGGTTAATTTGGGTGAATAATACATACAGTTTGCTTATACATGCATGTGTTTTGACTAGTAGGCCGTATTGAACCACAAAAGGGATAATTTAATAATTTCTGAAAACCCGTGATAGAGTGAGGGACGACTGTAGTGACAAAGTTTAAGTTGGCAAAACTTATCATATAAACCTCCTGCGACATCTTATTGTTTGGCACACCACATGCATAAGAGATTACGATGCCATCTACTGTACTGAGTTGGCTCGACATGCTACAGAGAGTCCCATTATAGTGTGATTATGAGCGAGGGTGAACAGGAAGTGCCAAATCTATTTTTGGCGCTGCTTGATGGGGCTGTACTGCGGCGGTTCCATCGAAAATACATTTTTGTCCAGCTTTGAAGCAACCATGAATGGCTTCTCGCTGGCGACATTTGCCACCTGTCCACAGTTTGATGTAAAATTGTTTTAATCCTGCTAAAGAACAAACATTTTGTGCTTGGCAGAGGTTAAAAAAAAGTGTATATGTCGCTTTCACGTGCTCCAGGTTCCAGGTGAAGTTTTTCTACCTCACTCAGCTGGCCTACTGGCTCCATGCTTTGCCTGAGCTTTACTTCCAGAAAGTGCGCAAGGTCAGTATGGAAGCCAAGGAGTATTTCAAGATTTGTGTGTGTGTGTTGGGTGCGTGTGCATTCATTTGTCAGTGTAGTACAAACATGCAGAGACGTGTTTGTTTTACCAGGAGGAGATCTCTCGTCAGCTGCAATACATCAGCTTGTATTTGCTCCACATCTTGGCAGCATACTTATTAAAGTAAGCATCTTGTTCACAACCTGCAAATACATTTTAAAAGGTCTGGTCAGAATGCCTAAAAAGAAAACCTACTAAATGCTAAATGTGTGTTTTTTTTGTAGTTTGAACCGCGTGGGTGTGGTGCTCCTCTTCCTCCAGTATCTGTCCGAGCTGGGCTTTCACATCGCCAGACTCTTCTACTTTACAGACGAAAACCACCAGAAAATGCAAGTTGACCTCCCCGTGTGATTTACACAGCTTTCCTTCAAACCGGAGAACGCTAAAATCAGCACACCTGCACTGTGTCTGCCTCCTTTAGGTTTGACCTTTGGGCGGTCAGTTTCGTATTTACTCGCATGTCTACCCTTACGCTCATGTTTCTCGCCGTTGGTTTCGGTTTGGCTCGTTCTGAGAACCAGGTGCTGGACTGGGAGACGGGCAACTTTAACACTGTGCTAATAAGGTGAGGAGCAGCATGAATGGGAATATACTGTACATGTATAACTGCAGGAGAACCTGTTTCACACTGAGAACACATTTTATAGAGAATTACTTTACATGCAGAAGAATGAAATGGATACATGAACGTTTAATATCACTTTTACCTTGTATCGAAGACTTGTTGGGTGAACACAGTGATGAGTGGAGGGAGGAGGGGCGGGGACGGAAGAGCCACAGATGCAGTTTCTGTCTAGATTGTTACAAACTTTAAACAGAGCTTGTATACTTCACACTTGAACATCATCATAAACTTCAGCGGCAGGTGCCGTCATTACACAACCTGGCCGGGCTTATCATCTGTTATGTCTTCCTTCCTACCTTTACATTACAATCTTGACAAGTGTTTCTCACCTTCTTTATCCAAGTTCTGGTACGTGCAACTTTCTTTGGCGTCATGATGGCTTCTTTTAGCGCCATACAAAAAAAAAAGGCACACAACATTCAGAAATATGCAGGAAACATGAACACCTCATCAGCACAGGGCGCACATTGCTTAGGAGGAAGAAAGACAGAAACAGAGTTGCTCATCGTTCTGAGTGCGTTATATGAACAAACCACCCACACACACAAAAAAGATGATTAAAGAAACCCTATTTCTGTTGAATAGCACCCAAGACGGTGAACTGCTCACAATTTTCCATTTCCATCCATCTTTTAAATTGACCGCAATTAGTCTGAGTCAGAAAAAGAACCCCCACTGCTTTTGAATGACACCCAAAATCACAGTTCAAAGATCAGGTTGTGTTTCAACCTCAAAACTGGTCACAGTTGTTTTTGGTCTTGATCACTGTCCCAACAAGAACTTTATGCTCCTGAATCGCCCTCAAAATTGCTGAGATCAAAGCATCACCCGCTTGTCTAAATAAACAGCTCACCTCAAATAGAGTAAATATACTGGAAAAACATGTATAATTTCAACTTATTTTAAAAGTCGGTTTGTATATTGCTGCTAATAGACACCTAGTACTTTCTGCAGTTGAGTAAATAAAAGTCAGCTCAGCTGAGTTACTGGAGGCTAGATTCAAATGGCAGATTGTTTAAAAGTGTTCAGCCAAGTTGAGTAATGAGGTGTCACTAATCTGCTTGTTTTGCGTCCCTTTCAGGATGACTGTTCTCCTCCTGGTATGCCTGACACAATCTTGGCTGCTTTGGAAGTTTATCCGGTTCCAGCTGAGGCGCTGGAGGGAGTTCAGACACGATCAGGCCGTTCGCAAGAAGGCCGCCACCAAACAGGCTCTTCGGCCACTCAAGCGGGACTCTTGTAAGTAAATGAGCGCTGTTAGCTCGTCCAATTACGACCTTTCCATTCGTTCTCATGCGTTTTTTTTTTTCTCCATTTAGTTGGACATTATGAAAACGGACTTCTTAAAGCCGAGAATGGTGCCTCTCCTCGGATCAAAAAACTCAAATCCCCGTAAGAAAACACTCGGACTGAGCTGAGCGGTGACCTCAGTGCAAGCTGAGGATGCTCAACACAACAAAGGGACCTGGTGTATTCCTGGTTGAGTTCCATCCTGACATGCTCCAGGGACTCGGTCACTACAGACTTAGCCTTGAATGCTGGAAACTGAAATTCCAAGGAAGTTCCTTGAGCCCAAGAGACATTTCCTCTCCTCATCATATCAGTATTTCTTTGTTTAAAGACATCCACATGACCTGCTTCCCCACGTTTAGCAGCACCATCGGGTGCAGAATGACAAGTGTACAGCAAACACAGTATGTAGCACATGTTACTGTGTAGCAACTTTTGAATGTGTTCATGTATATCCTCATTACATAAGTACTGTATTGCTCGTCTGATTGCCGTTGAGCCAGCTTCGCTTCTATTTCCACTCGGGTCCATTTGGGCAGGATAATGTTACTGATAAGATATCATACACGCTTACTGTAAGCCAGCCTTAATGTTTGCCCTCACCTGTCAAAGGTAAGGGGAGGGATTTTGGTCATCAGATTTGTGTCCAAAGTTCCTCCAAATAAATCATGTCTTGCATTTGTCATTCAAAATGTGCATCATTATGTATACAGGATGTTACTGCATGCCATTCCATGAATTGTTAATATCAATAATGACTAATGCAGTTTTCTGACAAACTGGTTCAGCGGTCTTAATTTTCTGTCACAAGAGAAACATATTCCACAGATATCATCCTAAACAAGAAATTTGGAATTAAACATTGGACACATAAGAATATTCAAAGGCAAACAAAATAGAGACAACACCAATCATTTCTCTATTAATTTTTATGTTGTGCTTTGCTATGTAATAGCTATGTTGTCTCTCTATGTACATGGAACTTTATTGTAAGGACAATAAAGTGGTAATATTAAGAGAAAAAAGTCAAAACGCTATGAAGAAAAACATACATTATGAGAAAAAAGTGTCCAGAGAATTAAGTTCTATTATGAGAATAACAATCCTAATGCTATGACAAAAAAGTTATATTAAAATGAGGGGAAAAAGTAGTAATGTCTGTAGAATAAAGTTGCAATATTATGAGAAAAAAATAATTATATGACAAATAGTAATATATGAGGAAAAAAAACTTATACAAAAATATAACTGGAAAATATCCTAAAAAGGTATTTGTGCATGTAGTAGAACTTGTACAGAAAAATGTCAACTTAAATCTCATAAAATTACTTAGTACAATACGACTATATTTGGTAAGTCTAACTTCTTTTCTACTTCTTCTTTGCAGTGTGGCCAAACATAAAAAAATACTTCCTACAATCCAAGTCTGTTGGGTTTTTTATCTTTAGGGTGCATCCCTTAGATCCTTCCTGGTCCCGCGTGAAGGTGACGTGGCGCATTGGGCTGGACATCATAGGGATGGCTCTACTGTGTTAGCCCCACCTCACGAAGACAGCAGAAAAATAGTTAGCGATCAAGATCGTATTGATAAATGTTTTTATTATTTTCAGACTGAATTTTACCATTTTCTTCAGCTGTCAGGGTAACCTCGGTCCCTAACTTCTGCCGTAACGTATCGAGCGTCTCCAGGGGAACCTGGCTGGGGTTTGTCTCCATGTATTTCAACACGTATAGGTCAGCGTCAGTCAGTACAAAGCGGTGGCCGAAAACTAGAAAGTGCAAAGAGAAATGCTATTAGCTGCTTCCATTGGTGGTGGAGCCTCACCTGGAAGACTTTGTATGTGTGTGTGTGTGTGTGTGTGTGTGTGTGTGTGTGTGTGTGTGCCTTTCACCATCAACGGTAGCTCCAATAGAGAAGTCTGCCGGTGAGTAGAACTCAGGATTGTCCACAGGAGAATTAGGTTTAGGAACGCGTGTCCTTTTCAGGAATCCTCCACCAATGAAACCGGAGTTGTTTTGGGGATTCTCATAAATACTGATGGTATCGTTGGACAGGTAATAGGACAGAATGAAACGTCGGTCTGCATCTCTGTTTTTTTTAGATTGCGGGGCGTCCTCGGGCGTCATCATTCGGACACTGTAGCGCAACACTTTGTTTCCGTTCTCCAGCATCTTTAGCACGTTCTTTTTGGGAGGTGCGGGTATTAGGGATAAACAACTCTGGAGAGAATCTTCTAGTGATCCAAAGCCATTATAGGGGGGGATCTCCTGGAAATGTGGTTGAAAAAGCGTCAGAGATTAGGAGCGACGCAAAGCCAGGACGATAAACGTGCAGACATCTCACCTTCTTCATCCCCTCAAACTTGCCCATCTTCCTCGGTACCTCGATGCTCTTCATGTTGATTTCTGGGTGGTTCGTCTGGTAATATTCTTTCGTGAACTCATCGCAGTCATACAACAGGAAACGCCGCCCCAATATCTTCACCATTTCACCGACCCGGAAGTCCGTCGGGGAGAAGAACTCCTCCACTTCCTCATTGGAATCCTCCATCACACAGCTGGGGAACTGATCTGGAAAGACAAATGACAGAAGATAAAAAAGCTAAGTTCAAATGTTCTATGCGGCCTCATGCCGGCGCTGCGACTTACCGTGCCCTGGCTTCATTTTCTTGGGTATCCTCAATCTCTGCATCAACACCGGGAATGGATATCGCCCACTGTTGGGCTTGTGGTCCTCCTTGATCTCCACTGTATCGTTCACCAGGAAGTAGTGGATAGTAACAGGCAAGGTTTCGCCGAGCTCAGATTCCGTATCGTCCCATAGGGCGAAGAAGCGCAGCACCTTATGGGGAAGTGGTTACATGTCTCTTTTTTGACTGAAAAATCACAACTATGTTGCAGGGCTCTACCTTGCGATCCATGTGGAGAAACTGGTACCTGCTGTCAAATTCTGAGCGTGTCGTGTAGGTAGGCGGAGCTTTTAGCCGCCGCGAGATGTATGAATCCTCTGGCATTTCCTCGGGTTCATTCAGAATAATGCCCTGACGCTTCATAAAGTTCTGCGCGTTGGGTAGAACTTGTTAGAGTCCAAGAATACCAAAGAAAACACAAGACTATACAGGTGTCGTACCTGTGTAAATAAATCACACTGTGCGATATGGTACTTAACACCGTACACGTCCAGGTCAACGCCAAGGTTGAGGTCTTTCCAGTGGTAATACTTCCCATGCTCCCTCTTAGGTAGACGTTGGCGTTTGATCCGTTCACCCTGGAGTATCCCAGAATTGGGCACCCAGGGCTCAGTGACACTCATGCTGTCGTCTTCCAGGTAATAGTAAATGACCACGTGACGGACGCAGGTCTTTTCTTCTCGACTGTTGATGATTTCCTCCTCAAAGTACGCTTTGAAGCAAAGCACCTGTCCACACACAAGAACGCAATGAACCGAACGGACCACGGCAACAAAAATATACTCAACCATACCTTTTTGTCAAGGGTGACGTAAGCTGGGATGAAAGGTGGAGGGCTTGGGTTGACAGCCACACCTGAGTTGTAGGTCAAATTTAGCAAGTCTTTGTAGTATTTTGAGTCAATGGCGCCAAAGGGGACGTCTGGTGTCTCATAGGAGTAGCCACTGAGCTGTTCGTTGATCATCTGCTCTGATAAAAGAGGTTCCAGTCCGATGCCCACCTTAGGGGCACGGGCCAGTGGGAGGCCCCTGGAATATGACAACGTCTGGGGGCGGTGGAATGCTGTTTTCTGTGAAGGAAAAAGGTTAACATACATCAGGAATGTGTGTGCAGACCATCCAGTCGTTCATACTGCTTATGCTGGAGCCTATCCCAGCTGACTTACGAGTGAAAAGGCGGACTACACCTTGTACTAGTTGTCGGTCAACCTTAGGTTGTGAATGGGGCAGAAAATCAGCTGTGTGAAACACTACATTACCCATGACCCCAGCGTGCAGTCCTTGATATACATTCTCCCTACTGGAGCTGGAGCCTATCCCAGAGTACCACTTACCTCTAATGCAGGAATGACCACCATTCTCCATCTACTAGGAATTGAGCCTAGGGAAGCTGCATGAATGTCAGCAATGTGAAACACTACACAACACCACCGACGAGGCCAGTGTGCACATTCTGCCAGATTAACTCTGCGGGAGCTGGAGCCTATCCCAGCTGACTTAGGGGAAAAAGAATGGACTACACCCTGGACCGGTTGTCAGTCAATCTTTGGTTGTGAATGGAGCAGAAAATCAGCTGTGTGAAACACTACATACCAATGACTGCAGAGTGCAACCCTTGACATACGTACATTGTCTACTCCACTAGCGCTGGAGCCTTTCCCAGTTGACTTAGCGTGACAAGTGGAGCACTACTTACCTCTACTGCGGGAATGGCCACCAATCTCCACCTACTAAGAATTGAGCCTAGCAAAGCCGCACGAATGGCGGCTACGTGAAACACTACACTACTGATGACCCCGGTGTGTAGCCCATGAGACACGTTCTGCGATTTTAGCCTTTTGTTCCACGCATTTCATCTGGAAACTATTATTTATGCACGTTTACTAACTGCAAGGTGCTTTTGGAGTGTAAAACTATCATGCAAATGGAACATTCTAGAACACACGTGGGTTGAAAACTACAAAACTAGCATAGGATTGTGTAATTGAGAGAAATCCTTCTAATTGGAAATGAGCGCATGCTGTTGGATTTAAGTAGGCCAGGAATACAACAAATAAAACGCCATCTCACTTAAAACAGGTCAGACTGGCTTGAATTAAAGACTCGTTATGAAACCACCGAGCATAACAAGAAAGTTCTCTCACTTAATCCCACATCCTTACCGTTACATCCTGGAAAGAGAAGCCGGGTAAGAAAGGTAACCCGTTGTTGTCCAACTTGCGTGACATGTTTCTTAGCCTGAGCACACGAGTGGTACAGTTTAATAGCAAAGTTTTGTTGCGAGGTAGTTTGTTTTTCGGACAAAATAACCCATAGTAGGGAAAGCGACGCCGCTATCAAGTGGGCAATATTGCGGCTTTTATTTTGGAGAAACGGCGTCGTTTCCGGGATATGACTGCTCCTTTTTTTGAACTAAAATGACAAGTAGAACATTCGGCCTGCATCATTCCTCGCGGTGTATGGAAACAAAGGTGACGTTAGAGCCAGGAGGGGAAGAGAAACTGAGCTTCAGTGCGACGCAGTCGTCATTTAAGACGTTTGTTTCAAACATGCTAATGCTACCGCTGAAAGTTGACGTCGTCGGCGTAACCGTCACAGCATGAGTGACGTCACTAAATGACGACGTGCTTGCTGGCTATATTATCGGATAACACAGATTAAAAAAAACTTGTACTACATTTTCATTGCACTATCAGTATTTTCAATGGAACTTACAACATTATATTTGAAAGCTAAATGCGTTGCTCCTCAGTGGGAAGTTTACGGTATCCATGGAAACATCCACGTTTCCGTAGCCTACTAAAACGTGTAAATTGCACACAGGTACATTGAGTTGTTGTGTCGAAATGTACAATACATACGTAGAATATGATATAAATTAATAAAACTACAATGGCAGCTGAAATGAATAGTCGTTAAAAGTGCTTTTATTTTGATGTGTAAAATCTCTTGCCGAGTGGTGGGAACTGTAATTGACCACCAGGGGGCGACCAACTATAAGACTGCTTGCTTTCTGCAGGACAACAAGCTATAGTGAGCTCGACTTTTGGGTTTTAAATATAAAAACATACATGTACAACTGGATTTAAGAAGCCAGAAGACGTGCTATTTTTAAACAGTTTATTCCAAACAAGGGAGTCATCTCTTGGTCTCACTTTGCCAGTTAATGGCGCATTATTATTCAAATTGAAACACGAACCATTCTAAAATAAAAATGATACAGCTTAGACAGGCTTTCCCAATGTGGGTGACCTTCATATGTTCTGCGTGCTATCAAGTCAAAAACAATTTTTTGATGAAAAACATTGTCATTTTTACACTTTTAATCCAGGGCAGCACAAACAGAACTGTATTGTAAATAGCTTATATCATTGTGGGCTATGCGATTTCAATGTTATCTCACAGTGGTGGATGGTTGTGAGTCAAGAGAAGTGTTCTGACCCCTTTTCTGCACGTGGTCCACTTTTGCAAAAAGGCTAAAAGGAAGTACACTTGGAATTATTTGGTATTTCTAGTCATCAGACCTCATAGCTTGAAAAGGCACTGCATATACTGTATCAAAAATAAGGTGAAACCACTAAAACCTCTTTGAGGTTCTTTGTATCATAACTCTTTCAATGCAGACTTACATGATTAAAAGGGTTGATCCCCCCCCCCTCTTAGAAGGCAAAACCAAACACAGACACTAGGATTGTATCCCTGAGGCGCCAGACAACCTTCAGCTAAGTATAAAAATATCTCATAATAAACAATACATGAGAACAAACAACTATTAAATATTATAAAATAGATTTCATAAGGGTTGAGAAAAATATCTTTTGGTTTTTTTGTAAAAGCGGAAAAGATTGTCCTGTACGGGGTTCCGCTGGAATCCAAAGGGTTGCAGCTGCCTGCAGGCCTCGCTCCTTCAATCACCGTGAAGTCTCCACAGGCCTCTGAGGGTCCAAGGCAGCGAAAAGCGGAACAGCCCACTTCAAAAACGGCCTCCTGAGGTCAGCGGCAAGGCAGTTTAGCCTTTCACCTCTCGCATCCGGTGGTGAGGCGAGCTTGCCATAAGGACTCTCGTGCAGATGGGTTCTATCTTACGGTACCCAAAGGAGAAGGCGAAAGACCACAGAGGCAATTCTATCTTCTCAAGTCTGCAGGTGGACAGGTGCGAGCGACCCACTGCAAAGCAAGTTTAAGTAAGCTTTCAGTCCAAAGCAGTCATCAGTAATACCGATTGAGACTCCGCGTTCCCGGGATGTCGGGCTGCCCGTTCATCCAGATCTCCCTGATGATCCGCTCCCTCTCCTCGAGCCGCTGCGCTCGCTCCAGCTCCTCTGCCGACGTGAACACGTTCATGTTGAGTGTGCGTTCAAAGCGCCGGTGCCGCCGCGCCGACAGGTCCGAAGTGGTGTCCCAGTCCGAGTCCGAGTCGCTGGAGTCGGAGGACGAGTCAGCAGGGCGCGTTCGTTTTTTGGCCGGGGGCCGCTGGCGGGGCTGGCAGTCCGTGCGCCAGGAGATCTGGACTACCAGGGCGAAGAGCGTGAGGAAAAGGCCCAGACAGACACCGCAGACGAAGAAGAGCGCTGCCCTCTCTGGGTGGTCTGTTGAAGAGATAACGACCAAGAAAGTGAGTCATGTGTTTGAAAATAATTGCTTTCCTTTTGTTTCATATCAAATATTCCACAATATCATCTGCTTCACCGGACCTTTAGCTCATATGACTTCTTGCTTCGACTTATTGTCTCCATTACTAAGGCTGGTTTGGCAAAGGCATGGAATCACATACCCTCAGCTCCCAATCAGGCCTCTCTCATTGGATAAAAAACACATAAGAATCGAAAGCAAAATACTGTACATGTCTTGATGTTGGATACGCGTCTACGTGACAATGCACCTGCAGCAAACTCAAACGACGAGCGCACACCCGCAGATGGACTGACCAGTGAACAGGAAAAATCACGACCAGTTATTTAATGCGGAAGTTACCCGCTGCGAAGACTGACGCCAGGCCAAAATACCGTAAAAGCCCATATTTTTCAAGATGTGCAAACTCAAAGACAAAAAAGAACAAAATAGATCTCCCCCCACCGCCAACATCAGTGAAATAACAACTTGGTAGACTGCAATAAAAAAATATTTTTTTACATTTTTTGGCTGCGGCGTGTGAGTGACGGGAAGAAAAGCTCTGACGGAGATGTCGTTTGACGCCACCTGTTGGTTTTCATGTATGATATCGCTAGCCGAGACACAAAAATGCTAAGAAAAAAATACTGGTTTTACATTGACAGATGTTGCTCTATCATCAAGCATCCCACACAACAGAACAGAAAAGATGATATGCACGAGGTCCTACTTGATGCGTATGTGTAGGCCGCCAGCGCGTTGCTAATGAGAGCCATGCTGGAGCTGGAAGTGGAGTTGATAATAGGATTAATCTCCGGGGGCCGCAACGACGGAGTCTCCCCCGCCTCTCCTCTTCCGACCTCCGGATACCTCTCCTGGTTGGCGCTGGTCTCTCTTGTACGCTTCCGATCTGCAATGGGAGGAAAACATCAGGAAAGCCCGAGTGAAGAAAAAAGACAAAAAAAGGACAACTGAGAGGAGACGAGTGGGAGGTTGACAGGATGTGAGTCCTCGTGGACTTGGAATCTGTTGTTGTTGAATTCAGTGAGACTCAGTCACCGCATTTACTGTAGCACATGTGGGTCATTTACGGTTAAGAATGTGCAGTGTTTCTCAGCATGTGAGTCATCCGCAGCGTCGTATGTGGGTATTAGTTATTTTACCCACATGCAGCTGTAAGACCATGCATCCTCCCACCCCTGTAACAGCCTGTTTTGAGGTGGGCTCTTATAACAAGTGTACCTTTTACCCCATAAATAAGCAATGCCTCACGGAAATAAACCAGACATAAAGGCCAAGAGTAAAAAGTATGCACGGCTAGAATAATTCTAATGACTTGTGATGATGTTTTTGTCATTGTTTAGTGAAATGTCACACAAAAGTGACCTGTAATGGTAGACACTTCAATTAAGGTAAGCCAGACTTCATATCTGATAAACATGGTTTAGACTGGAATTGCTCACTGAACGGCTAAATGTTTCCACCTGGACCCACTGCTGCGTCATACACCCCGAAAAATTCACAACCACATGCATAAAAGCTAGTCTAAAATAAACAATAAACAGGTAAACGTAATTATGGCTCATTATCATCCTCATTTGGTTGGCTGCTTTCAACAGTGTGAGGGTTTGCAAGGAAAGACTGACAGTTAAAGCTACTTTCAAACTAATACTAAAACAAATCCCAGTTCTGTTTGTATGTGCAGCCCCAAAATGTAGTTTAATTTTAATGCAAATTACAATGGAAAATTGTATGCAATGTTGCCAACGTATTATTATTGTTATTATACATTATTACAGTGTTTCCCAACCTTCATTGAGCCAAAGCACACATTTTACATGAGACAAATCTCATAGCACAACACCAAACAATAATGTGGCAAGAGGAAAACGCCAACATGTGATACTTTACAGCTGCTCCCCCTCTTATGGGTAGTTGCTCTTGGTGATGTACTTTTTAATATAACCGGAATAACCTAAAAGGAATTGTCTCGAACAATACTGACTCGGGGTGATACTCTTTTATGTTATTTAAAAAGAAAATTGCATCGGGTCGACGGACTCCTCTGGAACTCCTCAAGGCTCTAAGTTGCTGGATGGATCGAGGAGAAACGACATCCATGGCTAACTTTGATTTTTCCCGGATTCTTCTGCTCCTCTCTGGATTGTGTCATTGAGGTTATGATAAATTTATAGTCCATGCGCTTTCGATGGAAAAAAGGTTTCTCCTTTTCCCTTCTGCAAAAGATGACACGGCGTAATCCAATTCTTAATATAAAGAGCTTTATATAAATAGCTAAAGCTAAGCTAAGTGTTAGCTTGACTTGCTATGTAAGTGTGTTTTAAGAGAAGCACTAAAACCAAACGAGAAAAATCCAAACGGCACAAATTTATACCTCTTGCTGTAAGCAAACATATTTAATGCTAAAAATGTTGATAACTTGTTAGGCATGTTTTAATATACCTAGCTAACATTAGCTTAAGTTGCTAAGTGTTTAAAAGATCTTTCTTTCGCTAAAAGCACAGTTTTTGTTTTTTTACATTTGCAGTTTATGTTAAAGAAAGGAATACAACAAACATATGCTTACATGCTTTTGTCATGTGTTGCTGAACACCTCCTCGAGTCGGTTGGTTCATCGGAAAACAGATATGTTGTATATCAAGACGTCAAAGATCAGGAATGTAGCTTTTTAACAACACGTGTCATGTTCCACCACGACGTATTTCATTCAGTATCACTCTATCAAAGATGTAAACTGGTTTGTCCAGATGAGCTGGAAGCTTTTGAAAGCGGTTCCAAGGAAGCGAAGGCCAGTCGAGCATGCGGGACTGTCAGCGCTGATGCAAACATCCTCATTTGCTGCTCCATTCTCCTCATCTGCACACAAGCGGTAGCTGAGCAGAGCAATTAGTGCTCTGGATGCAGGCTGCCTTCCCTCATGAATGCATCTTTGTTCAAGTCTCCCGCTTTCGCTCTCTTCATTGCTCTTGCCGTGTCTCCGCCTTCTTTCTGGGAGTTTGGCCGACTGATTTAGCCTGTGGTCGCATATAAGTGCATCCACTGACTTAGCATATTTTAAGGCGGGTGATCATATATGGCGCAGCTAGAATCCATATGGAAACAGTTGAACCTCCGTGGTTTAAATATACATACATGCCCTGGTTTGATTTAGGGACTGCTTAACTGCTCTCCATGGGGGGCTGTGAGGGCTTGATCCACGTACAAGTGCAGTGTGCACTTTTGCTCACCTGGAACTGCGTTGGGGCGTTTGGCCGAGGTCCCCTGAGGAGGGCTGTCTCCCACTACGTTGGGGTCATGGGCGTTGGACGGGGGGGAGTACACGGGCGGCCTGGAGCTTTGTTCCTGCAGCAACTTCTTTGGGACTTCACAGAGACGGAAAGAAGAGGACAAAGGAGAATGAAAAGAACGGACAGAATCAATAATATACATTCATATTTGAGCAATACAAGCGACTACCAGTAGATAATTATGCAAATGTAAGAATATGTCTTCAAAAGTACTTGCGGTAAGAACACAAATGTTATCCAAAAGGAGACTAAGGGCAGCAAGATAAAACCACTGCAGCAATATGGAGACTGTGGACCACCTACTCAATCAATGAGTGACCCAACAGTGGTTGACACCACCCACATGGTGTCAGGTCGCCATACTTGGAGCCCTGTCTGAATAGTACCTAGTAGTAACTGCTGTTGCCAGTGGAAAAGCATCACCAGTGAGTAGGTATCTTGTAGTGGAAATGGGAAATGGGAAGCCAGTCTGGTCTGTAGATGCTTTGAGAGATTGCCTGTAGTTATGCAAGAGCAGCCAGCGGCGTGCCATGCACTGTCTTTACTATTCAGCATCAGAGAATGCTATAATAAACCAAAGTTCAGTCGTCCCTCGACACATTGCGCTTTTTCAAAATATCTAAATTAATAAATCATGCTGTTTTGTGGTTGAATACAGCCTATTATTGTTGAAAAATGTGCATATTTAAGCAAATTTTATGTATTCTTAGCCTAAACCAAGCATTTCCAAGCATAAAACTGGCTAATTGAAGGAAAATACACGTATAAGGCACTCAGAAGACGCATTCTAAGACAGGATATATAGTATTCTACACTGGTCACCGGGCATCAGTAATGTTACATTGTCTACATTATGTGTTATTTATGTCTTATTTTCTGTTATTATGTCTACTATATCGGGTAACACGAGTATAAAAGTGACTATAGTGGTGTTATTTCATGTTTAGAGGGCTCTAATGTTAAAAATCATATTTAGAAGGTTGTAAGTGTTTGTAAAAAATAAAATGAAAACAGCAAAAATGGAAAAACAAGCAAAAAAGCATAACATACTGTAACATACTAATAATATGCTAGTCGCCAACAACAACGCTGAGATGTAGGCTGTTTAAATAAGGAAAAGCATCTGAGCATATCTACATGGGTTGGCTTAAAAAAAAAAAATGTAAAAGTGGCCCCCAAATCTTTTTATTTTTTATTATACGGCCCTCGGTGGAAAAAGTCTGGAGCTAAACGGTGACCAAGTGACCTTGAGCTAAGCCCCACGATGATTCTTCCGAATTTGTCTTTGCACAAATCGGTCTCGGCTTTCCAAAAACAAAAACGACCACCCCGATAGCCAAATAGGCGCAGCACCCCGCAAAGCAAGGCACAGGATGTGTGCTGTGCACCGCCTGATTTTCAGCCTGCCTGCCAAATCCGGTGAATTATGATAAGATTCCTGAATCACCAACATCGAGCAAAACCCAAACATGCTGACTCACCAAGACTGTGTTTTTCATTAAAAATACATTCACTTGTTGACATTCTCAAACAATGCTGTGATTCACTTTCACATTCGAGTTGTTTGAGCTTGCACTCTATTTCCCGAAACCCCCCCTTCCTTCGTCCTCCAATCCTCACAGCGTCCTGCGAGTGAGTCAGGGAGTCTGCACTCTTTCCATAATGCAGTGGGGCTATACATTCCTACCGTGCTCTCATGTGGATTTGGCGGGCCCAGGCTGTAGGCCGGTCAGTGTTTGTGTGCACCCTGTCAAATTAATGGCGAGTTACACCTCTGCAGAGTGTCTGGACAAACAAATGGCCAATGAAGACAAATCAGCTGCTTGCTGACATCAGCTGTGCTTGCGGTTAAACACGTGTGTGATATTAATACAACAAGAGGGTCGTGTACATCATTGTCAAAAAGTGCTTTAAAAACAATATTCATGGAAGAGTCAACTAGTGAGAAAAGACATTGAAAACATTTCTTTTAATGCAGCTTGGACTGAGCTTGGAACATTTAGCCACTAAATGGTAGATGAGCTGCTAAGTGAAACATCGCCATCGACCACCGTGGAATTTGGTTATTAACAACGGTTTGCCTTTAACGCAACGTGCAACACATAATGACTAATATAATCTGAACCAACAGAAGCTATCAAAGACAACCTTTACCTTTCATTTGACATTAAAGTGTAGGATTTAAACAGTGAATTAATACAAATAAATACTAAGCAACTGTCAGACTTGGACAAGAGGTGGCTAACAGCGGGTGGAAGTAGCGGTCGCGGGGTCCAGTTTGGAGGCCTTAGAATCTCCTTTCTGCTGTTCGCAGACGATGTGGTCCTGATGGCCTCATCAGGCTGTGACCTTCAGCGTTTACTGGGGCGGTTTGCAGCTGAGTGTGAAGCTTCTGGGATGATACTCAGCACCTACAAATCTAAGGCCATGGTTCTCAGTCCGAAAAGGGTGGTCTTGCCCCAGGTGGAGGAGTTCAAGTGTCTTGGGGTCTTGTTTCCGAGTGAGGGAAGGCCATTGTGGTGAAGAGGGAGCTGAGCAGGAAGGCAAACCTCCCAATTTATTGGTCGATCTACGTTCCAACCCTCACCCTATGGTCATGAGCTTTGGGTCGTGACCGAAAGAACGACAAGAGTTTCCTCCGTAGGGTGGCTGGACTCACCCTAAGAGATAGGGTGAGGAGCTCGGTCATTCGGAAGGGGCTCGGAGCAGAGCCCCTGCTCCTTCACATCGAGAGGAGCCAGTTGAGGTGGCTCGGGCATCAAGTCCGGATGCCTCCCTGGTGAGGTGCTCCGGGCATGACCGGCCGACAGGAGGCCCCGGGGCAGACAAAGGACACGCTGCAGGGATTATGTATCACAGCTGGCCTGGGAACGCCTTGATGTCCTCCCGGTGGAGCTGGAGGAGGTGGCTTTAGTCCAGCAAGTCTGGGCTTCCCTACTGAGACTGCTGCCCCTGCGACCCGGACCGGATAAGCAGAAGAAAATAGAATGAAATGAAATGGAAAGGAGCGGTCACTTTAAATATATGAACAATCTACATTGCAAGTGCATGTGCCAGGCCCTAGCCTACCTCTTCCAAGCATGCTGGGGACCAGAGAAGGGTACCACGCTTGAGTACGGTCAGGTCCTGGAAGTTGCACATTCTACCAACGGATTTCCTTACATTTCTGTAATGTGGCTGAACCACACAATCTGTCACCTAAATTGGTGAAAAAAACCTCAAGAATCTGTTGGGCCAATTCATTCAGAATTGGTTGGAACCCACTAAATCAACAACTCCACTAAAGTGGAGGTGAAAAAGGCAGCTTTCCTCATCAGTTCGACATGCTAATCACGGCTCCTAAAACTCCCCTGGATCCCCATGCTACCACGCTGCAACCGTCACCCACACCACGCCCTGATTACAGCCTTCTGATTGGCCCTAATTGGCTACACATGTGGCCCAGGGTCACAGCGATGAGATGTCATGACACACACACTTTTCCTTACACACATATCCGGTACATACACAAGTTAAAACATATGACACCAACCGTAAAACATGCATGGTGATTTTCGTCTTGAAATAATCGGCCGGAAAAAAAGAATGCAAAATGGAAAACACAAGATCAGGGTAGTTACTCTCTGAAACCATGCTTTGACGTACCCAGCTTGGCAGCAACAGCCCTGAATGGACACTGGGCGCGAAGATACGAGGCGAGAAAAGAGCGTTCGTAACAATGGCCCGTGTTTACACTGGCAGAGCTCTGCTTTGTTTTCCCTGGGCGCTCTCTCTGTGAACCAGTGTGTGTGTGTGTGTGTGTGTGTGTGTGAGATCACGGCCCATGTGCTGACCAGTGCAGAACACTATTGGACAAAGCCCTTGTAAGCCTGAGGGGATATAGTGAAATATTAAACCAGGCTAAATCTGAAATGAGATCAGACCAAGGCCAAGAAATTAAACTTACTTTAGCCCACATAAACACACTACAGGGGAGGAAATATTACGTGTCATGTTTAGCAGTGAACCTTTTAATATTGATGCAAATACACCCAACAAAAATATAAACAAAACACCTTTGCTCAACACAAAGGCCAATTTCTCTCAAATATTGCTCACAAATCTGTCTAAACCTGTGCTAGTGAGCACTTCTCCTTTGCCAAGATAAGCCATCCAACTCACAGGTGTAGCATGTCAAGATGCTCAGACAGCGTGACTACTGCACTGGCTACAATAAAAGTCTACTCCAAAATGTGAAGTTTTGACTGTAATGTTACGACAACGAACTGCAGTCAGGTTGAGCCCCCGATGAGGACTACGAGCATGCAGGTGAGTTTAATTAAGACTAAACACAGCTACAGTAACACTGCGGGATAAATTGTTTTGTTATCATGGTTGACCTAAGCCATGTAGTACTGAGCAGTTACAGTTAGGACAGATGGATATGGACTACACTGATGCTTGTCCACAGTAAGTTATATTTCCAATTCTATGGTTATCATCATACTTTTCCTCTTAGCCATCACTGATACATAACAAAAAGGCTCGTGGAGTAGCATGATCTCATTTTCAGCCGGTTTTTAAATTGTACTACTTTTATGGTGCTCAACGTTGAAGGTCCCACTGAATTTAATTGCAATTTAATGTTTTTTTTGCTATAAAAATAAACTTACTTGGCATTCGGTGCAACATCTGGTTTCAATCAGCAAATACAGCCAGTGCCTACTTAAATGCACAATATTAGAGTGCTTTCTATGGACCAACATCATAACACAGTCTTGTTTTGGTCCAAGGCCCACCCGCCAGTCACGCAACAGTCACAATGGGTGAAGGGTGCAGTAGCTCAAGGTATCTCCTGCAGTCCCTCCTACTCCTCAACCCCCATTGAAATCCTCCTAACAGCATCCAGCTGACAGCAGTGCTTTGTGCACAAGATGGCATGTATTTGATATATAAACAAGATGGCGCATTGTTGTAGTGGAGGATAGCATCATTAAATGACTTCAGCCAAGCAGAGACGTAAACATCACATTCTGAAAGCATGAGTCTCTACGGAGAAGCCAAACAACTCTTCTGTGTGTGCACTTTGGAACATAAGGGGAGCTTATAGCTGTGGCTTTGAAAGTCGAACCCAATTAAATCTTTGCTCTGTCTCCCAAAGAGCACTAAATGTTTCTAATTAATTCGCCATATTCAAGACAGCCATACATCACAAACATAATCATTTCCATTTTCATGTGGCTATGGAAACACGGCTTTGCCTATTCCAGCCGACGGAAAACAGCATAATGTGTACCCTCAACGAGAAGTTGGAACCAGCAGATACCGAACACCATTAAAAAGCATCTGCAGACACTGAATGTAAATGCGCAGTGAGAGGGGACTCCAATATATAGAAGCCACAATTAGAATGTTCCATCCTGGACAACTGCCACCGAGCAAGGCCCTTAATTCACCCTGCAGGAAATGATCTGACGCTGTTGGCAGGAAAGCAAGGAAGTTATTGACGGTGATTAGTTGTAAATGCATGAAGAAGAATCTTGGAAAAAAAAGCCACAAATTGTAAGCCCCCATCTGATGTGCAAGAACAACCTTTGGCCCCAGCTACATTGTTCATAAATTGCACTGGCATGCTGAAAGAATATTGCAATTATAACTTATCGGATAGCTTTTAGAATTTATCGGATCCTTAATTTGAAAGACGATATTCGATGCAGTGCGTCAGTTTATCGCTGGGTGTGTTATCCACGCAAAAAGATGCCTCCTTTATTTCCCCCAGGAACAAAATAACAGGTGGTGCCATAAGGTGGCATTAATTACCTTAACGATGACTGATACCGCCATGTGTCGCAGTAGACGAAGACACACCGCCTGCAGAGCAAACATGGCAACTGCAAGGATGAAGTTCACAGTGGCGAAAGTGAAGAAGACACACTGTTATAATACGTATTACCGTGCTTCCAGCTGTACAATCTGTATTTAATACGGGGACCCCAAAAATGCAAACTAAGCAAGAGGGTCAGTCTAAAAGCATCCACAGTCAAATGCATGGAATGAGGGTTCAGGAATGGGAGAAGATGCAGCCTATATTTAGAGATTGCATTATCTACTTCAATGGTTAACAAACCTCCCTCTGTTGACAGATCTACCAAAACAAGGAACACATACGCATGCTTACACAGCATGTGCACTCTCACTTTAACACAATCATCACTTCTGCTCCAAAATCCACAGCTGTTTAGGCTATCTAAACACTCCTCCAACACCACACTTGCAAAAACACACAAACAGTTGGCGTCATTATTGGCGATGCAGAAGAAAATAGTCGCATTGCTGACAGCGTGCGCTCATAACAATCGGTGACAAAACCACTCAGCTGTGTGGCTTGATCTCACAAAAAGACACGGACTACAAACACTACAAAATGTCCTCAACATGCATGGTATGCTTTATATTAGTTCTGGTGCTAAACAAGCACACATTGTCAAACAGGACTGCAATCTAACTGTGGCTGTGGATCGTGTGCCTTCTTAGTTGCATAACTGGCCATGATATTGCATTAGAATTGCATTAGAACATAAGGGGGGTTTTCCAAAAAATAAGGGAAATACAAAAGTTTCAAAGTAAAAAAGTTCAGGTTTCAAACATGGATAAATATTAAGAGGTAGTGCCAAATGGATCTGTAGCTGTCCAAATGTAATGGTGGCAGAATGAATGTATGGGAAACACTGGACTACCACATATAATTAATATTCATAGTTGCCTTTCTACTCAGGCTGGGATTGCGCTGATGGACTGGACTTGCGTTGATGTAGAGCAGGGTTTCCCAATGTTAGGGACCCACCACAGAGTGCGATTCCGTTTTTATTGGGTTGCCAACCTATTGCTGTATTCTCCTGCACTGCTCATCAAGCAGCCACGCAGTTTCAAAGTAAAGGTGGTTAATGTCGGTTGTAATAATGTAATGTTTTCTGTGTACCTCATCATGAATCTATGCTGACTTTACAGCAATTCTGTACATGATGGACTTTATATATGATGGAACCAAGAGCTAAAAGATTTAGGAGACCCTGATGTTGAGATTTACGAGCTGCCATTCAAGACGTTCTTTGTGTGGATGATGTACGCAAGCAATAACTATCCCACGATTAACATCTGGACCTGTGCCGCACCTGTTTGTAGATTTACGATGTCACCGTTCACCATCAAACTTGAGCAGAGGGCAGATGTCAAACTCTGTAAGGAAATTAGCAACAGAGAGCCTTTGGGGAGGCTATAAAAAGAAGAGAGGTTTGGGGTGGAATTTGGGGTTCAAGAGGTGCAGGACTACAATGTAGGATGAGGACAGGGGGTTCTGCTACAAATAAAACATGACCAGGACCCAATTACAGCACAAACGCATAATGCAAATACAGCACATTGAATTGCCGAGTCTTATGGTCTTTTTTGATGCAAAGGATAAAGGCAAGGCGTTCCAGAAAAAAGGACATTTTCCACTGTTCAATTTTTGACCCTGCAAGTCCCGTGGTGCAGAAAAGAGATGAAAGCTGCCTTGTTTGTATTTCTACGTGCTTATTGGCTATACGTGAGCGAGGTGGGTGGACGGTCTAAGCGTCAGCAAACCCTGACCGCTATCTAACGCGCCAGTGGATCAACAAGGATGTGACCAATGCTGATTCATCACACTGTGCCTAAACTCACTCCTTCATACTGTATCAGACTTATGAGGTCATGGATGGGATGCGGCGTTAGGGTTGGGGAAGAGGGACTTGCTGAGGCCATCAAATGACAGTATCTTGTGAAAGCAGTCATTTGTTGTCACTAACATGGCGTCAGGAGATAAGGTCATGGCGGGTATTTACATGACTTCAGCATTCAAAGGCAGGGGCAGTCAGCAAACAAGTTCATATACTTTATACAGTCGTCAAATATGATGCTTTCTTTGTAGTATTTTCATCTTCTTATATAACCCAGGAAATTGTACATTTGACCAAAAATGTATGTGGGATAAAAAAAACAAAAAGAGGCAGTGGTTGTATTTCCTCTGACAGCAGAAGCTGACAAGGTCACAGTCTAAATGCGTCTCACTGATAGGACAAACTTCAATGAAGAAGCTAGTTAAGGGGCACGGCGACTAAGATTCCACAGAGTAATAACACGCTCTGATAACAGATTAAAGTCATGGAAGGGTTATTTTTGCGCCCATGAGAAAGAAATGTCTGCACTTCATTCTCAGCATATTTCATGGTGGCCAACCAGGAATGCATTTGTCCCTCTTCTTTAGAGTTCATAGCATGTCAATGATATGCAATATAACAACCATTATGTGCCCCAATGGCAACAGATATGTAGAGAAAAGCAGAAACCTTAGCAGTGAACCCTGTGGGACACCACATAATTGTAAAACCAAACAATCAAGATGACTGTGTGTGAAAATGTGACCAATGTCTGCTGGAAAGTGACTTCAGTCAGTTGATAAAAGTCTCCTTCCATATCAGATTGGCCTTGTCGTGAACACCACAGATGACTGGAATAGATTAACCATTGTTTCTAAGTAAAGAAGATGTGGTGTGAACCAGATACCACAGCAGCATCTGTATCGTTCATCGCCCTATGATTTAACGTTGGCCTTCTTTAACACTTTGGTAACACTTGTCTGCCATACGCGCTTCTGGAGCCCTATCGTTGTTGTGTAATTAGATGAGCCTTCAGTGATAGCCAGCCAGACAGGTAGTGGCCCAGGCATCGCCCATGAAGTTTGGGAGTCTTTAACACGGATACACAGTCGGGAGGCGTGTTATCGTTCTCATAGCGTGTTGACAGTGCAGGGGAGTATTAGTGGTCAGAGCTCGGCAGATGTAATGATCGGGAGTTCTGGGTTGGTCTGTCATCGCTCGTATCGCCACAGAGACACATGCCTCTTATGCGCCCAGTTGCAATAAACATCAGTTTTATTTAAATTTTGCCTGAGAATAAGATTTACTGCACTTGTCGACAGGCAGAACAACAACGTAGGACAGTTCAGGACAGTTCACCGCGACCGACTATTTGAGAAGCACCGGCCCAAAATATGTTGTGCTTGTCATGCACCATCTGTTTAAGTGGAATGTACATTTCAGTGTTTAATCAGATGTCATGTTTGTTTTCGAAATGACCAGTGCTAATTGTTAGCGCAATAAATGCATGTCTTATGCAAGTCATGATTGACATGCTTTATTTCTGTATGTTCAGTTCTACAGTGCTTCAAAGTAAAGGCTCTGAGACGGAACTCAAGTGGAGTCTTTATTGAGAACCTGTTATCGGTCTACTGAGATAGCAACCAAAAGGTAACGAGAGCAGAACAACACTGAGACTGAAAGTCCCCTGTGCCCTGACACCTCGCTCTACTATTCAAGAAGCACTGACATAGAATTTATGCATTCAAAAGCTACCATTAAAAGTTGAGGACTGGTGCCAAGTCCCACACCAGTGGGAACCTTTGATTTGAGATTCGCTGCTGGGGGCTATTGTTAGAGCCACTGGAAGTAGCTGTTGATGGGTGGCTATATGGCACAGCTGTGAGCCATCACACGAAAATGGAGGACAGATGAGCGATAAAAAAAAAGATGAACAAATGCAGCTATTGTGAATGAACCCCACATATGGCACATACAGTATCCTCCTGTTAATGGCAGTGGGACGTTTTCTACTGGCATTATCAACACTGTTTGCAGCTAGTCCAATTTTATGTCCCATCTCCTCCTCCTCGGCCTTTTTCTTCTGACCCTGCCCACTTAGCTGCAGTCTTAAAACAGCTTGAGCCCTAACAGATGCTGATTGGTGCCCTGGGGGGTCAGGACTGGAGCGAGAAGGCGTGAGGGAGACAGACATAAGCGTGACGGACACAGACGCCTCTGAAAAAGCTTTTAAGATAAATATCTCTTTCTACTTCGTCCTACACTGTGGACATACACATTCTTTTAAGATGAAAAATGGGAAATAAAAGAGCACAAATTTGCTGCCAGCTGGAAACCTTGTGACTTTTTTTCCCAAATGATCCAATGGGTGACGTTTGACTCTAGTTGGCAAAATTGTGTTGCTTTTACACTTCAAAAATGCAAGCATGCCAACATCAGTATGTTGACAGTTGTATTACAAACTTATCTTGAGCGTTTGTTCATTTGGTGAGGGTGTATTCCTCATACAACATCCACAGAGCCTCTCAAGCAGAGGCAAGGCTCCATTTCTACCACGACAGTCAGTCAATGATATTTGATCTGTGAGTTTCGCTGTGTGCGTGGGGTTGCACATTACATTTGACATTAAACAGACATGCTCAAGTGTACATTATCACAACGGTGGACACCTGACACTTTCATTCCGACACACTACGCAGAACTGTGTCTAGATCAGGGGTAGGGAAACTATGGCTCCCAAATGATAAAATGTATTTATTTGAATTTTTTTTGCTGACATTTTAAAGTAAAACAGAAATCACAGTGTTAAAAATAACATTCAAAATATAAAACTTTCTCATGCATTTTAATCCATCCATCCATTTTCCAAGCGGGCGGCCAGAGCCAATGCCAGCTCCTTTTCATATTTTCAGGGTCAGACACCAAAAATCGATTATTACTGGACAATGCGGTAGCCTACCCGGGTCATCAAGAGGTCAAGAAGTAAACTTCCCTCCTTTAATCAAATAGTCATCTAGCTAATTCAGCAGAGCTAACTCTTTTTGACGAAGAAGATGGCGAAAAGAAAGAAAGATGCGGAGTACGGTGCAAAACCACGCAGCACCAGAAGTCGCATTAATGGTAAGAAGCATTTTATTTATTATTGGCTAGCGTCATTATAACACCAAAAAGAATCAATTCAGAGACTTCTTATATTCTAAAGTAGCTGGTCTTGCTAAAAAATGTACACATTTATTTGTATTCAATGTTAAAAAATATTATATGGCTCTCACGGAAATGCATTTTAAAATATGTGGCTTTCATGGCTCTCTTAGCCAAAAAGGCTCCCGACCCCTTGTTTAGATCAATGCCCGGGACAGAGTGGGACACAAGGGAGGAATGGGAGGTGGGTGAATCTTAACATCTTAACTTTTCAATGTAAGTTGCAACAGACAGCTACTGTAGTTTTATAATAGCATCAAAAACGACACAACACGCCAGCTGTGTTTCCCCATGTTGACATTGCAACCTTAATTAGGGATCTGGATCTAGTCTGCAGGATTAAACATCCAAACTCTGAGACTTTTCATCTACACAGGCCAGAGTGCTGAGAGCTAGCTTGTGTGTGTGTACGTGTGTGTGTGTGCGCTTTGTTAACTGAGTTGCAGCCTCGTCATACATCCAACTTCGCACTCCTTTGGGCTTTATTTGTTTATCGGCCTACAGATCTGCTTCCAAAAGCACTGGCTTCTCACTTTGCTCAACTCTCTCCAGAGTTCAGGGAAAGTTAGTGTGCTAGTTTTGGCATAATCCTGCTAAAAGGCAAATTTAAAAAAAAAACGATTTGGTAAAGCTGATAAATGCAGTCTTTCTTTAATATGATTTGCACCGGTCAAGGACGTTCCAAAAACGTGAGCGTGTGCAGTAAAGGCGGTGAGCGCTTCAAGAACCACCCCATTGATGTATGGGTGACCTTTATGGGGCAAATCTCACATCAACACTCTTTTCAAAGACGTTTTATGAGGTGAATGCAAGACATACGACGCTCACAAGTGGCACATATGGTTGCCCTCTTCCAGATTTTTAAAACATCTGTCAATCCTTTGTACTTTTACCAGGAAAGAAATCATTTTGGTTCCATTTATTCAGTCCAGACCTTGCTGAAAAGTATGCTAGAGGCATGTGCAACAACAGAATCAAGTTCAGGGTTCAAAGCTGATATTTTTCGGCTATATAAGGCTACATTCACACAGCAGGTCAATTCCCATTTTTTGCTCATATGTGACCTGCATCTCATTTTTCATGTCAGTGTGAACAGGACAATTAAAACGTTTTCAAATGCGACGCACGCCTCTTTCCGGTATGTATCTGATGCTACTGCAGTCCAAATGTGCAGGTTGTGTATATCTGACCTATACGTCATCGAAAGGCAAAAACCATCACAATTTGTTGCCGAAATAGACGAAGAGAAGAGAAATGGTGGACGAAGGAGCAGAAAACAGTCACGGCGATGTCCCACCAGCCCTGGCTCCGACTGGTCACCAACACGCTCCTTGGAACAGATGTCGCAGCAAGTACCCCACGAGCTGCCGCAGCAAAATTCCTTTCCCTGTTCCTTCTTAAACTCTGACGTAAAATAATTTGGTTAAGAAAATGCTGACTTTGGTTGCGTAAAATTCTTAAAATCGCCACAAATGTGCCAGGACTCAGACCACAAATTGGGGCCATGTTTACTTCCATAAACAAACTGGTCCACATGTGACACCGCATTTTCGCACATGACGGTTTTTCAAAGTATATTAATAAATCATTGCTGTTTGGTGGTTGACTACAGCCTATTATTAGTAAAAAAATATGCATGTTTAACCGAAATTTACATATTTTTGGCCTAAATTAAGCATTTGCAAGCATAAAAATGTCCTAATGAACAAACAAATAACTAACTATAAATATGAGGCATTCAGAAGACACATTTAAAGACATATGTAGTGTTCTACACTGCTAACACGAGGATAAAGCTGACTATAGGGTTGTTATTTCATGTCTAGAGGGCTCTAATAAAAGTAAAAACCTGTACTTAGAAGGTCATAAATAGGTTTTCTATGCTCTAACTACAAAAATATTCTATATTATCAAAAATGAACCCTACTTCAAAGAAATTCACTTGTCAAGGTCAGTTTTTGAACAGAAAATCTGAACTGGACATCATACCCTGCAGAGTGAACAAGACATGTGAAAAAAGATACGCGGTGGTAACATTTGGTTCCGTTAACTTTGTGTACAATCTGGCGTTGCTATAAGTTTTTGCATTTTTCACTACAATTTTAACAGAATCAAAGCCTATACTGTATAACTGGTGGGCCAGGGCTGCGAGCAGAGCTACAAGTGGTGTCACAAATTGGAGGTCTGGCTTGGATTTAGCTTGTGGATGTTATAATGCAATTCAATTCAAACCAAACACACTGCGACAGAGAGAGACATCCAGGTTTGCGGTGGGGGGTAGTGAGGGATGGAAATTCCCCATCTGACGGTGAAACCAGGAGGGCCTCAAAACTGAAGGAGCCTTAGTTACAGCTGACCATTCAAATTACACTTCACCGTATTCGGCGTATTGGCGCGAAAGACGACTGCAGAGCTGATCCAGGCCCATCCTAGCGTGTTTTTTGTGGCCAAATGCCAAGATCCAAATAGAAACCACTTTGCTCAAGAGTATACAAGTGAAATTGTCACACTGACAAAACAGCCACTGTGCTCAAGCTGCAACTGATCAACGATCTAACAGGAATGCATGCTATGGTTTAATGGTAACAAGTCTTAAAACAGCACAACAGATGCAGAAGAGCATTCATGTACAGGGGACTGGTAGCAAATTAAATCGATACCAGGCATCTCATTATGCTCCAACAATAACCTGACATTCACCAAGATTAAGAGCTTTTCTGACCATACAAACACTCCCACACTCCTGTTTACTATGTACAGTTTGGTACAGTCTGCAATTTTTAAATTAAAAAAGAGTCAAAGACATAATGAGTGATCTGGATGGCTTTTAGACACCCTTTGGGTTACAGAGGACAATTTTACAGAATGGTCCAAGAGTGGCAGGACGGTGCTAGACACATTGGTCCACTGATTGGGTCAAAGAAAGCAAGCAGTAATGCTTGGTTTCTGGCTTACTGGTCTAAACTTGGGAACCATGGGAAGCCGAACTGAACCCTGCTACTTGATAGTGTGGAGAAAGTAATGAATCACCACACAAAGAAGCCAATATCAATCAATGATACATTGTTGTCATGTCCGAGGAGCCATTGTCCACCTGGTCACAATCTCATCACATGCAAGCATAACGGACCAGTAGAATTACAATAGCAGCAACATGCCAACCCTCAACACACACCTCATGAGTAGAAGAACCCTCTTGGGTGTCAGGTTGCAGGCAGGAAACAGATGGTCCGCTGTGGCGAGGAAAAAAAAAAAAGGGGAAAAAAGCCAAATGCCATAGAAGGCAAGCGCGAGTGACTTCTTTTCTGTTTTTGTTTTTTTTGCCTGCATTTCTCCATCCTCAGCTGGAAGGAAGAAGAAGAGTGAGGCTGCTTTGGTGTTGGGGGACCGGATCAGATCACAGTGATGGAGCTCCGTGGGAGATTCAAACCTAGCACGACTTGCTGGACCTGTATACTATTAAAAGCTACTGTGCGACACCCTGCTAGGTGACCGAATATTTCCAGACTTGAGGCACGTATTTGGCTGCTCTTAATATTGGCATACAATCTTATGACTTATACAAACACGCCACTATACTACTGTAACCCGCCTGGTCCAACCAGACCTGCATTCTTCTCAGGCTCAAACCGGGAGGGCTAAAGCCTGGACTGGCATTCGATGCCCAGCACCGCTCTTAAGGCAGGGAATGAGGTTTACCAACGTACTCTCGCGCAGCTGCACCAACTGAAATCCATGTACTACCATGTACTATTTGGACTACTTTGTCAGCTATGGTTCCAAGTGACCCAAGCGACACGATATGGGCGACCATAACCACTCACTGCTGGTCTAATGCATTGATTCATGGAAACTATTGATTTGATTTTCAATAAACACATACAGTAATAACTTAAAATACAGTATTGTACTCCACAGTCTCCAGTTGCTACACTTACAGGACTGCCCTCAGTCTCCTCTTGGATAAGACATATGTCTCATTCTCCTCTATTGTTGTTTGACAGCGTGAAGGAGACATTCAGTGTAACTTGTTTTTGCAGTTTCCTAACGATTCTATTTTGAAGTCCCCACAGAGCCGAGTCGGTACTGTTCAGTGGAGAAGCAACACAGACGCTTTTCAGCAAAAAGTTGACTTTGCCAAAAGCAACCTTATGACCTTCGTGTGGTACAAAAGACTGACTCATGAACTGCTCAGGGAATATAACCTTTGACCCTGAAATCAGCAATCAGAGACCAATATTGACTTGAGTCGGGTCATCACTCAAGCGGTTTGACCCTGGATGAATTTGCAAAGCACTCAGCTGTTTATTTCAGTCAAACCTTGTCTTTGTTCTATTGTTCTTCAACCTGTCATCATCGCTAAAACTCTAAGGTATGTGAATATGATTGAGTATGATTCATTTGATGACATCAGTTGCTCCAAATTTCAATCTCTAACGAAGTACAGTCGTCCCTCACTACATCACAGTTTGAACATCACTCCCTCGCTCTCATGTTTTTTCAAAAATTAATTTATTAATACATGATCACTGTTTTGTACGGCCTATGATTAGTCAAAACATATGCATGTATAAGCAAATTGTACATGTTCTTGGCTCAAATTTAGCATTTTCAATCGTAAAAATGGCTAAATGAACGATACAAATATAAGGCTTTTAGAAGGTGTTATATGTGCTGTAGTGTAATATCTGTGACACTTTGTGCGCTTTTAAGAGGCAGGGTCTGGGAAGTGACATATGTGATGTCAGCTAGCTCCTGTAGAGTTGCTGAGTGTTAGCATGGAGAGTGTCAGTGACTGGCGTGAACTGTGGCTGACAGCAGCTCCTGTGTGAATATTCACTGCGCCATTGCAGTAGTATTCTACTACACCAAGTATCCTGTCAATGCTAACATGTGAGTCTATGTAACATCTTAATTATGTATAAAAAGTCTTATTTTCTAATAATGCGTCAACTACATTTGGTAATACAAGTGTAAAAGTGACTATAGGAGTATTATTTCATGTCTAGCGGGCTCTAATAATGCTACAAAACATATTTAGAACAGGTTTTATGCTGTAACTACAAAAATATTCCATTTATGAATGAAGAATCCTACTTTGCGGGAATTCACTTATCGCGGTCGGGTCTGGAACCAATTAACCTCGATAAACAAGAGACGATTGTACATTAAGTCTACAAACCCTTCCGCATAACTTAAAGAAATACAGTACATAGAAATGAGAGCATCACCAGGATGTAGTAGCATATTTGACAGCGTGACCACACACAACTTGGCATTAAGAAAGAAAAGATATTACGAGCTCTAAATCTTGACACTCTCAAGCAGCTTCCAAAACTTTAAGATAATCCTTTAGTCGATGGAGATTTATTTACACTGGACCACAAATTTTGGTATGGAGTAGCATGAAGCCAAACAGTCTGGTGCAAGTGCATATTTTAAAAAGAGCTACATAAACAGACTTCAGTTGACTTATACTGTGTTGCATTTCAACATGAAGCAGAGAGTCCCCATCCCTGTCGACATCTGCAGCTTATCATTTTAATGCCTCGTTTTGTAGTGCCGCCGCACTGTAAAATCCACATCATTAGGCACGTCTGCTAATTTTGACAACCTGAAATACAAGCCGTATTAAAACGTTGAAAGCTGCATGATCCTAAAACACGATTACTGAGCCCCGAAACCCACTTGACTCAACTACAAAAAAAACCCCTCACAAATTGAGCCTTTGAATTTTTATTCAAATCGTAGCCTTTAATCCTACAGTTTGGTCTTTCAATTTTTAACGAAGCATTGCTTTGTGTAGCCAAAACATCTTACCTCTTGTCCATAACTGCTCCTCATTTCACTGCTTTTCTTTCATGTCAATTATCAGTGAATACAGTTACAGTATGTACCATCCTAATCACTCACTTGGAAGTGTGTTTCACATACTTCATGCATCCTCACAAATGTTTGACCCTCCTTCAAGTTTCTTCACCCTCAACCTCACCTTGCTGACCTCCAGAATCCAGAAGGATCTACAACTTTCAGCAGTGATCGTACTGGGAGATAAAGGACCCTGCATAGCTACGGGACTCCTCACACCCCCCAGTCCGGCAAGAACACAGACATCAGAGAAGGAAAAACACCCTTTTTCTGCAAAACAATGAGCCCTGAGACGAAGGACCAAGTAAGGAAAGTACACACTAACTATTCTCTTAAACATTAAACATTTCATTGAGAGGCGGCTCCAAGCCAAACCTGCTCAAATTCAAACAGATTCTTCTTGAGAATGTATATGAGCAGCTGGAAATAACCACTCCAGTGTAGATAAGTTGTAAAGATGCTGACGTCTTGACTTGACCGGCCTGGGGAATCTTATTCCATCCACTGTCCAGTTTAAAATAGTCCAGCACCACTTCACTGATACTGTTCTGAGTTTTATTAGTTAGACCCTCAGTTAGTTGCTTTGATGTCCAAGGCTACTTAAATATTTGCACACTTTAACCTGTAGACCTGTTACCCCAGTGGCTTTTTCACCAGTGCAGTACTGCACTTCTTTGTGCCTTTGTCCATCACTCTATCCATTTACATACCACACACATATATATAAATACACATGTATATATGTATACATACACATAATGTGTATGTAACCTCAAGGAAGGAAACAAATGCTATGCTTAGGACCTCATAAATGTCATAGCTGGCAAAAGCCATGGCAAACATGGCCTCTTAAAGAGGCCTTTCCTGCTCATTTTAGAGTATTTTATGATATTGACATATATACTCGTCCCTCGTAATATCGCAGTTCGACATCGCTCTCTTCCATCGCTATGTTATGGTTTTCCAGAAATTAATTAATTACTGAATTAATGATCGCGGTTTCACGGTAGGCTTCAGGTCTATTCTTAGTGAAAACATATAGAAATACGAGTGATATGTAGTATTCTGGTCACTAAGCTTCAGTAATGACACTGATGAGACATCACCTTACATTACATTACCTTAACACTGCATAAAGTCATGAAGTCAGCCATGGCATGTCCGACATGATAGAGTGAAAAAAAGTTCTCCCATTTCGTGTGGAAGTGGTACATTTTTGACTTCTTAAGTTTAGCAGAAATACATTTGAGGCCAACTGGTTAGCTCACTAGCTTGTTAGCTCGCTAGCTGGAAAGCTATCAAGAAGAAATAAATTCTAGGCTAACTGGTTAGCTCACTAGCATACTAGCTAGCGGCCGTCTCGAGTCCCTGCAGCATAAGAGTTGCGCAATGCCGTTGTAAACAAAGAATAATAGGAGTGTGAAGGTTACTGCAATATATGCAAGTTATTGCATGTCTACAGGGCTCTAATGATGTTAAAAACCGTATTTAGAAAGTCATCAACAAGTTTTCTATGCTCCAACTACAAAAATATTCATGTTATTAACATTGAATCCTATATCGTGGAAATGAACTTATGGCGGTAGGGTCTGGAACCAATTAACCGCTATAAACGAGGGACGTCTGCAATGATATTGCATCCCAGTGGGGTTTCTATTAATAACATACTCCATACATCTCAAGTAGTGTACAGGTTACAGTAGATGTGCATTCTTCTCCTCTTGGCCGAGATGCTCAAACTCTGAAGCCTGCTCCCCGACCACGCCTATTCTGTTGCAATTTGACAGGCGTCAATGGTTGAATTTTTTCAAGAAAAAGCGACCATCGGCGATTACCACTGGCCACCCAGCAAGCTGTCATGAAGGGACCTCCTAAAAAATGTAAAAGATCTTGTGGAAATCTCATGAAGTTCTTGTACCCACCGTTCAAGATTTGGGAGTGGCATCTGTCATGAAATTATGGCTGTAAACAGAAAGGTACTGCAAAAATATTGACATCCAAAAACAGTCTTGGAGTCTCATTTGAAGTGGTAGCGGTCAAGGCCACTCTGATGAAGAATGGAGGCTGTACTGTATGTATGACAGGAGAAAGTAGTGGGAGACAAAAACACCCTCCACCCCCAGCGATGTTTAATGGGAGTGCATCTGCTTTGACCATCAGTAGGCCCTCTAGCCTCCCCGATAACTTCAACATGGAATCACACAAAAGTAGGGGAAAAGTGGTTGGAGAAGACGGAGCTACGCTTAGTATAGCAAATATAAGTAAATAAATAATAAGTCAATAATAAATAAATAAAGCACTTGATGATAAAGAATGAATAGAAGCAATTGTATCATGACAGTATGCTTTTTCGAAATACTTACAGTATGTTGAGATATGGCTTGCTGTTGCGCTGTGAAAATGAAGGACTGGCTTTCTTCAATTTTTGTTTTTACGACTGAGCAGTCACCCTTATCTAATGGTCAGATGCAGACTTACATGCTATTATTGTTATACTGCCTGTGTGCCCGTAATAGCCTGTGTGTACAATACAAGCACTATTGTTATGTCAATCTCTCTTTTAATCTCTGGAGGACGTTCAGAGAGCAACTTTGGACTAATAAACACAAGAGAGTTTACATTCAACTCATCAGAATGTGCTCATCAAACCAATTGGGTTTATTCTTGTTGCCTCAGGCCTGCCTTTCTCTTCACGTAACCTAAACCACAGGCTAATTCAGAAATTACAAACAAAGCGTCTCTTGTGGTTTGGGAGGAACCAGGACTTGTGAGCGCTGAACAGTTACGCCGTCAACTGGAGGGAAACCTGGCTGAGGAAGGCTTGCAGGCGTCGGCAAAAGAGAGCCACGTGTTGACAATAACACGCTTTTTGGTAGGCAATCAAGCCGTGTTTTAAGGATAGGACCTCTTTTTGGTCTTCATGGGCCCTGTTTACAGGGGATGACGTGTTTTTACGCAAAGTTTCATTGGAAGACACACGCAGGAATGCGAGGTTGAGTGACTGGAAAGATGCATAAAGTGCTTTCAATGTTGTCAGCTCAAAACAGAACCACGGGTGAAAACCCGCATATTTAAATGTGTTAGTCCAAATGAGACTTGCTGAAAAATAACCACAATGGAGGAGAACAAGAGGTCCCACCCAGCATGTGGCTGTTGGCCTTTCAAGTGAAGACTGGAGGAAGCAAGAAAACGGATGACTACAGCAAAGTGGAGACTGTGGACTACAATGCTGCAGCGTTCCAAGCTAGGGCACAGCGACAGGGTGTTTTATTTGCCAAAAGATGGAGGGCAGCAAGGAAATGGACCACTGAAGCAAAGTAGAGTCTATGGACTATAATACAGTGGCACCTCGGTTTTTCATTATTCATTCATTCATTTCATTCCAAAAGGTTTGATGAAAACTGAAAAATGCAAAAACCCAGGCAATTTTTCCCATAGGAAATAAAGCAAATCCAAATAATCCATTCCAGACACCCAAAAACATTTACAAAAAAATAATTTTAGAGATCATAGTACATTTTCCATAAATCCCACAGAGGGCAAATGGACAAGTTTGGTACGTGCAATATTGTACAAAAACCGAGGCAAAATTTTGGCAAAAATTTTAGATGAAAACCAAATCATACAAAAACTGAGGCATACAAAAACCGAGGTTTGACTGTACTACAGCGTCCCGAGCTAGGGCATAGCAACAGGGTGTTCCATTCGAGAGCAGATTGAGGGCTGCAAGAAAACGGACCACTACGAGAAAGTGGAGACTGGACTACATAACTGCAGCGTTGGACTGAGTAAGTATCATGCAGTAAAAAAAGGGGACATTGTATAACCTCACAGGGGAGATGAATGACACGTGAATACATATTTAAGTACGAGTGACAATGATACAGAATTTTAGAGTGAAATTTTAAGCCAAAGAATTGACTACACCTGCTAAAATCAAAGAACCCCTCAGGAACATTACCATCAATGCCAGTGCTAAGAATATGAGGTGTCCTGGCTGGTCCGCAACCCCTATAGGCCACTCAAGTCGATGACCTGGGGTTGCCATGACAATGACATACTACAATCTGGCACATCATCAACATGAGTACAACTGTTACATAGGGCGGCTTTAAAGTCACTGCAGTGGTTTTTTCCTCATTCCTCTAATGATATCATTTTTTAGATGTAACTTCACTCACTCAGGCTTTACCGCTCCATCAAGCTTCATAAAAATCAGAGTAATCTCACTCAAATGTGCAAATCTTTGCAGAAGCATTTATAAAATAGTGACGATACTTCAGGTACATGGGTGTTATGTTAGGTGTGTTATGTCGTGGGTGATGTCACACACCCACACCTACGTTTACCTCATCTATCCACACGTGAAACCTGCATTTCCCCGTCAACAAAGTCTAATCCAGTGAGTCAGACCTGGCAAATCTCCCTTTCAGCTCTTGTTACCTCATGTTTCACAGCAATGACACACACACAATTAGCACGCACACTCCAATTAACTTGTACTCGTATCCCTAAAAAAAGCCAGTGGGTAAACACAATCATGAATGCACACACAAGCGACAGTAGCAACATGGAAACACAACAAGCCCAGCATGTTCAGACAGAAGACAAGGTGACACTCACACACGCATTGCTGTTGAATGGAAACACCTCCGAGATCCAGCCAGTAACTTTCTCAAGAGTGCCTTGTCAAACTCCCAGAGCTTTTCCGTGAAAACAAGCGCTCACGTGAATAGTCCACCGTGGGTCCCACCAGAACGAGAGCGGAGCCCAAAAAAGGGAAAGAGGGACGTAGCCAGCGAGGGAGGGAACAAATGAATAGTCCCCTTTTAGGAAGGCAGAGTGGCTCCCTTGTAGTACAATTTTGCTTATCTTCTTATCCAGTGTTCGGGGGTAGGAAAAGGCGTCTTCTTTTTTTTTTTTTTGACTAGTCCTTCCTTCCAGTTCCAAGTTAAAGCCGGGTTTAGACAACAGGAATGTGACAGCAAGAGAGACTGAGGTGAGGGAGCGTGTGTGTGTGTGTGTGTGTGTGTGTGTGTGTGTGTGTGTGAGAGAGAGAGAGAGAGAGAGGCAGCAGACATAGGCTGGACATGTAGTGGTGTTCACCTCCACAACACACTACTGTGTGAGTAGTGAGCAGTCAGACGGACCTGAAAAGGGGAGGGAGACCGAGGCAGGGGGAACTGTGTGTGTGTATTAGAGAGACGCGGCTGTGTGCAGCTACAGGAAATGACCTGAGAATTTCATTCAGATGAGACTGGAAATGTGGTATGTATCAGGCCCAACACACATTTTGTCCATGTTATGTTCCAACAACAACAATACAACAGAAACAACAATATAATACTACACACCAATGTTACATGCGTGTAAGACACCATCAAGAACTCTTATGAGTGCAGACATCAACGGAAACCAATTTTAAAAGCAAAAAGGTCAATTATGCTACAGAATTGGTTTTGGATCAATTACTATTACTAATTAATTTGCTTTACTTATTACTTACAGTATTAATTATTATTACTACAAAATTACAACATGATCTAATTAGCTAAGAGTGAACATGTTAAGCGGGATTTTCTATAGATTATTCGAAATGCATGCCAAATGTGCAATCGGATCAGATCCAGATGCAACTAGTTTTAATGTTACAGCTTCTTATCATGCATACCTATTCAACGATTCTCTGAAATCAAATGTGTCAAAGATATGTTTATTATCTGGTATAAGTTACAGATCCTCAATATTGGCTTTCTTACTAATAGCCAATATACCGATATTGTCCAGTCCTTCATTACTGATACCGATATTGACAGCAGCTCTTCATGTAATGAATACATTATGCTTATTTTTTCTATATTTTAATTTATTTTACTTAATGCCACTGGATGCATTTCACAAAATACAAAATAAGACAAATACTGCAATATGTAATGTAAGTTATAGAAAAATTAATTCAATACCAAAGACGTATTTACCGTATACATTTTTATAATCCTGAATGCCCGATCCCAACAACGTATTCATATGTCTTTTACGTTTTTTGGCGCAAGAGACAAAAAGAGGTGATGACGTAACTCTCCACTAATGCATTTCACTTCAGAGCACTTTTAAGCCATAAAAAGGGCCACAAGGTGGTAGGAGTGCATTTGATAAAAGCTGGGCAGAGATCAAGTGAAGGAAAAATCACACATGACAGAAAGGAGGAAGTGAGAGAGCGTGGAGGAGTGTAGCGTGCAGAAGGTCACGCATTGTTGGGAATTTTTATGCATGCACACGCACACACGTGCGCACACATAGTTCAGTTCCAAATGTGAAAATTGTAAATAGTTCATGGTGTTATATTTGTAAAAAAAAATAAAGCATGCCTTGCGGCAGGACTGTATGGGTGTAATTTTGGCATGGGCATTTTGCGTAGATATTCATTTGTATGCACACATGATGCATTAGGTAGCTTACGTTGTGCGTCACTTATGTGTTGAAAGTTTTGTGTTGTTTAGATTGCCTTTTTTTGACTATTTCCTGTACGACTCAAGCGTGCCACAATAGCACTGCAAGTCATGTTGCCGGATACGGCTTTGATGTTAAATGTTTAAAAAAAGGAATATGGAAACACCCGTTGGGCCAGATTAAGATGCTTGGCGGACCTGATGTGGCCCACGGGCTGAGGTTTGCCCACCCCGGTATAACCTCTAAAACTGAATACAGTATAGATTTTGGAATTCAACATTTTTGGGAAAATGTGCCTTGTGTTGTGCAACACTTTAAAATTCCATAGTCACATACGAAACTTACTCCAAATGAAGACGCGGCCTCACAAGGTTCAGAAATAAAGAATGTGGGAAGAGAGGAAGAATATAAAGAGGAAGACACGTGAAGGCAAAAATCTATAATATCTATGGAAAACAGGTCCGTGGTCTGTAAGGGATGGTCTATTTAATGGCTGGTTGTTTTCTGAACCAATTCCCAACCAAAAGTATGTCATCAACAAATAACTGTGTTGGAGCTGTGCAGAGCAAGCGTTTACTATCCATTCTTATGTAATCTAATGTTTCTAGCTACTATAACTAATCAAAGACATTTTTTTGTGTGTTGCTGCAAAAGTACAACGTGCAGATTTGCAAAGACATTTAAAAGTCAGATGCCCTTCCAACTGACAGCCTCTCCATGTAAAAACACAAATGCATGCACACACACACACACACACACACATACACACACACACCATAATCCTTCCATCTCATTTTTTCCCTCATTCTCTTCCTCTGTCTTCATCTACCACAAGGGGAAAACTGAAACCAGCCACAAGCTGAAAAGCATTAGACTGTAGCCCAGCCCCCAATGACCCCCCCCCCCCCAAGCCACCACCACCTTCCCATTGAACACCCTTGACGTAAAACAAGAATGAAGAAATGCAGAGAAAGAGCGACAAGGGTTCGCTCGCAGTTTACGACTTTGTAAAGCTGACAAGGTTGGCGGCCAGTTCTCCTCCTGAGGTCTGCTTATTCTGCATTTTTCAGCACCAACGATGGTGAGCTCTGCCTTTTACAAAGACAATAAAGAGGTTTGTTATTGTGTTTTACGGTGGTGTCGGACCGTGCAACATCTTTCCATCTTAACCGTTTTGCATCATTCAGATAAATATCTGAAATGAATTGATCAGTGCAACCCTCAAAGTCCATCCAAGCACATTTAACACTTATCACGTAACCTTTTCAACCCTTCATAAGGATACTAGCAGGAATCCCGAGCTCCAGCAGAAAGACATGCAGGCATGCAGAAGAGGCTGAAAAAATGTAATGATTGCATAAACAGACAAACTGACAGAAAGTGTGACTGGAAGGATGGAGTGAAGCAAAAAAGGGGAAGGGAATTGAACGCTCTTTTTCAAGCCAAATCCACTTTGCTCTAAATTCATTTTAATCTAATTAAACTGGCTGAAAATGTTCCCAGCGGGCTCGTGATCTTTATCTCGACGTGTAAGCGATCACACTACATAAGCTTGAGTGTGATCGGAGCTTGAACAAGAGAAAAGTGCCAGACTTTTAACTGCAACTGTGCCCCAAAACATCCAGCAGATGCCAGATGACGCGAGCCAATGAGGCACGCATCAGCTGACTTTTACATGCTGGCAAAGCACAATCGCGCAAGCCCTGGCATCAGCAAATCACCATGGCAACCTTGCTGGCGCCTGCCGGTCCTCATCTCGCTGCGGAGACCATGCTGCCAGAAACGTTTAATTTTTAACTTTCGCCAAGAGAGGGCTAAGGTATTCACACGCACACACACGCACACACGCACAAAGACACAAAATGCCTTGTATGGGTATTGGCAAGACACATGCAATTAATGCAGCAACAAACACACATGCACAGGTCAGCTGGGGTCACGTGTTTTCTCGCAGCGGTGTTCCTGAGAGTGCCAGCTGCGGTTGTTTTGTGCCGAGTCAGGTTCGGGGCTGCATTCGTAGGGGCCACCTCATTCCTTTCTGCTCGCTCAAATCAAACACACCAAAGACCAAGATGTACTTTTGATTCCAGTTTGAGGCAATTACGCCAAAAACACACACAGGCACAGGGGTTTAACACACAGACAGAAAAATTGACAGCATAAAAAACAGCAAAACCTCAAAATGGGATGCTGGTCGACTAATGTAAATTCCGAACTATGGGCCGCTACATTTTTCATACGCTTTGAAGCCCTGCGGCTTAAACAATGATGCGGCTAATTCATGGCTAAAAGAACCACAGGTCTCATGATGTTTAGAGTGTGGAGTCAGGAAAGAGTGGACTTTTTAAGTGAACACAAATATCACGTTTCAAAGTTTTACGCGCAGTCATGTTTTGATCTGACAAATCTTAAGCAAGTTGGATCACGTGTAGAATTACTACAGCTTCTGCTCGGACTGCATGGGCCGTGACAGCTGTTAAACTGATGAAAAAAAGTGTCTCACGTCTCATGACCGAAGCTAATGAGCAACGCTGGGAACACAGAGTGTAGGTAAGATTGCAAGGTTTATAGTGTGTGTCTTTCTGTGTAAATATCCCATGTTACAACGTGGACACCTGCGGCTTAAGCCTAGGTTGCACGGGCTCCTACGGCCGGTCTACTTGCAAAAAAATGAAGAAACGCACGGAGGACGCGTGTGTGATGTGCTGATTTTATAGCCGTAGCCTGGCCGCAAACAAGCCGCAGAGGTTCTTTGTCATGTCAAACAAACTCTATGAGTGCTTATATTTTTTTCAGGTTGAAAGACAAACTTACGCACTTTGTAGTAACTACAAAGCGTGTCTGTCGTATGTTTTGCCGGTGCACCCCACATACGTAAGTATTTCGTACATCCTCAATGCGTATCAAGATCTTACTCCTTCATGGTCACCACAACTACGTTCTCCATAAACAAACAAAACAAACAAAAAACAGCGATTTTGGGAATGCCAAAAATCGCACGGCCAAAAAAAAAATAGTACGTCCGGTTGTGACCAAGGCTTTATAGACAAGTGCAGCCGAAAAATGTACACTTTTTTTCTCTTTAAATTTGGTGGGTGTGGCTTAATAGTCTGGAATTTATGGTCATCAGTTCCAGCGTCAAACTGTCGCCATTATCAACTGTACAGGCTATGGTCAGCTGCCATTTTCACATTATTCACTTTCATACAAGTGTAAAGAGAAGTTAACCACTGCTGTTAGTAACATTTGAATTATGGCAGATTGTGGCCGATTACTGCTCGGGATGTGACTTGCTTCACATCAAGACTGTTACTAGGTGCGTTCTTTTTTTGTCATTACTGTCAACCTATTGTTGACTTATTGTATCGAGCAGCCAGAACAGAGATGTGCATATTGTTTTCTTATGTCAACCAATGGTATACTTATCATATCGGCTGACCGATATTGGCATAAAAATTAGATATCCACATTAATTTGAGGGAAGAGATGCTGCCTATATTGTTATCGGTTGATATCAGTATCTGTAATTTAGTGTTGGATCGGATATCAGTAAGAAAGCCAAAACCAATAGTGTCTATTTGTGGCAACACAAAAAAGCCCAACTAACAAGGAAAACACATTTGTATTGCATATCTTGTGCTCCAAGATATGCTAAAGTGTTGTGTGACGTCATGCTGGTTTTTCCAAATTTTTATGCAACTTTAGCGCCTTGTAGTGATGTGTCGGTTGCGAACCAATCGGCTCTAAGAGCCGGCTCTTTGAAATGAACGACAGGAGCCAGTTCGCATCGTTGGAAGCTATTTAGGAGCCGATTCGTTTTTTTCTCCTAGGCTTTTTTTGTTAAAGGCGAATGTCACTGGTCAAGATGTGTGACAGCGTCTCTGTGGCCACACTCAGCAGGGGGTGCTCTTAGAGCCGTTTGTGCATGTTGTGCATGTTTTGACCTAATTTGTCTATTGAGATGGGTCTTTGTTTTTGTATTTTCTTTTTGTAGCTGTTCTTTGAGGTTTAAATAAATCCATTTAAGTACAGTAATAAACATTAGATATCATGTATTTTACACAATACACATAATATGGTAATAAATTAATTTAAGACAACAAAGAAATCTGAGGAGCCACCTGGGAGCCAAAAGAGCCGGCTGTTTTTAGTGAGCCGAGCCAAAAGAACCAACATTCCCATCACTAGAGCCTTGATTCTGAATTGGGGTTACGACTTTAGAGGTTCGATTGTAATCCAGTTCTGCATCACTATAACTTTATGAAAAGTCAACCACAGGATGTTTTTTTTAGCGACTTCCCCATCAATCCTTACAAAAAAGCACTTCTAACCAACTTCATTGTTGATCTTAAGTTAAAGACAAATCGCAGGCAGCACATAAAACCCAAACAGTGTTTTCCTACCTTGAACCACAGTTGGAAAGCATCTAAAAATATTTTATAGGAGAGGTTTCAAGTAAAGAAAACAAGGCTACATTTTGAGGTCTGGACCATGTTGGAAGCCTGGTTGAATTATAATGGATGTTGTGCAGGACTCGCTTGTGTAGAAGTGATAGGACTCACAAGCCTGTGTGGCACAATTTCTCCTACTGAAAAATGGGTTTATTCACATTAATATGCACATAGGTACACGTTTCTCAGGGGTGCCTTCCAGTCCTGTAGCTATAAGACTGATGTTTGAGGCAATACGTCCTGACCGCATGTCCACATAACCAGGCCAGTATAAACACCCGCATGGGTTCTTAATGTGTGGCTGAGAGTGGAGGGGGGATGTGCGGTTTGCAGCAGTCACATGAGTACCTTGTGCAATGGCTGCTTTCATCTGTTAAAAGCCACAAAGGTAATGTACAGTATACTCCCTCACCTTCGTCAAATTAGTACCTGGCTTAAAGTAAACAAATCTGCTCAGCCACAACGCCAGACTCCATGTTAACCAGCTAAGTGCTGCAATTAATCCATTTCCTCCTCAGCCATTAGTGCTGTTCATTAGGCTTTGGCTAACTTTTTATTCCCCCAAACAGTCTGCTGTGTATGCTTGAAAGGAGGCAGCACGTGAGGGCTATCCATTACACTGCGGCGCTCCAAAGGGGAAGTTGCACTGGGGGGGTGCCTTATCTTTATCTTGATTTAGGTTTTCAGATACCTCAGGGGAGGAAGGGAACAAAACTAACACAGGATCGGAGTGGCTTCTAACCCATCTTTTTCTTGTTTGGCTGGACGGATACTGGTTGAAAACTGGGGGCCAGAAGAGAGCAAAAATGAACCTGTTCCTGGACATCTTTTGGCCTCGTCTACCCTGGTCGGCTTGTGTCAAATCTTTCAAATCTAACCACAAATCTTAAAAGTACGTCTCGTACGGCTCTTAAAATGATCATTTTGATTTGTAGATTGGCCATCCTATGTTAAGATATCATTCAAAATCTGGAGAACTTGTTGTCTCAAAACGACAAATCAAGCTCCCAAGCCTTCAAGAATATAAGTCAGATGCAAAAAAAATCCAGGGCCGCACCTGGCCAAATTGGGGCTCAAAGCAGAATATGATTTGGAGGTGCCCCCACTCCCTAGTTAGGACCCAGATGACCCATAAAAGTTATTTTTATGCTATTTGACGTGAACCTGAATTCAGTTAGATGTTTTGGAGTGGTACAAATACATGGGAAACAAATTGTTCAATAAATTATTTTTAGTGCAAAATACATTTTTCTTTTATATATCCAGGGCCGTGATTGAACTCGCACCCTCAGCCTCTGTCCCCCAGTGGAGTCATGACAGAAACTAATTGAGAGCAACAATTGCTTGAAAAACTGGAAAAAGATCGGAAAAAGATCACGACTGGATCACATAAGCAACAAGAAGGTGACCGACTAGAGTGCAGACTTCTGCCAAACTTCCAAACAATCCTAAACAAAAACATCATCATGTGCGATTATGGCAATGCGTCATATGCATATCCAGACTACAATGTGACTAACAAACTTAATAACTACGATTAAATCAACCACTCTCATTTTTCATAGGCACTAAAAATCATAAATCAGACAGAATAAAAGCTCTTATAGTTGAATGCTGTGAAGAATCTGAATTGTTCACTTTAGTGGGTCAAAAAGAAACTTCAAAAGCTTCCACATTGGAATCTGGCTCTTCCAAGAAACTGCCCCAAGCTCTCTCATTCATCATTCGTCCAAAAAGTCACTTGAAGGATGAATGTTTCAAGGTTCTGATGATGAACAAATCAGAACCTGCTTCAAAAAGACTGTGACCGTAATCCGGTCTGCAGTGGGACTCCTTGAGGGTTTTTGGAAACAAACAGCACGAACTGGAAATGAAACCTTATGCTGGCGACCAATGTGTAGGAGGTGTGTGTTTGTTTGTGTATGTGTGTTTCTGCAGGGAGACTGATGGTGGGTTCTGGACCATTTGCTGCTGAGTTGTTCCTCGGGGCTGTCTGAAGAACACAGCGGAATCTCTACGGTTGATCGCAATTTGTACTTGTTTGGTTGGAAATGGTAACGTGCTTCACAAATGCTTAACAAAGTTACATTGAAGTACAGCACATTAACACAATGAATTCAGTTTTGGCCTGGATACTGTGTTACTAGTGTGGAAAAGTACTTTAAGGGTGACACTTCTTTTAGGCAGACAAACCCTAGAATAAAACATCACAGTTCTACCACACGCATTCTTCCACACAATCATGGGGTTCAACCACCAACGAAGCCTGGGGCAACCACTGACTTCACGTCTACAGAGTGATTTACTCAAGTTCAATCCTCTCAACTCCCCCCCTCAACCAGAGAAGCCCTCTCAGCGCGCCCCTTTTGTTGAACATTTACCATCCCGCTTCCTTCCTCTCTTCCTCGCAAACACTCGCTCATTTATCGAGCTGTTTGGCGACTTTGTGATGGGTTATCAGAGACAGATAAGGGAGGTCAGACACAGATGGAAGACTCCATAAACACAGGTGAACAGTCTGGGTGTTCTGGTCTGCGTCCGCCTGTTCTTACTGAGATAACGGCTGAGCGGACGCTTGGAGGAGAAGTTGACAGTCGTTAAAGCTAAAGATATGTTCTAACGCCTCATATTCACACCCACAGATCCATCGGAGTGAGAAAGGTCTGGAGTGAGTTGTCTATGGTTGGTGATTTTAGTGGATTTGAGAGGCTCCAGGTCACTTAGATGATTGATCAATCCCGGATGTTGAGGCATCTGGACAATGGGTGTGTGTCTGAGAGAACAGTTAAAGAATTACAGCCTTGACCTGTCAGGATTAGCCCAAGGGTGTGTTACTGATAAAAATAAGTCCATCATTCAGCCTCATCTGCACAAAATATAAACAAAAGCCATTCTATTTGCACGTGGAATTATTATTACTGAACTATTACTTAATTATTTGTAATTATTTTTTTAAGTTGTTTTATATACTATACATTAATATAGTAATTGTCTATTACTATATTATGTCACTGCAGTACAGTGCAATATTTGATAAAGTATTCCCTCGCTACATCACTGGTCACCTTTCACAGACTCGCTGTTTCGTAGAATTTTTTTTATACTGTAGCAGCTGGCGAAGGGAATACCCATGCATTGTGTTCTGCATCCTGATTGGCTAAGGGACTGTAGACCATTGTCAATCATTCTCCTCTGCGCCTTCTTGTGCAGTACGGAATGCGCTCGGCGTGCCAAATTTACATAAATGTTCGATCGCTTGCAGTGTGACTCTGAAGTGCTGTATGCTTGCAAGTTTTATCCCGGATAACACCCACAATGTCTACGAAATGCTCTGCACCGTCAAAGGCAACCCGCAGTCGCACGCGGAAGTCAGAGGAGGATGCTAACCATCGCACAAAAAGTTGGACTTCTGGACATGCTGCAGGATGGTAGAAGTTGCGGATGTAAGACGCCATGACGGAATAAATGAATCGACAGGAGCAATATGTTTTAACAAGGATACAAAAACGCTACAGTACAGCGAAAGGGTGCCAGGACAAAGAGGCAGGCGGTCAGAGGAGTGAAATACACGAGTCACTTAATAATTTCTTGTGTCAAACCTCATTGGTTGATCATTAAAATTCCAACAAAGGTTTGAACTTTGAGAGTGTTTCAACAAGAGAGAAATGTGAGAAAATGCTAATGCCTCTCTGAGAAAAGTGTACAAAGTGTATGGTGAGGGGCTTTGCAGCCTTAAAACATTTAGAATAATTTTAAAACAATACAGTTGGTTACTTTGCGGATTTCAATCATTGCGGCCTATTTTGAAAACCTATCCCAGCGATAAACGAGGGAACACTGTATTTTAATTTTTTGGTCTTTATAATGCTATTTAATTATAGTGACATTATATTCATTTTTAAAAATGTTTTTTAAAGTTACCTAATGTTATTCATTGCCCAATGGATAAATAAGATTCAAGATTCAAGATTCAAGAGAGTTTTATTGTCATGTGCATGGTAAAACAGCAGTTATACCATGCAATGAAAATCTTATTCTGTTCATTCTCCCAAGAAAAGAAAGAAAACACAAGAAATAATGTATTTTCTTTTTCTTTTTTCTCAAAGAAACACAATTGATTGCATAAAGCACATTATTGCATAAAGACATACAGTAATAATTTATTTAATGTCTTCACTAATACTAATTTATTCCTATTTATTATTAACTATTTATTCCCAAATTAGCATTTTTTATTCCATTTTTTTTTAACATAGCACAAGGTTTTATAGTGTCATTATTTTAACTTCTGTTTGCTTTTTGCTTTTTTTTTTTTTTTAAATACCGCCCTTTCCTTTCTTACAGGAAATTTAAAAAATGCAAATAACAAGCGTAGGAAAGCAAAATATTGCAAGTGTCAACAAGTAAAAGTTAGGGTGTGAATGAATGATCAGTAATAGACATGTGCAACGGGTAGGATTTAAATATAAGCTCCGCTTCTTCTCGCTACTTTTCAGACATGTTGAATCGTGCAAATGCAACCATGTGATGTTCCTTCGTGTAACTTGTTACGCATGTCTGAAACAAATAAACATACCAGACCATAATCATGCCACAGGGGTTGCCATGAACTGTGGCAAATGTGAAAACCATATTCCGTTTGCTTAAAAAAAAATTAAAAAACAAATCATTTACATCAATCATAATTATCATCCCTCCTTGAACAATTGTGTTAACCTCAAAGAGCAAATAAAGCCTCACTGCAGTTGATCAATGAGTGTATGGCACCCCCTTGTGGAGCAAGAGGCTCATGACTCACCACATGTGTAGATGACACTCAGGTACTTCCTGGTGCCAGAGTAACAGGGATCCCCAAATTCCCTGGATGAGGCCCGGACCGCACAACTCTTCTTGCCCTGACAGCGGGAGGTCAGAACCTGCAGGGCAATGGACGACTGGCAATCTGGCAGAAAAGCACACATCAAGATGTTCAATATTTCATTTTCTACCACTGATGTTGTTCAGGGGTCATGGGTAAACTGGAGAGCATCCCAGGAACTGGACTGCTCACCGGTCAATCACAGGACACTTCAGTGCAATTTTATGCAAGTTTACCAATTGATGAGAATAGAATTGAAAAGGAAGGCTACTCAGGTACTTGCTGCAGGGGGTGAATCCTTTGATTGACAGGTTGCAAAGTGCTACATAAGATTTTGTCAGCTCCAACATTTAAAGAAGAAAAAACTTCTGCTAAGTGTATGGGAATGTGGATGAGGTCCTTGTGGATGCCTTGGAGGTCCCCACAGTGCATCAAATCATTAAAAAGAGTCCATTTCACCCCGAAGAACAACACAAAGAGATGAGCCTTTGAAAGTGGACACTGGGCTCTCACCTGTGCCGCCCTTGTGAGGCTCCATGGCGGCAGAGATCAGTAAGAAGGTGAGAGAGCAGCTTGGTTTTACATGTCCACAGACCACAATGAATGGTGGCACAGGTCAGAGGGTAAATGTTCCCATCAGGACGTGAAAGGCGGTAATCGGTTAGGGCCCCTGTCAACATTAGGACCAGCAATCTTATAGGATTATAACATTTTATCCGACCGTAGTTTTTTCCCTATTAATACATAAAATGAATGCACAGTTAGATTTCTATGTTTGCACGACAGTATCACAATCGTAGAATTCTACAAGTATTGTACTGTACACATAGTTCTCTTTTTGGTTCTTATGCTAAATCTGAAAATGTGTCCCATCTCATGTGCAAATGTGTGCTTGTATGATAATAAGCTTCCTTGAATCCTTTTGCCCAGAATGTTCCCCTTAATCAATGTGGATATGGTCCGGGAGGGGGCAAGCGGACACTCCCCAGCAGGAACCAGCATTCTGGAATTCCTGACCGGTACACAGGGAGGTCAAAGACTGCGGGAAACCAGCGTGGAACTGGAAAATTGTCCAGACAGACACCTCAGCGACTGTGGCAGTTTCCATTGATCTTGAATGATGAGGACATTTTACAACTTCCCATCCTTCAACTCTAAAAACTCAAGTGAGCTCATGGATAGTCAACATAGATTTTACAATTTTACAAATAATTTGTTACATTATGCGCCCAGTTTTGCATCGTTAACAGGCACACAAGTGCAAAAACAAGTTAACCGCTGTTAGTTTTAGAGTTTAAATGAGAATTCCTTTGGGTCCAACCTCCTCTCATTAACAACGTTACCACAGACAGACAAGCACTGAAGGGCCTTCTTTTACATGCAAACACACAGACACACACACACACACACACACACACACACACACACACACACACACACACACAGTCACTGACATGAATAGCCCCTGTTACCTCCGACCTTATCCTCAACCACCTTCCTCGCCGCCACCACACCCACCCGATGCGGTCCGCACACAGCCAACAAGGACAGGCCTGTGGCTCACCAGAGCAGGTCCACAGTCAAGAGAAATGGGGCTAAATGACTCATTTCTTGTACAAACACTCAGACTTTTTGTCACTTGTGACTGATGACAGTGAGGGGTCAGATATGGCCGTTTTCCCAGACTATTCAGCTCCACCACAAAGCTCCAGGTTGTGCGTCCACCCACACACATTTTACCGGGAATGTACAATAGGAGGATCTATTTTATCTCTTCCTCTGCTCATATGACTCATACGTGCAACGTATCATTTGATACACTACTTTGGACACCTTAAGTCTTTGTATGGCAGACATCTGACATGCATGGGGTTGTAAGGTGATAGGGGAATATTTCAGAGGCACAAGATATGACATGAGTAGCACATCACTTCATATTGGAACACTATGTGTACTTTTCAGTCAGCAAAAACATGTATTTCTTTATACAGGTGGCCTTGTGGTTACAAACGCGTTCCCATAAATTAATTAAAAACAATACGAGACTCGCTCGAGAACTACTTCCAGTGGAAGAATACACAACGTGCACTACTACTACTATACACTGCTCTCAACACTCGACTGTCGCAACCATCATTAAGGATAAACATCGTACTGCAATGTCTACCCGGACGTGGTGAGGACGATCAGAAATTGCTTCATTGCAAAAACAATACACACTAGTGTTGACCAACCATGCCAAAACAACATCAGCAAAGTCAACTGTCCTCTGTGCACGCAGCCGTCCTCTTACCACACCACCACACACACAGTCATAACTGACGGCCGACCTTTTTTGCCAGGTCGCTACAGTGTCCTTGAGCATGTGAAAGGATCTGCTCCTATGAAAGTGACAGTAATAACTAAGCAGCAGAAGGATTTTTTGTTCTCTTTTTTTAAATTACTTTTTCATTTAATTCGTGTATTAAGTTAGTGTTTTGTGACTGTATTTTATGTGCTTCAAGTGTTCCATTAAGTGAGTTAAGTGTTAATTGTTCATTCAGGTATGAGTTCCGACTTCCAAAAGAATTTGACTAACAACGCATCATAGGAACGGAACTCGCGTGTAACTCGAGGACCACCTGTATATAGGCCAGGGATGCTTATTTACTCAACTGCAGAGATTATCTGGCTTGTCGGGGTTAATGTTGAAATGTTTAGCACCTTTTTCTGCACAATGTTCAATGCTGCATCTTTAAACTTCAGCTTTACGAGTAGTAATGACGTCCACATGGTGGTGGCAGCCATACTAAATGTAATTACCTCACCGTAATTATGTTTTTCGGTGTTTTTATGAGGCATGCTGTTGACTATTCCAGTACGGATTTAGTGAAAGTGCCCTCAGAAAGAAGCGATACCAGACAAGATAAGAAGGGGAGTAATTTAGATGTCAAGGGTTTTGTGTGATGATAATAGCTCAGATGAGAGAGGTCCCCTTTTGCTTCGAGGCTCCTCCACCACAGCTAAGACCTGTCCAACTAGAAAAACCAAGGAACAAACAACATGTGCGACGTCCTACATTTTGCGCTTCTTCTTCTTCATGTGCGTTTTCTCTCCAAAATATTCCGGGTCATGTGGGTTCGCCAAGCTACCCACACAGCGTTCCGTGACTGTAAAAACGTGCAAATTTAACAAGCTAAACATGGCCTGTTATAAAATAAAACAAGCATATTTTGGCAAGAAGATGGCGTAGAATTATAACCTTGTGTAAGTTAAAAATAAAAAGTGCATGTAAGATGTAAAAAAAAACAAACAAAAAAAAAAACGCACATAAGCACACGGCCATGTCTTTGTTTCCCCAACACATTTCACCTGAATGCTATTTGTATGATTTAGTGCTATTTAATCTGGCCAATCAGCAACCTCAAGAGAGTCAGTTGCGGAAAAGGAAAAACAACAATGGAAAAATCAAGTTCAAGTGCTGGAACTCTTAAATATAACACATTAATGTAAAGTCAACAGAAAAAACAATACACAGTTGTCCCTTGTTTATCACAGTTAAAAACTTACCACGGGTCGCACGGTGGTCTAGTGGTTAGCCCGTTGGCCAACACAGTAACAGCTTGGAGATCGGGAAGACCTGGGTTCGATTCACCCCTGGGCATTTCTGTGTGGAGTTTGCACGTTCTCCCCGTGTGCGCGTGGGTTTTCTCCGGGTACTCCGGCTTCCTCCCACATTCCAAAAACATGCAGGTGAGGTTAATTGGCGACTCTAAATTGCCCATAGGTATGAATGTGAGTGTGAATGGTTGTTTGTCTATATGTGCCCTGCGATTGGCTGGCGACCAGTCCAGGGTGTACCCCGCCTGTCGCCCAAAGTCAGCTGGGATAGGCTCCAGCATGCCCCCGCGACCCTAATGAGGAAGAAGCGGTATAGAAAATGGATGGATGGATGGAAAAACAGAACTTTCACACGGAATGAGAGGAGAACCTTTTCCCCCCCACTCAATCTCAGCCATGGCATGTTGGCTTGGCTCTGCTGGCTCAGTAGCCAGTGTGAAAAGTAACTTAATCTAACGTCATGTCTCATAACATACTGATGCCTAGTGACCAGAATACTACATATAACTTGTCTTTCAATATTTTTTGACTAATAATGGGCCCTAGCCAAGCATGAAACAGCCATCATTTATTACTTATTTTGGAGAAAACGGCATATAGTGAGGGAGCCTTATTCAAACTGCCTTATAGCAAGGGAAGACTTTCCATCCATCCATTTTCTATGCCACTTATCCTAATTTGGCTCGCGGGGGTATGCTGGGGCCTATCTCAGCTGTCTTTGGGCGAGAGGCGGGGTACACCCTGGACTGGTCGCCAGCCAATCGCAGGGCAAACAACCATTCACACTCACATTCATACCTTTGGACAATTTAGAGTCTCCAATTAACCTAACATGCATGTTTTGGGAATGTGGGAGGAGTACCCCCAGAAAAACCACGCACACATGGGGAGAACATGCAAACTCCCCACAGAGATTCAAACCCAGGTCTTCCCGATCTCCTGACTGTGTGGCCAACGTACTAACCACTCGGCCACAGCGGTTTCCAGGGTATACTTTTTTGTTTTGTTTTTTTTAATTCTTGTTACCCTATACAGCAAATATATTTTCTTCAAATACTCTATTCCTGTGTGCCACTACTTATTTTGTGGGTCAAATGAAAATAAAGTCGCCAAATCCCATTGCAACCAATGAGATCCTTGATGCCACTCAACTCCTCTTGAAGGTTCACCGTGGCAGATTTATTGGTTTCATAGCGTGTTTCATTGCAGTGCAGCAGTCATGAAATAAATATGCAAAAAAAAAAAAAATGTAATAAATGAATACATGTCTAAATAAATGTAATTATTTCAAATTCTAGTGCCAATTTAATTAGACATTTTAATACATCATTCATATTTTGTGTGAATTCATTCTCATTCTAATTATGTATGACATTGATTTTATACTTACATAATTTTGATAAATTAAAACCCACCACTGCTGTAAAAACCTGTATTTCCTCATTGTGGAACGAATAGATAAAAAACATTGGACTGGAGAATTTAAAACAAAAAAGAAAAAAGTTTTCTTGGTACCTAAAACGGCGTGAAAAACGGAGATAAACATGTACAAAAGAGCTTAGATACTGCAAACACATCACTGTATCTTCTTGTCCATGAAGTCGAGAAGAATAGGAGGTCAGTATTGGGAAAAATAATTAGCGGTTTGGGTCTGAGCTGTCACTCAAGGCACCCTCGCTTCCTGCTCCTGGTGACATGGGAGCCACATTAGAGACAGGGGGAATCCCACTACACAGTCTGGAGCAGTGTGTGTGTGTGTGTGTGTGTGTGTGAGATAGAAAATGGTGGTGTATGCATGTGTATTGTAACCACACACGCAATGCTAATGCCATTTGACAGCTAACAATGTAGCTCTCTGCATCTAATCTGGCCTTTGTATGACTGTAACAGTAGAGTTCATCACAACTCGGCTCCTGTATTTAATGGTGAGCTTGAAACCAGATATTAGACACCCCCCACCACCACTCACCCCGCAACCACCTGCTACCCTGCACTGGATTCTGTACTGTATATTTGTCTCTAATTACCATGTGATATGATGCCAGAGTTAGCCTTTTGAACCCTGTGTCGTATCAAGGCCACGCACACAAATACACTCCAAGAAGCGCATTGTTTGAACTGTGAATGCTATTTACACAGAAATGACCAAATGACAATACGAATGATAAGCATATAGTGAGGGTACATCGGGCTGTCCCATATGCTCACATGCATTCTTCATGGGAACAAAATCCTGTCCCTTTTCTACGGCACAATTCTGAGCTTTGGATGACATCCGATCTACATTCCTACCCCACAATGCATGTGTGTGTGTGTGTGTGTGTGTGTGTGTGTGTGTATCCATCACCCGTGGTTTTATATATCTCAGGATGCTTTTAGAGCACAGCAAAGAAATAACTGGTTGAAATTATAAATCAGTCCCTGCTTTGAAGAGCTGATCAACCCCGAACGGGCGTGTCAGACCCCACCCCCCAGGCCATAAATCCTTGGAGGAAACTGTAAATCTCCCTCAAAAGCCACAACTTGGTAAAACCATGCCTGTTTGAAGAAAACAACAACACAAAAAAAAAAGACTTGGAGGATTTGAGAGCCTGGCAGAGTGTGTGCTCGAGACGCGTTCGAGCCCCGACACGTACGAGTCATCAATAAAAAGAGCTTTTCCTCCTCAGCCAGACACATTATGACACCTGGTATGTTTTGCTTTGAGAGAAAGTCTGGCAGAACATTTACAGTACAAGGAAACATATTTGAATCTCATGCAAAGACTTGATTTGCATTGACCACCTTTGTGGTTTAATCCAAGAACTCCTCCGCTAACCTTTATCTGACCCCCAAACTCAGCCTATAAACAAAATAAAAGGTAGTGTTATAATGCACGATGAATATGATGCATCATAATAACTTCATGAGTAAAACAGCATCCTGGGATGGGCTTGTATTATGATATCTTAAATTTGAAATACTGTATCTTGTGTTGACCTCGATATAAGACCACCCCTCTTTTTCAAGGCACTTCCACTTCCACACTGAATAGGAGGAGAACTTCCTTTCACTCTATCATGTCGGACATGCTATGGCTGACTATATGAAGTGTGACAGTAATGTGATGTAATGTCATGTCTCATCATTGTTTTGTGTCATTACTGACACCTAGTGGCCACAATACCACATAAAACTTTCAATATTTATTTTTTTTTTACTAATAATGGGCCATACTCAACCACGAAACACAGATAATTTATTATTGAAAAAACGCGATTGAGTGAGGGAGCGATGTAGCGAGGGACGACTGTGTGGCATAAAAACATGCATAATTCATAATAATATTTGGAGTGCCGTGCAGCAGTACTTCATAATGAAAAATGCATGTGTGAATATGTTGTTCTATGTGAAAAAAGCGTGTTGGAAGTAGAATAAGTTCAAACTGAGCAACAGATGAAGAAAGGGTGGTGCAGTGCTACGGTTGCTCACCAACGGACGGAGCTCTCCTGTGATGCAGTGGACACTCCAGGGCGCCCTGTTGGGTTCGGCCGAACATGGCGGAGTAAACGGCAATCTGCATCCCTCTTTTGCAGCTCAGCCTCATCCTCTCCTCCTCACACACCACTTTGCTCTTGTATTCATCTGAAAAGAAGGATTAGACAAGTTAAAACATTGCATAGTTTTGCTACTAAAAACTGTAAAGAAGGTAAACATGACATCAGCCACCACCACTAATACAGTGTTTAGTCGAGTACGAAAATGGAGTATAAAATGTCAGGTGTTCCCCTCAATAAGCTTGCAACAGCAGCCTGAGGGCATGACGGTGTGTAAACACACAGAGGTAGAGTTGCTAGGTGGACAAGTAGAGCCATGCAGATGAATTCCTCACACACATCCAGTCATGGTGACCTGTGACCACCAGAGCAGCTCCACTGGCCGGCAAATAAAAACAGCCGGCATTGATGTGGGGAGTGGAACAGGAATGCATTGAAAAAAGGTAACCAGAATGGCTTGTTATGCCTTCTGGTGATGGATGCACTCTTGTTCTCCAACCCTTTCTCGCTCACTTCCTCCCTCTATCCTCCATACACCGCTTCTTCTTTCAGAGCAGTGGCACCATCCTGCTGCTCCCCACGCTGCCTTTCTTTGCTACCCTAACAAGTCATTGGTTAAGTGACAGTGAACAAAGAGCTGTTGATTGGAGGGGAAAAAGTAGTGAAAGCAGAGGGATCAGTGGATTAATTCTTCCACTTCTGCTCACTCCTCCGTGAACTGCAGTGCTGCGGCTTGAATGAAGATGAGAGTGGGATTAAGGCCCTGTGGTGGTTGTAGGCAAAGCAAAGTCAAAGCAGGGGCTGAAGCCTCTCCCAGTTGACTTAGGGTGAAGTACGGACTACACCCTGGTCTAGGGATGTCCGAATTGGCCGATACTGGGATAAAAATGGAAATCGGCCCTTTTTTATGCCGATATTGATACCGGCATGCAAGTGGGCCCTCATCAAACTGTACTTTGTTGGCTAGCTCAGCATGCCCGTGGTCTGGAATTATTTCCAAGTAAATATGCAGTTTTCAATGACTGTAAAGCACTATTTTTGCACAAGGGGGTAGTAAGGCATCCTCTTTCAATACGCCTAATTTAATATCACACCTCAGGAGGAATCACACCAACTCAAATGCAGCGTTCATGCAGCAAAATAGTCAGCAACTTGCGGAAACTGAGAATGAGCGCAGTTTGTAATTTCGCTGACTGTATTAGTCCAGCATTTCACACTTTGCACTTGACCGTGTTTTTTGTTCATCAGGATGTTTGTACCACACAAATTTCCAAATTTCCAAATTTCTATTGTTGCTATTGATAGTAGGACATGATTTTTTGATGACAATGTTGACAATATACACGGGACTTCTCTATAACTTGTATCAAACAGTATATTGCAGTATTTGCCTTATGTTGCACAAACAGTGCGTCTTTGAGAAACCACAGAAAAAGAAGCATGAGGTGACATTAGCATGAGGTAAGAGCTGCTGCGGATATCGTTATCGGTACTGATGTGTTGGACAGTATCGATATACAGCCGTCCCTATATATTGCGGTTCAAATGTTGCTCCATCACGGTTTTTCAAAAAATAACTCATTAATAAATGATCGTTGTTTCGTGGTTGACCAATTATTAGTGAAAGAAATGAAAATGAAAGACAAGTTAAACGTAGTATTCTGGTCACTAGGCATCGGTCATGTTATGAGACTTGATGTTAAGTTACAATACCGCTCACACAGCATGGACACTGGCTACGCAGCAGGTAGAGCCGAGCCAACGAGCCATGGCTGAGATCAAATGGAAAAAAAGGTTCTCCTCTCATTCTGTGTGGAAGTGGTAAGTTTTTGGCTTCTTTGTCCTTTTTCCCCACTCCGTTTGAGACACTTTCTTAAGTTTAGAATAAGTAAATTGGAAAGGCTAACTAGATAGCTGCTAGCTGTTATGTCCCTGCAGTGATCCCGTAGCCTGCACAATGTGATGTAAACAAAGAATAATAGGAGTATAATAGGGACGATTTCAGGTCTACAGGGCTCGAATAATGTTAAAATCCGTATTTAGAAAGGTTTTCTATGCTGTAATTGTGAAAATTATCCCATTTATTAATATTGAATCCTACTTTGCGGAAATTCACTTTTTGAGGTCAGGTCTGGAATCAATTAACTGCGATAAACGGGGAACGACAGTATCAGATACCGGCAAAGAAAGTCGATATCGAGCATCTCTACCCTTGTCTGGTCCCTGGGTTATCAGTCTTCTTCTTTGTGTAAGTGGAGAAACCCTAGCAAAGTAAGAATTTCACTGCTCAGTGTTATTACTGTGTTTTTAATGTGCATGGGTCAAATACACATCTCAAATCTGTCTGATACAGGTAATGTAATATCAGCAAGTTTCAATGGTAAAAAACAGTGAAGAGGATGCAAAGTAGTGCTGGACTTACTGGGTCTGCACTTGTACCACACCGAGAGGTACTTGCTGCTGCCAGGACACTGGTCCGTCCCGAACACTCGGCTGTTGACAAGAACTTGACAGCTCCTTCTGTCTTGGCACTCATCCAGCATTTTCTAAACAGGGGCAGGTTAGCGGGAGAGGACCACAACAAGTAGGTGAACAATGAGGCGAATGCGGCGAAGCCAGAAGCATGCAAACCTAAAACCACTTCAAACAGGGGGCTTACAACCATTAGAACCTGGGGAGGGGAAGGAGTGGGGGGGGGAGGAAAAATCCGGAAAGGTCCGCTCTGTTCATTCATCCCTTTGCATCTCAATTTTCACCCTAACATGTAACGTTCTAGTCACCTACATTCCACAAGGAAGTCCTAATGGTGTAGTGTGGGCATCAAGCAAAAAAGATGGATCACAGCATACAGATGAAGGAAAGTAGTGATATGGAGAAACTGACATTTCTTTGTCAACCAATGAAATGGTAGCGGAGTGTTCAGCTCCACCCCACATAAGCTAACCGTATCGTACTACTGCTACCTGTGCCTAACAAAAGTAGACAGTCGTCCCTCGCGATATCATGGTTCCATTATCGCCTCCTTGCTTTACCCCTTTTTTCCCCAGAAATTAATTAATAAATGATCACTGTTTTGTGGTAGACTATGGTCTATCTTTAGTCAAAACATATTGAAATACAAGTGATATGTTGCATTCTGCTCACACGGCGACAGTAATGGCACAAAACATTGACACATTACCTTTCATAACATTACCTTAACACCGCATGAAGTCATGAAGATAGCCATGATAGAGTGAAAAAAAGTCATTCTCCCATTCCGTGTGGAAGTAGTAAGTGTTTGGCTTCTTATGTTCAGAAGAAATACATTCTAGGCTAACTGGTTAGCTTGCTAGCTTACTAGCTAGCGGCCGTCTTGAGTCCCTGCAGCATAACAGTTCCGCAATGTGTTGTAAACAATGAATAATAGGAGCGTAAAGTCGTGTTATTTCATGTCTACAGGGCAGTGATAATGTTAAAAAACGTATCTAGAAAGTCATAAATTGGTTTTCTATGCTCTAACTACAAATATATTCTGTTTATTAACATTGAATCCTAAATGGTGTAAATTCATTTTTTGCCGTCAGGTCTGGAACCAATTAACCGCTATAAACGAGGGAGGACTGTACTAAAATGTGGTATGGGTCAGATATTTTGGAAGCCTTTAGGCTGGAAAGTGAACTAAAGTAAAGTGTACTGTTGGAAAGTGGAAAGGCAATCTGCATAGTACAGTCGAACCATAAGTGTTTATGATACATATATACCAGCGGTGGGAGCAAGTCAGTGCTTTGCAAGTCTCAAGGAAAAACGGGCAAGTCACGTCTCAACTCATGACAAGACAGGTCGAGTCGAGTCCGAAGTCTTGAAATGTTCAAGTCCAGGCTCCAACATACCCCGTGACCCTATTGAGGACAAGCGGCATCAAAAACGGATGGATGGATTGAGGACTATGGCGAATACACCAGTTGAAAACAATGTGCTCTCTGTGTCAGTGCATTCATGGAGGTCCTGATGTTATGGGACACGCTGTTGTTCGACACTTCAAGGCAGGGGAGGGGGGTGTAACTAAAAATACACAACACCACTGAATGAATAGCGGACAAAATGCAAGTGTGTGTTTGTATTGCAACACAGCGCTTCCAGTGGCGGCTCTAATTTGGGAGTGGATGCTGAGGCCCATGAAATCGCTTTGTGTCATGAGAAAACACACAAGCCCGTCTCCTCTTTAGGGAGTGTAATTTGCCGGAAAACACGCTAACAATACATTACATAATCAGCAGGCTTCCAAATGTTAATTAACCCTTGGCCAGAGATTGAGGACAATTTCTCTCGAGTGCTGCTAAAAATGGAAGATGTAATACCTGTAGTGCAGTGGACACGGAGCAATAGTCATCCTCCCGAGCGTCATAATAACCTACGAAGGCCTGGTAGGTCTGAGGACACTGATGGTGGTCCGAGACGCCTTTCCTTCCGTAAAAAGCAGATTGGACGGTGATGGTGGTGCGTGGTGGGCAGCGAACAGACAGGAGGTCTCCGTCACAGGCCTGTTCGGTGTAGTTCTTTAACACTTTGGACAAATAGCCTGTGAGACAAGATGCCATGATGGCTATTAATAGACAAGACAGGTACTCTTTATGCTAAATATGCTGTCAGTACTGTATTGTTTCAACATATTAGTACAAATATACAATAAAATTCAACTTATCCAGTTTCTAAACAGTAATCGAGAGCTGCCAGTCACAAAGCAGAACCAAACCCACCGTAGAGCCACCATTAACATTCCACACTGATAAAGGGAAGGCATGATTCCCCTAGCAACCACCATATAACTGGGAACACTGCATTTATCTGCTGTTCCAGGATGCAAAAGAGGAACAATTAACAGCCGCACACTATCTTTACTAGATTTACCAGCTTATCAGATTGCGGTCATGAATGAATTAAGCTTGAGGTGTATTGAAACAGCTGAAAACAAACTCCAAGCTGAGTTCGAGCCTACTGCTGAAGTGCTGCGCAAACACATTTACAAAGAGTCAACACACATGCACGCCTGCACACACTCGCAAAGTAGACACGGTGTGATTCAATTTGCTTTATTTGGTTCGTCTTTGCTTGGGATTACATTGAAACGGTGCTCCCCAGCACACACATGCTTAGGTGGAAAACACACATTGTCCGCTTATCACCACGGCCGCAAGATGGAAGGGAAACATGGTCAGTGACGCCTCCAAAGGTCACGTCTAAGTATGGATGGTTATCACATCGCCAATACTCGGTAACACATTTACACAGCAACGCACCTGTGGCTGGCTGCGATACGTACAAAATAAATACCATTAGCATACAAGCCCCATTCAAACAACAAAAGAAAACAACACAGAATCAGGGTGCATTTGCACAAGAACCAACGAGCAAAAACTGTTTTTCTTCTTTTGCAGTGACATCAAAGTTAAAAAACAATCCCCGCTCATGGAATTTGCGTATGTATGCAGTAGATCTCCGCTTTCAAAGGCAAAAATCCGGGAATAATAGAGATGCCCGTATAAATGTTTACTTATCACAATCTAAGCAAGGCTATAACATACGTTTCTGAGGAAACGCCATCCACCTGCAATGCATTAGCTTGACACCCATACTCTCACAAATCAAACCAACAAGGTCACCACCCCCCAAACACATCCCTCACTCATGGTGCAGCCAAACATAACACACTGTGAAACACACATTGCACCACACGGACTATGTGGGTATCCAAATAAACGCTTACACACTAATATAGATCCAAAACAATACTATTTTATACTAATTCATAGCCCACAAGGTATGCTGGGCAACTTCTGGTTGGGTAAGTGTGCCTGACTGACTGACTACTCTCTGTGCAACTCAAACTCTACTAAAGTGGAAAAATAACATCATTTTAGTAGCATAAAGTGGAAATGTTAAAGAAAGATGTCTTTTTTTTAAAGTCATGTAATGAAGTAAAAGAAAGGAAATAAGAAAAAGAAAAATGAAAGGAAAAACAAAGAAAACAACAGCAAAAAAGCTGTAATTTTTGGAAAATTAGGTTGCGGAAAACGTTATTATGGTAGGAAAAGAACATTTAAAAGAAGGAAGTGGAAGTAGTCACAAAATTAAAAAAAACATATTAAGAGAAAAAGTCGTACTGTAAAGAGAAAAACGAGTGTAAATTTGTAATAATATGAGGAAAATAATGTCATTTAATAAAGTTGAAATATTAAATAAAAATCTGTTTTATTTATTTGATGACAAACAAACCAAACAAAATAAAGTTGTCGTTTTGGGAAAATTAGGCTGGAGAAAAGGTTATAATGTTATGGAATAAAGTCAAGTCATATTGCTGGGATAAAGTAAACATTTACAGAGATTATTTAAAAAGAACGTTGAAATATTTGGAAAATTTGAAAAAAACATCAGCTAAAACGGGAAAAAGGAGTTTTCACCTACATCACAAAGCCGAAATGCAGTTTTTTCTTCAAATATATACAACTTTTGAGCATATATACATGTCTTACTTTACAAACTTCCAAAGCCTTTGCATCCTTTCAGTTTTCACTATGTGGCCCTTGCTGGAACCTAGAGTATATCTATAGATACTGTACGTCCATTTGACAGCTCATACACAATCAAAAACAACGCAGTGCTTGCACTTAAGGGTAGTAAAGGTGGTGTTGCTGCCAAATCAAATGATCATGAGTGCGAGGTCTGGGCCAAGAGCCACTGACCAGAAGGACCACGTGACCAGGAGTTTTCGGCGCCCTCCAGTTACACGATGCCTTGGGTGCAGCAGTGAAACCATGGAAACAGGCGAGGGAAACAGACGACAAGATGATTGGAAGTGTGTGGCGCAGGGGTGGCCACCCTGGACACATTCCTAAAAGAGGAATTAGAAGGCAAGTAGATTATCTCACGCAAAGGAACTCTCTATAGATGTTCTTTTTGCACCATCAATCTCTTCCCTCCATCCATCTATTCCATCATTGTCCCCTTCATGGTACCTGGTGACTGAAGCCTCCTTTCAAGGCCAAAGAAGCAGGCACGGTTACGGCACCTGTGTAAACCACCTAGCCAATGGCGGGTGTCCCTCAGAGGCGAAACAATACAAGATAGAAGAACACCCAGAAGCGTCTCCTCCCCTTTTCTTTTCACCACCAGCCTTCCTTAACTAGCACACTGCCCTTTCTCTTCACAAAAGCACCGCTCTTCTATTGTGTGTCGTGCTGGTTTGTGTATTTGCCCATTAAAAAAGGTTGCGGTCTACAGTAGATGCTGTTCGTGCACAAATAAAGCCACAGCAAAGGTTTTTTTTTTCCCCCCACACAAAAGCCGCAGCTGTTTTTTGCACGGCAAAGGGGACATCAAGTCATGTGACGCATTTAACATGCTCCTTGTCATATTCGAGTTTCAGCTGTAATCTCCTGGCGAGGCGTCATGTGATGACCCCGAAGCTTGACCCTGCAATGAAGGGAGGGGGTGGAGGGGGGAGCGTCATGTATGATGGAGATTAGTGACGGCCCACAGTGTTGTGTCAACATGACACAGAAAAGAGAAGGATTTCCTCCCTGAGAAAGTCAGACGAGAGCCTCTTGTTAAGGGTTGCATACCAAATCCAATTTACAGCAAACTGTTAGGGATTATGTCTCTATGTTCTAAATGGACTGATACCGCATTTGAAGAAGTGTTGTGTGTTCAAGTGCTGGACGATATCAAGTGCTGGACGATATCAGATATCGGTAAGAAAGCCAATATCGAGCATCTCTATTTAACACCTAAATTCCGATATAAACAAGAGTGTGTATCACCGACAGGCCATTCAGACAAATTGCATTCTCTTGACTGTAATTAAAAAAGCTGAACTCTAAATTGTTTTTCGGAAGCTGGGCTGACTTTCAATCAACATGCTGATATTTCTGTAATCAGGATCGGGAGACTGGATTTCCTTGATATTTGCCTACAGTAGTCTTGTTTGTGCATTTCAGTGTGCATGTTTAGCTCGGGACCTTTGAGGCTTTTTCGTCTTTACGGGTACTGCTTTTTCTCTTCTGTTTAAACAAGGAGGTTAATGGTTAACTGTAGAGAGCATTGTTGGAATACAATTGCAAAAATGTCCACAGTAAGCATCTTAGGTCCTCGAATGGCAGCACACGGGTATTCCTTGGACATACCGTACACAAATCTATCCGCCCATTATTCATCTTCACGTTTTCAACGAGCAGGTTATCACTTCTGAATGGTTTTCATGCTTCTCAACAAATTTAAAAAGCTTATGAATCAGCATCTGACTTGGGGTTTCATGCGACGGGCGACTCCTCCAGCTGTACACTCTGCTTCTCCCGACCTCCGTGGATGCACGGCGGCTGCTCACGTAGCGTATCCGACATTAACATGCACCTTCCAAGGCGGGCGGATCTTCCCGCTGTACACTCTGGTTCTCCCGGTCACGACGGCCGTAGGAAGCCAGGATGCCCATCTTGCAATGGAAGTGAGCGGGCTGCACGAGCCTCGTAAGACGCCCACACACGTACGTCCCCAGTGAGTCAAACGTATTACAGCCTTACAAGAAGCGCACCTAGCACGCACAAGTCGCACGCCGCACTCCCCATCTAAAAACTACCAACGGAGGGCGAGCGGCAAGCACGCGGGTGTCAAGAATCACTTCCTCCATAAGTACGACACACTTGCAACCCATCTGACACCCTACTTCCTCTACGTGCTGACCACGGCCAAGAAATTTCTCCAAAACTGCGATGCCCATGCGTGTGGTAACACGTATGTCGGGATGTTAATTCTAAAACCGAAGCACAACAAATATTTCTGACAGGTGCAGGAGGAGGAGGGGAGTGGTCGTGATTGAACTCCAGAGGCAGTGCAGCTGGAGCATAAATTCTGCTTAAGGCTTCCTCAACCTTGAAAGATGTCACCTTCTTTTAGTGGCTGGGTTTGAGGAATGAACACATTGGGATTGGAAATGACAGGTTATTCAACCACCTTCCACCAACGGCAAATTATTTTTGTGTGTGATTCAATTGTCAAAAGTACCATAATGTTGTGCTACAAATGATAATGTTGCAGGAAATACATTTTTATTGCAGTACAATGGAACCTCTAAGCTCGAATGCTAAGACTTTACTAAGTTAACCTAAAGTAAATCACGGAAATATAAATGATCCGTTCTGGGGTCAAACTGTTGCCATCATAAAAACATTTGCTATTACTGTGCAGGTAACATCTGTGGTAACATTTATTTTCACACGCGTACAAGTAGTTTCTCTTGTAATCATAAAAAAAAACCATACAGGTAGTAAAATGACTGGTTAGGATCAGCCTAAAGCCACAAAAAGCCAAAAAGCACTGCTTCTAGAGCTGAGGTTTTGTGTGGCATGATGGCGGTTCCAACTTATAGGCTTTGTGCGACTTTCCGAGGTGCATTTTTGGTCCAATTGTGAGCCATACAACCACAGGGGTATCCAACTCCCAAAGTAAGTGATGTGCGGATGAATACTGAAATATTGATACCGCCGATACCACATCTTTACGCTCTAAAATCGATTCTCGGATCAAAATATCGCTACTCTGGTACTTCAGTCATTTGAGGTCATGTGTATCATGAACAGGAACACAGTGGAAAGTAACTAAATGATTGAGAGCTTGTCTCAGTGATACTTGGTTGGTGGGAACTACTTTTTCTTCAGCCTGCGTAAGACCGTGATGTATAAGACCAGCAAGACGCTGCTCGGCCAGTCGGTCTCCGTCTGGGGAAACAATGGCCCATCGTAAACAGAACCGTGTGAATTAGTATTCATTCTACGAGTACTTCTTCATAATTAATCATTTATTTCAATGGTTTTATTATTTTACTCATTTTCTGAATCCTACTTTGCTGAAATTCACTTATCACGGTCAGGTCTGGAACGAATTAACCACGATGAACGAGGGATTACCGTAATTACAGTGTAATACATATCACAATATGGATTTTAAGCAATATTGCCCATCCCAAATATGAAGTAAATAAACAAATTCATATTAGTGCTGATGAGACTAGTGGTTGATGGCATCACGAGTGTAGTTGTCATTCATTTAGATATTCCACACACTGTATGAATGGGAGTCAAAGGTCTTGAAATAGACCTTGCGCTCATAATAATGATATATTTGTAACCAGACCTCAAAACGCATTCCAGCAAGTAGCCAAGATGTTGTTTGAACGCCGCAAAAATCAAAGGCCGCTTTGCGTTTCATCTCGCTACATTAGCCTCTTGTGCATTTACAGCCTCACGACTTTATTGGTGTTATTTTAAGAAAATTATAGCTGTCAAACCATCAAAAAGTTTAAGAAAAGCAGCGCTGCAGGCCTGCTGCTGCAAAAGGAATCCCCTTCAAGTGGTGATTACCGGGAAGAGCGGAGGTTCCCTCCGCACGCTGCCCACTTGAGAGAAGAAAAACTGAAGAGGAGAACGAACGCAGTAACAGTACGCAGCCTCATCAAGTGTTTTGTTGTTTTAAAAGACTTTAAAAGATAAAGAGCGTCCATCTTTCCAGGCGAGGCCGCATTTAACAGTGACAGCAAAAGGTCCAAAGGCCACATGGGATGGCTTTAGCTCCCGTACTAATTACTTCTCCCCACAGACCGCGGAGCCACTAAAAGGCCCTGGAGCGTTGAGATAAAACAACTCAAAGCCCCTCTACTTTGAAATCATGCGGCCATACCGCTAAACTCACCGTTAAAGACGGGAACAGATGATAAACGCGCTGCATGAGCCACGCTGATAAGGTGTGCTGCAAGACTGCACGACAAAAAACGTTTCAGTTCTCAAACTCCTGATTTAACTTGACATGACATGAATTCATCACATTCCACTTACAGTACAATCGCCTATCTGCTAATATTCCACATTTGGGATTAGCCCATTTCTTTCTCCTTTACACTATGGAGCAGACGGAGTTCAACTTGCCACAAAGTCAGGGTTGGATTACTTTTTGAACTACTTAGGGACGGTAAATGGGTAGCTCACTGCAAGTTCTTTCAAGTGCTGCATTGAGTCTGGAGCGAAACCACCTCAGACTGTGTAAACACATCTATACTGTACATTAGCTAGCCCAATACCTTCTTTTGTAAATGGCTGGTAAACACTCATTGTTGGAGCCTGCAGACGATAAGCAACTGTATCATGATACTATACTGACCCCAATATGAGACGACCATTCTCGGCTTTTCAAGACCCGGAACTGCTGAAATAATAACTGTTAGATTCCAACAAAAAAGGGGGATGCCAGTAATCACTCATTTTCTAACGACACATTTTTTCAAATAGTGAAATAACTGGACCGGCTTACGACCTAAATCAGAGATAATCAACTAAAATTCAAACAGGTCCAGATACAGACAATTTCGTCAAGCTAAGGTACAAATCCCTCTTCTGTCGCCGTAACTTTTGTGGCGGAAGCACGTTATTTTACTGGCATACTTTTGTTTTGATTTTTAAATAATCTTGGTAAATGTTCTTCTTATAATATGATGATTTCATTCCGCTAATATTACGACTAACCTAATTATCCATAAATTCCAACTTTATTTTGTTTTGTTTGTTTCTCATAATAGTATGACTTGAAAAACAAATCATATATTTTTTCTTTAATATTTCAACTCTATGCTCATGATATTACATGTCCATTCTTGTCAAATTGAGCCTTTTTTCTTGTTAGAGTACGTTTTTTCACTTAATATTTGGACTTTATTCTCGTAAAATGACAGCTTGTTTTTTTAATTTCCCAACTATTTCAACTTTATTCTTGGAAGTTTTCTGAATTACGACCTTATTCCCATAATATTTTTACGTTATTCTAACATTGTAACTTTTTCCGCAACCTAATATTTTTTGTAAATTACAACTTTGTTATTTTCTTTTTCATAATATTGCAACTTTTTCTTTAAATATTTTGTCTTTTTGTTGTAAAATTACTGCTGATTTTTCATTTTTGATGTCTTTTATTTATTTATTTTTTTTAAGTTTTCTATTTTTAGAATGTACCGCGGGTCAATAAAAAAGCAGCTGTGGGCCACAAATGGCCCTCGGGCCGCACTTTGGACACCTCTGACGTACAGGTAGATACAAGATGCTTGCCTGGCTGCCCTTTCTCTCCGTATCATCACTGGTTTCGCTCTTCTTTCCTTGTATTTCCCACCAGTTCCTCCCTCTTGCTTGATTCACTTCTCTCCTCTTTTGTCTGTCTGTCGTATTTAGCGTCGCAATGTTTAGCGCCATCGGACATTTGATTGATTGGTCAACAGTAGGACGACGCCTCAACAAAAAAAACTGCCAGACTAATTTTCAGTGGATTAGGTCGACCAGATCGTCTAATTGCGGAAGCTCTAATCATATTTCATAGTTGTTTGATGAACCTTTTTTAAATAAAAATTAGCATCTTAACGCTTCCTGTTTTTTGCTAACTTGCCTGACTTATGAGTTACTTTTTTTCAGCTGGTTTTTGTGTTACAGCTGCATCTCTCCAGATCACTGGTGTGTGTGACAGGAAGAAAAGCTCTGACTCACTTGTTGGTTTGGATCTGCAAAAGACGACGGCCCGGCGTTTTCAGACTTTTTTTCTCAATGCGGTAAATCCTGTCGTATTGAAACATGTTACATTTTTTCAAGCTAATTCACACCAATTGGGGGAATGAAGTGGAGTTGTAATGAACGGGACTAAAGTGTGCTATTGTGCGAGCACCCAGAGAGAAAAATAGGGAAATCAAGCGATCAGTCAGACAAGAAAACCGGCTCATACAAGAGTTTGCACAGCCAAGCTGTACTGCTTTCAGCTGTACTGCATAGAGGGCCATTGAGCAAAGTGTTGGGCTTGAGGTGTTGACAGCACAACCGCCTGGCACATGAAGTGTCTGCTGGAGTTGGCACCCCATTTCACATTCAACTGTGCATACACACGCATTTATTTGGCACAGTTAATAGTGGGGGCGTCACCTGAGGGGGCTTACCCCTGGATTTTTGCTCTAGGACTTCAGACCAAAACCCGATTGAGTTTTGAGCGACCCTGCCCCCCAAAATCCACCAAGATGCCCCCACCCCTCACTTCAACGCGAACATAGCGGGCATTTTTATGTGAAATGTCAACACAGCAATCTTCAGTTCTTATTCCCATGAAAGCAGTAAAACCAAACGAGTCTAAAAGCTGACGCTGTTCCAACATGTCCGTTATGTTTCTTCTTTGTTCCCAAACAAATCAAGAGCTTGGCTCGCTGGTTGACATCAATATTCACTGATGATGGTCTCCTTAATTTGAATGGCAGATTGGTCAACGCCTTCCTCCCCCTGACAGACTGAGAGCGGAAACAGAGCAGCTGAAATAATCCAAAGCAGGGAAACAAACACAAACACTCTGATTGCCAGGTCCTTTCCTCCTGCCCGAGATGGCTTATCTTTCTCACCCCTACGCACACCAGCGTGCACAGACAAACCTAAACCCATTGGACATGAACATCAAACACCAACTAACACCAGGGTCTGGTCCCGGGATTAAGACAATGCGCATTATTTGTGTTGTGAAACTCTACAGGTTCTGCAATAGTGATTAAGATGGGGTTTTTTTTAGCAGGCATTTAATAAACTCAACACTAGAAATACCTGAAGGTTGCTGGTATGACCATGTTGAAGTACCCTTGGGCAACATACTGAATCCCCAGTTGCTCCCGATGCTGTGTCATCAGCAGGTGAGTGTGATGACATTGTCAAAGCGCTTTAAGTACCTTGTAGGCAGAAAAGCGCTATCCAAGTGGAAGTCCATTTCCCATTTACATAGCGATTTATACATGCAATGTAGCAGGTGGCAGCTAACGACCTCTCCCAAAGTGAGTCAGCGCTTTCCTTCCTGTCACTCTCACACCCCAGTAAAGCTTAGGTCACAACCGGTTGTGTGGGCTGCAACGGCCAGTCTACGCGCAAAAAAAAAACGCACGAAATGCACGGAGGTCGCAAGTGTGATGTGCTGATTTTCAAGCGGTAGACTGGCCGCAGGGGTTCTTTGTCATGTCAAACAAACTCTGCAGGCGCTTGTGTTTTTTTCAAGTTGCAAGACATACTTACACATTTTGCATGTCTTTGTGCGTCGTCTGTATTTTTTTCTGGTGTCAGGTTTGGGAAAAAGGTCAATTTTTTTCCTACGTCTCACTTGTGGACGTCTATGTGTGTCGTGTACCTCCTCCATTTTGTACTTGGAGATCTTACTCCTTCATTGAATATGAAATATTTACTTACTTTTTCAAACACTGGTCTTGAAAAAGAGGGTTCGTTTTATATTCATAGTTGTCTGGTAGTTGGGGTCAATCCGAGAAGTAAATTACTCAATTTGAACCAACCAGGTTCTTTCTTACAGAAATTGTTATGGAACTCAGTTGACCGTTTTTTTGCGTAATCCTTCTGGAAAACAGGCGGGAACATAACATAACCTCTTTTTGGATACTCGGCCAGAAAGAAAAAGCAAGAATCAACATTGGTTTTATCTACGGAAAAGCAGATAATGCAGAGGACTGCATAATTCGAATTGATGAGGTGTCACATGAAGTGTGAGAACTTGAACTCAACATGTGCCTTATTTCCCTTCTTTTCAATCCATACAAGCTTGTGTGCTAACAGCCAAAGGCCACCCAAGTGGCGATAGCAACAAGACACAGGTCACCTCTGTTCTCTATAAGCTCATCCTCAGGGGGTGATAGTGGGTAGAGAACATCTGCCAGGCAAAGATGTTGGATAGAAGGCACAGAATCTTCCCTGAGCCAAACTCGAGTCCCACCCATGCCCTTCCACGACCCCCTTTTAAGCACGTGCCTCCCTTTATGACCCCTTTAGGTCAAAGGACACTCTGCAAGAGGACACTTTTACTCACAGTGCATGTGCGTTAGAACGCTGCTTATCACTGATGAGAAGGGATAAGGGGGAGAAGAGGTGAAAGGAGGGCGGTCTACGGGAAGCCCCCTGCATGGTGTCTGCGTGCATGTCCAGACACACTCACGAGACACAGATAGAGATGCAGCGAGAGCGCAAGGCGAGGTGAGATTCATCATTTTAATGGTCACTTTTATGAGCCCGCGAGAGCTGAGTGGCTGCCAGACGGCCTCATCGCTGACAGACCAGCAGACAAGAGACAGATGCAGCAGTGTGTCTTTATTGTCACTAAGCGAACAACAGATGGATCCTTACGCGGTCCCTCGCCTGACAGCTGAACAGATTTAAGCAACGAATATGGAGTCATGTGATGCCTGAGGCCGGAAAAAGTAGAGGTCATTTTCTGGCATGTAGCCTATGACACATCAGACACGGAGATAAACTGGATGCGGTTCCAAAGGAATTTAAAGAAATCTCTATACACATGCAACAAACACCATTATACTGTATATAGCAAAGACACTGGAATCTGGAGCGTGCCAACGGATGTGTTGTATCTTCAAAAGCTATGGAGCTCGATCCAGAGGAAAACTGCCATTACGGAAAATGCCATTTTTGTGAATAACGACTGAACTAATATTGATATCACGATGGATCCCATTGCGAATGGTATGTTTCCATGGTCGAGTAATCAAAATATGTAGATAAAATAAATGTAGGACTGATATTGATGGGGTAAATCACAATGGGGGGGGACTATGGCGCTTGGTGGGGGTCTGCGCTCTCTAGAGTGCTTTTCTCGTGATGTATTGATATCAAAAAATCATGTGGTGTCCAATCATCACAAATGTTATCAGTGACATTTATGAGTGCACGGTTTTATTTGACACTATTTTTCATTTGCTTAAAAATTTTACAATTATTTTTTATGATGGGGCTGTGATTGAACGCCGCAGGAAAAAGCACGTTTTGAGCGCACCTCAAATTTCAATTTTGACTCCCTTGTACTGTTTTTAGTCAGCAGGTTCAAAAGAATGCTATGGATATATATACACACAATGAATTGTTATTGAAAAAAAAAAAATAATAATAATCCAATAGGTCTGGGTGAATGTTCTGAACTCCTGCTTCCATTGTAGTGTCATATTGAACAGAATGATGCTTCCTCGAGGAGCTTTGCAACTTCTACATCTTCTTCTTTGGACCACAAACTAGCTGAGGCTGAATCACCAGTGTCTCTGCGGGTTGCAAGTCCACACATTTGACCACATTCTTCATATGAATGATAAATTGATACGTATGGCCATCCTTAGTAACAGTTTGGAAAAGGTGTTTCTTATTCAACAACAGTCGTTCTTTTTCTTCAGAACAGTACAACGGGTGGGAATATCTCTCTGTGTTGAGTTTGCGTGTTTGCCTTCTGTTTGGTAGGTTAATCCAAGACTCTAAATTAGATATTTTTCAAATAAGAAGCAATACAGGATAGGACGTGATTTGTACCTAGTACCTAGAACCACTGCAAGTACCAAAACAAGAATGAGTCTTGCCGTATTAACCTGCAAGACAGCATGCCTCATTTTAAGGTCCAAGAATGCACCGTGAAGAAAAGGGAGGTATTTCCTCCAAAAAAAAAAAAAAAAGGTACAAGTGGGTGGGAGCTGAAAGGCTGTGAGCTTTGAGGAGAATTAACAAGCTTAACACAGGAGCTGCTCTGTGAAAACAAGCACGAGAACAACCCCCAGAGTGGTCGAGGGAGAGAAAAGCCATCTGCAAGCACGCCCCAGTGGGATTTAGCAAAGAGATCCGCTTCCATTTCCAACGAACCCAGACAGGTTGTCGGGGAAGGACCAGATTAATTGTCAAAGACTACCTTGCTGGTGGTCATTGAAAAGTTCGACAAAGACTTTGTCTGGCTGGGCAGACATCGCTGCACTTGGAATTTACTCCTCACACACGTCTAATGACTTCTCACAACTGCTTCAAAGGCTTTGATGCATCTCCTTGTGATACTGTCTTTCCATCACTGCAGTCAAGTAGTGAATGATTGTAACTGGCTATTTCCGGCAGGGTTACGCCAAAACGATCCAACTGATTTACATGTAAGAGGTAGCAGAGGGGTGCCATATTTGCTGAGGAAGAACTTAGACACAAATTTGGAGAAGAAACTATTTTAAAATACAAATTTCGAAGTCTTACACCATTCTCCAACGGTCACACAACCAATCAACAGGATTCTTTCACTTTTGTTACGATCATAACCCCCCAGAACCAAGAAAATCGTACAATCCAATTGTCTTATGTCATCTGCTGTGAAACAGGAAGTGGTTTTCTAACATACAAATAAAAAACAAACAGAAATATGGTGCGCCACGATTTTTTGGAATAATTTGCTGTGTCGTGGAACCTTTACCCCCGACTGAGAACCAAAACCGCTATGATCCCATTGTCTTATGCCATCCTCAGCAAACCAGGAAGTCGTATCGGATTATATCAGCCTACATCTAAAAGCTCCAATATTAGCACTCCTATACATGCAGTCCATTCAAAACTCCACTGCAGCACGTCTATCCAGCAGCACCAGATAGAGCCCACGCGATCACAACAACACCGTGCACCAACATAAGCAGGGGAAACGTCGAAGTTCGGAAAAAACGTTGCAGCCGAGTGCAAAACCGGCCATGCATGAGTCCCCCGCGGTAGCACAGAACCGGGGAAGTTCAACACGACCAGCCCCGTCGCGCATCCGAAAAACACCACAAAATCAGCTGATTTATACAGATGTTGGGCTGTCTTCCTGCCAGAGAAGGCAGGGCGACAGCGCCATCTGCTGTCCGACTTCTTTAGGAAAACAGCCCAGGTGTAAGTGAGTAAAAAGGCTCCCCTTGTCCCGGTTCTTTGGTCCAACGGTGGTGTGTGTTGTCCTCTGTCCTCTTTGCTCCATTCCAATTCATAATATGGTTCCCGCTTTTGCAATGCTCAGAAATGGGTTTTGGGATTTGAGTTGTTCCTGCTCTGCTTTGTGTTTGTGTCCTATGTTCCTTTTTCCTGATATTAAATTCCCTCCCTGTTTCCCCAATATATGTTTTATTGCATATGCATTGCATTAGAAAGCATGGGGATCTTCGCACAACAAACCTCCGGCCAGCTATGTGAAACACTACACTAGCAATAGCCCCCTGTCTGCTACTCTCATTAGAAATAGCTTGTGGTTCATTGAACGCATCAACCATAAGCCCCTTAAGCTTTTAGCATGAACCAACGTGCCTGATGAGCTACATAATCGTTGCTGTATCAAAAGAAAGACGTAAGCTATAAATGTGTTCTGTGTTCTCATGGGATACTTGGAATAACAATAACACAACAGATAGCTTGTTATGCGCTGGGAAATATGCTGGAAAAAGTCCCGACTGCTCCTTACCTGAGCTGGTCTGAGGGGCCAGCAAATAACAGATTAGCGTTGCTTTGGGGGGGGCGGGCTGCTGTAGCGTGTTGTAATGCAGACTGTCAGGGCGACACAGTTGGGGGGCTGTACAAAGCCTCGTTGTTCAGACTGGCCCCCTCCTGTGCCAACTTTGTATCAAACAGAAAATATTCTTGCACTCTGCAATACTTAGGAAAAAATAGAAGGCAGGCAGATCGAGGCGGATGTTGGGAACATAAATCAGCTCCCAGGAAACAGGGAGAAGGACCCAAAATGAGAAGGCATGAAAACACAAGAGCAAAAACAGTGTGTGAGGATGTGAGCGCATAATTCAACAGCAAACCTAAGTGGGGGTGACATATGGAGATAATTGCTGGCGCACACGCCCACCAGGCTCATCCTCAACACTCTAATTAGGCACAATTCAACCGTGCCTTTTTCAGTACATTTTGGAACATACTGTAGACTTCAGTGCACAGGATTCCACAAACGTATGCATTCCTAATTTATTGTACAAACGCAAAGATAACTTGGCTGCATGTTGCTTGGAGTGTCACTTAGGAATCCTCCTCACAGCTTCGCTAGTTTGTCTTGGCGCTCCGCTCAAGAGAGGGCAAGTGCAAGCAGCTACAATGTCTACATTACACATAAGAGCATCAACAGAACCTTGCAACACCAGTGTTTGCATAACACTGTATCACACTGCATAAATAAATAAATACGGTGGGCTAGTTCTCATACAAAACCAACTGTCAGACATGATATTGCCATCTTGAAAGGTTTTACCTAACATCAGAAAATGGCCGGTGATGTTAGACCTATGTCTACAGGTTTTATTTCATTGAAGGACAGAAACATTTTTAAATAGAAAAACATTCATCCATGTGGTCTTCCAGGTTCCGTACACTCTAAATGAAGCAAAAAACTAATAAACTCCATAAATATACAGTACGGTATATTTAATAGGTCTATGTATCGGGAATTGGATTCATGATGACAATGGAAGTTTCCTTCTTTGTGGAAGTGTGTTGCAAAAAATCCACACAAGCAGTTTTTAAAATCATTGTTGACCATTTCTGATAGCCATCCATTTGTTTTATTCTCTTTATCCGGGCCTCGCTCACGGGTGTAGCAGTCTCAGTAGGGAAGTCCAGACTTCCCGGTCTACAGTCACCTCTTCCAGTTCCACCAGGAAGACAACGAGGCGTTCCCAGGCCAGCTGTGAGACAAAATCCCTCCAGCGGGTCCTAGGTCTGCCCCGGAGCACTTCTCCCGGCTAGCCATGCCCGGAACACCTCACCGGGAGGTGTCCGGGAGGCATCCGGACTAGATGCCTGAGCCACCTCAACTGGCTCCTCTAAATGTGAAGGTGTACTAGTTACATTGGCTCCAAAACACGACCGTTTACCCATGATGCAAGTCCGACTGACTCCTAATGGGTGATGGGGCTTGTTTGCTAATCTCGGTGAAACAGTTATCATAGTAGAAGCAGAATGGTTGTGTCTGTAAGGCAACCAGTCTATCACACTAAGTCAATACAATCATAGAACAAGTAAAAGAATACAACATTGTTTCAGTATCACCCAGGCAACGAGATATATTTATGGTGCATTACCTCAGTACTGTCGGAGGCCAACAATGACTGACTTTGATTGGTGCACATTAATGTAGCCTGTGTGCCCGGACTTGATTTGAGTTGACACTAAAGCTTTGAGGCACATTTGCGTTGAACATATTTTCACATTAATCACGTCAACGCGTTTCTTTTTCCTTGCTGCTTTGCCTTTTCACTCAGGAATTTCCAGTAGATTGTTTCAAAGACTTTTTGAAGGCAGGTTAGATTTTTACAGGCTGGAATATTTCAAGTGGTTCGGTATACATTGCAGTAAATGGTTTAATGGCTCTAAATGAAGCTAGGACTTAAAAACCCATGCCGTGTTGTCAAAACTTCTCATTTTCAATAGCGCTTTGTTGCACACACACACACACACACACACACACACACACAGGTGCAATGTCTGCTCTATGTATTCGTGTGTGTGCTTTGTGTATCCACAGGGAGGAGCCTTTGCCTTTTCAACGCTATCATTTGTGCCACTTACACAAAGATAACAAATATTTGGGCGTCTGGTTGTACATAAATATCAATTAAATTATGTCTGCATTCTTCTGCATAACGGGCACATAAAGGTTCCTAACACACATTTGCCATCGCTCACATTATTTAGGTCTCAGCCCACATTCATAATGAGTCCACAAGACAGCAACACTGTATAATAAACACCTTACTGTAAATGATCCAAATAGTGCCTCTGTTCAATTAACTGCAGATCTGTAGGATATACTGTAGTCGCCAGGTTTGTGGTACACGAAAGCAAATAACCGCCAGGGTCTCTAATTAGCGCTAGGTCAAAAAACATCAACAGCTGTGGCTGTAGGCAACCTCCAGATGTAGTTTTTTCATGACTTAACAAGGTGATAGTAGCTGCAGTCCAAGTACTGTATGAGCGGGCAGCATCCGATAGCTCTGCATGCGCTTTAAAATCTTGGTCGTGCTACTCATCCACTGATGTGAGAGTCAAACAGGGCCCAAAGAAATCTGTTATTTTTTTCCCCAAATTCCATTTTTTCTGCTTAAATCTTTGGTTTGTTTTTCCTTTTCGATCACATTCTGTCAATTTCTGCGAGATTCAGCGTTTGACAGTAGATTCCATACGTATGTTACACTCTTGCTGGACTGTTACAACGACGTCGGTATTAATCAGTATTAATGCTGCCTGACCAATTTGCTGCTTACCACTATTACAACACTGGTTCTGTTGCCGCTGTGTTGTGCAGCATACTTTGTAATAAATGACCACGTCGTCAAAGAGAGCTATGCTTTCCTTTCCACTTTCATTCCAAATCATCAAGTTAAAAAAAGAGGAAATAACAGCCTCTCTCCAACTGCCATCTATCTGTACGCCTTCTGATCTGATAACTCCATGAAAACACCGACGTCATCATCTTCTTCCGAACAAGTAAACTATGAAGAGGCGCCGCCCCTGAGTGTCTGCCTCACTGTCTGCCTGCAGTGAATTAGACAAAACAAGTCAGAGGTGCTATTTGTTTAGATGGCGCTCACCTGGCCCACACAGGCGACAGACAGCGTTCAGGCGAGTGAGCCCTGTGGGGAGGCGGTGAGTAGAAATGAAGGCGGAGCTGATGATTCTGTGAGTGAGTGGGGGGAGGGGATTCGTGTAGAAGGAGCATGGGGGTCAGCGTGTTAACCCCTATCCAGCGCCACTCAAAAATCAGAGCGGATTAAGGGGCCACTTACACAAGCATGTTTTGTAACTTTGTTGGCTGTTGGTTTACACTACAACTTGAAAACAATGGTTCACAAGGCTTTTAAAAACGGCATTGTCACCTCCACCAGGCGCACACGCAAAAAGGCGGGAGCTATTGTTTTTACCAACGTTTTAGTTAATAAGCAGAATTACGCAAAAACTGGGAACGGGAATGAAAATGTGGGCATACAAGGTAATTTTCTCACAGTGCCTATTGTTCGAAAATTGAAATTGACCCATTGAGCTTCTCACTTAACAGAATTGCCAGACTATAGAGCACACAGAACACAATATAAGCCACACTCACTAAATTTAAAAGAGGAAAAAAAGATTTGTACATACTGTGTATATATAAATATACAGTATGTACATATACATATATACATATACACATATATATACAGTATATATATATATATAGGCTGCACCAGTCTAGCCGCAGGTGTCCAAGCAGTAACATGGGATATTTAGTACACTGAGATGTTACGCAGACAGAATTTTCAAACTTTTAATTAATTAAATACTTTTTCCCAAACAGTACTGAACAGTGCGTGTACTACGGCTAGTTAAACAGTACCCTACCAGAAAAGTCATTCATCGCTGTCCTCCTCCTCCTCCTGGGAACTAAAACCAGTAAAGTCTTCTTCTGAACGGCTCCACAATTCCCTCGCCACACACCCCGCCAGTATCTCTCCCTCTTTCGTTGTCGCTCCCAGCGCCACCACTGGCCGAAGGCAAATCAGCCCCCGACCCTGACAATGGACCTCCCGTCAATGCTCCACGCTGCCAAGGTCCAACACGCCTGAGCAAAAGCACCAAGACCGATCACCTTCAACCCGGAAGCCAATCAACATGCAACTGTGTGTTCTCCATGATGAGGGCGCACGCACGAAAAAATGACTGCTCTGAAGCAAACGAGAATGCCATCACAAATTTGCCACATCACCGTGTAAGCCGCAGGGCTCAAAGAGTGATAAAAAAGTAGCGGCTTCTACACTGGAAATTACGATAAATAACCATTAGAAATTAGTAATATTACATACAGCCAAGGCACAAGGCGCACAAAGCAGAAATATTGAATAATTCATGCAATTGCTCCACCTAACAGGTGATGATGCAGTGTTGGCATTATCTAAGGCAAGTATTTACTTCACAACAAAAAACAACGCTGTAGGACCGCAGCACTGCTCTTACTTTTATTGCACAAAATAATGTACTTTTACCACGTTACCTTGCAGAGATGTCGCACCTACATGCAGTATCAGCCAAAAGTATGGAGACACTTTGTCATGTTATTGAATGAAAAGGTGCGTCCAAACTTTTGACTGCTACTGTACTGTACAAATTCAAATGACATATGGCAAACGCCTTTGAATTTTGGATCGTTGGCATGCATGCTGCAGCACACACTCCTTAACATATTCTGCACATTTTCAGAGCACAAAAAAAACCTAAGGTAAGATTTAGAAGGCCTTGATAATCGGTGAATGGATGTACAAAAGTAGGCAGATTAAAGCTTGGTAGTCTTAATTTGTGACATAGGTACAGGTATATTGGTAACTACCGCAGCAAAGGATCCCTGTAGGAAGAACCCTGTTAGTTTTAGGCTTTAGATACACCAGCTGTATTAAATTCCATTGCTTTTATAGGTTTTGTCACATGGCAGGGGGGATACAAAGACCAAGGCGGATAACTGCCTTCAACCATGCTCACGGTTACGATGTCCCGACCTCAGTTAACCCCTCGGCCCCTCAGAAACCTCACATCCCATTGACTGGAGGTTAAATAGTTTTTGTGACTAGAGAAAAGCCTTCCCAGGAGCCATTTGGCAGTGTCAGAGGTTCATCAACAAAACTGTCAAAATGTTGGATTTTATTTGGAAGGACCCAAAGACCACACACTGAGCTGTGCCGTTACAGGAATCAGGTAGAATTTATCAGCAGACCAGAGACGCTCCAAAATGTTGAAAATCTTCCAAAAAACTGTTAAGATTGAAACAGGACAAACAACACGACGCATCCCGTAGAATCACTTGGTAATGACTGGTTTGATTGCCCTCATTTAGCGGTGCACCTGATGCCAGATTGTTCACCACCACTAATTCAACATGCTGAGCCTGACAGATGTTGGACAGTGCCATGTCCGCCTGGCAGGACAGGCCTGGCAGTACCTGTCTGTCAGACCGCAGCGCTCGGTTCTCCAGGGAGACTCCAGCTGGTCAAGAATGTGAGAACTAAAGGATGTCTTTGTGGCTGTGGTATGCCGAGACTGTCCCCTCCTTTCCTCCATTCATCCCAAAGGATGTCAGGTCAGCATTTCTAGGGGAGTAAATACCTAGCAGCATGATGGCAAGTGTTAAGCACTGATGCTTCACCGCAAGAAGGTCCCTGGTTTAATTCTAGCCTTGGCTTTGAGACTTTGGGGCCTTTCTGTGTAGAGTTTGGTAAGTCAAGGTCTAGAAGCGTGTTCTTTATAAATTACAGAAACTGAACACATCAGCAAGCACTTTGGTGATGGAGGAAAGGAATAGGGAATAAACCTCAATGTCGACATGGGTTTTTCACCCAAAACTAAACATGTGTAAGGTTAAGGCCCTCTCATGTTTCTAAGGACTTGCTGCAAAAATGCTAGTCAGACATTCTTTATTTGCTTTTTGCTGCAAAGTGTTTTTAGGGTCCTATGAAATCCATTTTTTTTAACCTTTTACACTTATTTTACCTGCATAGAGTGTGTACTTTTGTGACAGTAAATAAAATGTCCTTTAATTAAATGCAAAAATCCTTACATTTATTGATGTGATACATTATTGGCCAAATTTGGAAAGTATTTCAGAAACGGACGTAGCTTTGCTAACTATTTTAATGGAATGTCAGCCTCTGCACACATTGCTACAAACTGCAATACCCGTACTTGTGGTTAAGGAAGACATAGTCACCAGTGCAATTCCAATTGTGTTATTAATGTAAGATACTTTTTATGACACCCTTATTTTGTTTACACAATTAGACAGCATGCGGCAAACAGCACTCTTATTTTGAAGGCGGGAAGTGTGTTTTGTGTGTTGAGAATGTCCGTCGACTATGAAGACGAGCTTGGAGCAAGAATAAACGTGCCTCTCATCCTTATTCTTTTTATCCTCAATTCGTTTGCATTAACAAGCGGTAAAACACAACACGGCGTAAACACACTCATGCAGCCTGAGTCGCGCACACACAGCCGCACTAGCATGCTCTGCTAAACTAAGCTAACCTCGCTAGCTAAGAGGCGCGTTTCAAAGTTTTATCGCCAACTTTTGCCGGTGCTTCAGGTGGTTGTTTTGTCGTGTTTAGTTCAGGAGAGGGCGGGTTAGCATTCGTGGTGAGGATCACCGGGGAAATACTTCCCAACACAAACGTTCCTTCTCCTCACAATGACAGCATTTCATTCACATTATGTCAATTTCGAGATTCCGTGTATAGCAGTAAACTCTGTTTTTATTGGCCAATTCTGCGATTCTGTCCTAAGGCCCATAAGTTTTTAGGATTCTGTTGCAAAAATGTTAGTCGCTCCCGAACCTGCTGCGAACTGAACCTGCTGCTCATTCACGGGCAGGACTTGACTTGTCCCGTGGGCCACAAGTTGAACACCCCTGGCATAACGCAAAGTCACCACCACCTTGACTGGGCCAGTAGTTAAAGATAAAGTCTGGGATTTGAAGCAAAAAGCCCAAATGACAGCAGATCTTGCTTCATAACTGCGTGAGCAAACAAGAAAACAATGGACGACTCAAGTATTTCAGAACATGTTGCACCAAAGCTGAGATCTCAAATCAGTAACTCTCAGCTATGACAGCATTGGAATAATCTGGTCTGAACCCTCGGTATTGGTAAACCAACTCTAATCTGTAATCAGTTTTCCCTTCTTGCCCAATTAACCTCCATTTGATTTATCCAATCGTATTGTGTATACAACCACAATCACAAACCGCCGCAATTACAGCAAGCTTGTAAACAGCTTTCATTGCAGGCTGACGTTTTCGCACATACGACCATACAGAGGAGACACATGGATGCGCTCCTTTGCGCCTTTTCCCCAGCAGCGTGCTTTACAACCATTAGAGACCAATTAACACCGACACAAAGCTCCCTTCCTGCTTTATGGCACAGTAAACAACAGGCTTGCCTTGGGCTCAGCGTGGCTCAGTAGCTTATAATGCAACAACAAAGGCTCATTAGTTTAAGTTTACCTCCTCCGTTTAATTTTAAGCTACCAGTCGTTCCTAACGGACATAAAAGCTCGCAGATTCCGCCGTGCACATAAATCTTAGGTAATTGTCAGGTTTGACGCAATAATATAACTACTTGCAGTTTACTTTGACAGTAATTCAATGCAAAGCAAAAAAATCATATGCACTGTATTGCAACCGTGGTATCGTATACTTTAACCACAAGTAGTGGTTATTCACATCCCTCGGAGGCTCTGCCAGCATATAAATACACACACAGTGGAACCACCAAAGTCAAACAAAACTTGGAGTTCAAACCATCATCGCGACTGTTTTTTCTTTGGCTTTTTTCGTGATGCCACCACAGAAGAACACAAGTGATGGCGAAGGTGATGAAACTGCTGCACTGACCAAAATATACGACGAAAAAAAGGTCATCTTATGTATAAAAAAACATCTCGTGCCAAACGACTTTTCCCCAAGCGAGCCAGAGCTTTTCTTCCTGTCACTCACACACACCAGTGACCTGCGACAGACGCTTAAAAAAAAAGGGGGCTTCACATTTAGTTTGGGTAAGTTACGATGAAGGAGGTATGATGCTAATTTTTAAGACAATAAGAAGCAAATAAGGAGTCATCAAACAGCGTCAAGCAGCTAAGAAATATGATCTTTTTTTTTAATTTATTGCAATCTATCGGTTATTTCACTGACTTTTATAGAAAAACTTATTAATGATTTTGCCTTGAAAAATACTCTTCCGAGACAAGAGGTCGTCCTATATTCGGGTCAACGGGATAATTAATATATCAAATAAATACCATGTAATTGAGGGTACAATGACAAGTGATTATCACGAAAATGACCAACAAACGTGTTCACGCGCTGTTATGTGTCTTCAAAAAGTGACCACTTTTACTTTATTCTATTATTATTCAGTGCTTACCTTATTTTTACACTTGTATGTTAGCATGTAGTGAACGCACTAACTGTACAATTGATAGTAACAGTTTGACTTTGGAGGGCCGGCTGCATGGGCAAAAGTAGTGGACACCGGCGCGCCAATATAGAGCGAAAATGGAAGAAAATGTTAATTTGTGCAACAAATAAATGGACTATGGAATCTTCTTTTCACTTACTCTTAGGAGGTACTCTGTCTTAACTGGCCCTAATTCCCGAGTGGGACACCTTAAATTAAAGCTTAAGGTCTACACTTCAATCACATGTTTGAATTGATGGTTTTGGTTCAAATCCATTGTGGTGGTGTATCAAACAACTAATTCTGCCATATTATCAACCAACAGTGAATCTAGCTGGGGGCTTTGCGTGGATGAACCTGCTGTAAGTGCGTTGCAAGTGAATAGAGCTTTTTTCCATCTTTTAGCTCTCAGATTGGGTTTGTAAGTTTGTGAATACCGCAGCACTCGACTTCAATTAGTCAAACAAAGTGTTGCATGCAAAGCAAAACTACCGCAAGAAAACAAGTGCGCGCACATGTCGCGTTGTTGTTGTTTCCTTCCACAGCCCTAAAAACAGGTTTTCAGACTATTAAGTTCTAAAAACAATATAAGCATCACGATTTATCCGACCTGAGAAGTCCGGGGAGCCCTTGGCGAGATCGCAGACGACGGCCAGACACGTTATTCCCAACAGGAGCGCAGAAGTGACGGCTGACAGAGTCCCATAGAGGTGGAACATCCTTGATGCCTCAAAGGTTCATCTGAGATCCTGCTTGGCACCACAAAGTCCACATTGGAGGGGGAGGCAGAAGAAGAAGCATGGATGACAAGAGTGGCGCACATGCGACGTCCAATTGTCCCAGCACGCTGCAAGCTCGTCAGACTGGGATGGAGTCTCCTCTTCTTCCTCCTCGGGGCTGCTGCACGCTTTTTTTTCCCCTTCCTACAACTCAGTCTAGTTTGGCGGAGGAGGAAGCTGCCCACCTGAAGGACTGCAACCACCTTTGCATGCATCTTGACACCACACTGGGCCGAAGTGATTAGATATTACTAAAACATGTAAGACACCGGACTCATTTCACTATTCACTACTCACTATTTTGACTAAAAAAACATACCACACTCCAGTGAAGCGTGTCCTATTTTATATTCTAAACCTAGTCAATTACGAGTATTTAATTTTCACGTCTTTATTTTCTGTGAAATGTAGTGCAGAACAACACAGGTTTAGAAAAAAGCAACTACTGCGCCATCTTTTGGTCATTATAGCACATTGCAACTCCCAGGGCCTGGTGTGTGTACTGTGTCCCTCATAGGCTTCCTTACAAGACATGTGACACAGAAGGTCAAAGATGGCAGCCTGCACGAAATGGCTCGATAAATGTGTATTTTCATCAAGGTTGTTACGAAATGTTCGGCTACAACATGAACGTAAGTTACTACTCACAGCAAGTTAATTTATCTTTTAAAAAAATATAATGTTGTGGGACATACTCTACGTGTCCTCACGAGCTAACTGTAAGTTAATGTTGCTAACGCTAGCTAGTAGCTCCAGCATCATTCAAAAGCCGTGAATTATTACTTGTTTCCAGGGTTCTTGTCCACGTCTGTGTGTCGTCTGGCGGCTGGAAATGCCAGCCAGCAGCCACCGAAATTCACCCCTCCGCCAAAGCCTGTCATCATCGACAAAACGCAGACGGTGGCTGCGCTGCGAAAGTATGCTAACGCTACAAACATATGCTAACACTAACAGACACGCACGTCCACCACCTTTAGTTATGTGTGTGTGTTTTGGCGCTTAAATGTTAGGTTCCTGAGCCCAGAGTTCATCCCACCTCGTCAAAGGACAAACCGGCTGAAGTTTTACATGGAGAGGAAAGACATGGCCCGCAGGAGGAGCGTGGTGAACATTCCTGAATTCTACGTGGGTAAGTCACTCAGCTCAACGGGGTGTCTGTATTGTGCACGTTTACATCATTCCTGCCATGTTTTCAAATGATTTTTCCAGGGAGCATACTTGCCGTGACCATGTCTGATCCTAATGCCAGTGGCAAAACAAACCGCTTTGTTGGTATATGCATCCAAAGGGGCGGAAAGGGTCTTGGAGCTACATTTGTCCTGAGGAACATCATTAATAATCAAGGTGACTTCATTTCAGCTCCTCTGTCTGCAGTTTTCCCTCATAATAGAAAGTGTGCATGCTAACCGTGTGTTTGCATTGTCTAGGTGTGGAGCTCTGCTATGAGATGTATAACCCGCGCATTCAGGAGATCCAGGTGTTGAAGCTGGAGAAGCGGCTGGATGACAACCTGATGTACCTGAGGGACGCCTTGCCTCAGTACAGCACCGTGGACCCGGACATGAAGCCGACTCCTTACTCCCCAGCTGGAGAAGTACCTGTTAACATGGTGAGATTCATTATGGGGGGGGTGTTAGTTGCTGAAACCGTATTGTACTGAACACCCAGGACGGAAACAAACTTTTGTCACTAATGCAATGTCACAGGCTCAACTTCCAGCTCTGTGGTCACTTCTCCTCCTTGCCGTCACTGACACCCTTCCATGCGAGCAAAAACACCCTTGTGAAGTTAATTACGTAGATGCTCACTGAACTGAAAAGTCTTGTGTAATGTCGCAAAAAATATTGTGCGACTTTTGAGGCATATTTTTCCAAAAAGTTTGTTGGCTTCTGTATTAAACCGTATAACCATAGGTGCCGTGAATTTTAAGGTTCAATCAGAGTCAGCACAACAGCTAAATTTACACTTATAGTTCCTTAGCAGGTACAGCAATACAACATATTTTAATGGCTCTAGTCTTTGTCATGACATCTTTCAAATCTTCTTCCGCCCACCAGCTCAAAGTGAAGATGCGTCCAAGGCCGTGGTCCAAACGCTGGGAGCGGCCCAAGTACAACGTCCAGGGCATACGCTTTGATCTGTGCATGTCCCCGGCGAGGATGGAGAACGCTCAGAAGTGGGCGATGCCTTGGGTGGAGTATGACATGTTGAAGGAGTACGACACCTCCAAGGCGGAGGAGCAGATTTACAGCGAGGTCCAGCAGGAGATGAGCAAGTTGAAAGCAGCCTGAGATGCCAAAATGCCCCTGCTGGAGACAAATGACTTAATGGTCTGACGTTGGCTGAGCTGGACTGGGGTCAGTTTTTCATTTCTGTTGGTGGTTTCACTGCAGTAATTACCGCTCAGTGTCGGTGTATTTGCTGTACAATAAATGCTACTTCACATTCTACCTACATGTGTGTGTTATTCAGCCACACATGCAGTAATGTAATCCTCACACTAGGTGGCATTGTTTCTCTTCACGTGAAGCATTAGTCAGCAGTTGCATAACCAAGCCTCTGTGCTAGCAGGAAAACTCTTGCCAGATTTTTGCAGTTGCATAAACAAAGTAAGCATAGTGCCTTCCATAGGTGTGAAACCATAAAAGAAACCTTTCAGTAGAAGATGCAGATTTGCCTCCATGTAAGTGCGGTATTCAGGGCAAATGCACCAAGGACACCCAGTAGTGTTTTACTGTTGTGGATGGAAAATTGTGGTGTTGAGAAGGTATGTTAGCGCGTCACTCGGCAAGTATAAAAAACACTTAGACTCCTTATGTTATGTCTGCTCTGAGCGAATGTGTGTATAAACACACTGAACACTTGCCTGCACTCTAATTTCTCTATATTACAGGATGAGACCGGGAGAAAATGGCCTTTAATACGGGAGTAGCAGATGTTTACCAGCTCATTACGGACCACACCGATAGGCCGCGTGGAGATGCATGACGAGGGTGATCATGTGCTGTGACAGTTAACGGCTTTAAAAGCACTTTTAGCATTATGGTACACACGGCCTTTCGAGGAATGTTTTCCTCCTAAATACGCACCTGTCAAACCGCCTAAAAGTGAACTGTTTGGATCTGCAGCTGCTTTTGTGTACAGTAAATCACCCTGCATGCTCTCATTCCTCCACCACCACGTCTCTTTATTTTGCTTTTTTACTCTCTCCCCTATTGATGTTCACGTGCAGAGGCGGGAACGGGATGTTCATCCTGCAGCACGCTGCCAAGTACAGTATCTTTATAAGCATACCACAACAGGCAAACCAGTTTAAAGCACACAGTTTCTGCTTCAAGGAGAGTTCCTCTGTGTGGAAGAGAGCTATAGCTCAACTGTGTGCGCCTCTCATGCCCTTAGGTTGACTTCTCTGCACCTGGAGTGAAGTTAAAGCCCCCAGGCTGGGAAAGCAGATCAAACACACACACACACACACTACAGCTCAAAGACAGGCTATCATATCAGCCTCTGCAGACAGACAGACACGAACAACTTCAACTGTAAACGTCTGGCTCGGCCTGTCTTGTCATGAAACCGGATACGGTCCATTCACGCTTGCCCGTGGGATCGGTGGGCGGGGCATGCAGGTTTGTTTGACATAACTTGTTGAAGAACAAGTGCAAGCAAAACGTGGTGGGCCGGCATGATGGTGGCGCAATGAAGGTGGGCGCTGGGTTGTGAAGGAGGGTACCCTCATCCTCTGAGATGCACCTTAAAGCCACCATACTTCTTGCTTATGTTCATCAAAACCAAAATGAGATGAATAAGGCTGAGTTAAACAGTCTGTCCATTCACATAATACATCATGAATTGTCTATTTTACCATCCACACTGTCTGGCAAGTACACGGTGTAAATACCCATTCCCATACACACATAATGTAAACATTTTGCATACTGTTTCAATGTAAGCATCGGCCTGTCCATTCACAAACATCTGTCTGATCCTTCATACCGTGTGTCCATTTACATACACACAACATCCATCTGTATCAGGGGTGTACAAAGTGCGGCCCGGGGGCCATTTCGGCCCGTGGCTATTTTTTATTGGCCCGTGGCACACTCAGTTCTGGGCAAATTAGGTTGGGAAAAAGTTATAATATGAGAATAAAGTCAAAGTATTACGGGAATGAAATCAGAACATTACAAGAAAATGTTGAAATATTTGGAAAAAAACATCAGCAGAAATGGAAAAAAACTAATAAAAAATGTATACTAATGAAGTAGTTAAAAAAAAAAAGAAGTAGTAAAACATCATAGTGGCCCGTCCATCCAGTGTGTGGCCCTTGATGAAAAAAAGTTTCGGATCTATACACAAACACAAAGCAAACGTGTCTGTCCTTTTGCATACACACCAGGTAAACATCTGTCCGTCCATTAACAAGTCACATATTTTAAATGCCAGTCTGGCAATGGCATACACAAATCGCCAACAAACACATAACATAAACATCTTTCTGACCTTCCAGTGCGTCCATTCCCATAATAGAAAACATCCGACTGTCCATTGACTCACACACATCATCTACACACATAAGTAAACCAGCCGTGTCTATCCATGTACATAGTAGATGTAAAAGCATCTGCCTGACCCCCCACACTGTCTGTCCATTTGCTTACCCACAACATGTAAGCATCTGTCCGTCCATTCGCATTCACACAAAGTAAACCACCAGCTGCCCATTCACATACTTAAATCAGCCCATGACCCTTCCGTGCATGTATATTGGGACAGTGCAAGCTACAGCAGCAGCTTACCTAAACAGTGCAAATAAACATAGCATCAGCCGTTGTGTGCTTTCTTACACAGAAGTAGGGTGCACACGGTGTTTGAGCCTTCAGCACATATGACAAGCGCAACAGGATACTTGGCCACCCGTAGATTTCAGGTAAATTACGTCCTGTCACTGTGTGTACAAGCGGCAATGTGTGAGTGGATGCTTACGCCGGGCCACCCGTAGTCAGGGCTAAATTACACACTTGAGTTTCACCATATGCTTGCAGCCAAATGACACGACCGTCTGCTCCGCTCCGACCCGGCCCGGCGGCCCCGATGGGCTCCTGCTGCCATCAGTCTTTATTTGTTTTTTTTTTTTTTACGCACACAAAATGACAGTGCTGGGGCAGCTGTTGGCGCACACTGCCGGCAGCTGATGCCTGCAGCTGAAGAGTCATTTTATTAATGCCATCCTGTGTGGCGAGGGTCTGCCAGCTCTCCCTGGGTCAGGGGTTCACTTCCAGTTGAGGGCCACGCAGCCCTGAATGTGTCAAGAATGCCAATCAAACAAAGCTATGTTTCTCTTCAAGGAAGATGGAGACGCACATCAACGCCTTGGAAAAATGAACAACACTGACTTTGATGGACAGATGGAACAGGAAACGCCGATCATATCAAATTCCACACACTGGCATTGCAACACGTCTCCATGAAGCACATGCGCCATCTCACCCAAATTACTCACACTTGACAAAGCATCGCAGGTGAAAGCAAACATTGGCACGCCTGTTTCCGCGCACACGCACAGACACACACACCATGCAAAAGTCTGTAGGTCCATTCGCATACGCACATCATGTAGCATCTGTCTGGCAGTTCACATGCACACATAATGTAAACATGCGTCTCCATTAACATCCATCCATTCTTTTTCCATGCCGCTTAGGGTCGCAGGCTGACTTACGGGCGGGAGGCGGGGGGGTACACCATGGACTGGTTGCCAGCCAATCACATGGCACATACTGTATATACAAACAACCACTCACACTCACATTCCTACCTATGGACAATTTAGAGTCTCCAATTAATAACATGCATATTTTTAGAATGTGGGCGGAAAACAGAGTACCCGGAGAAAACCCACGCATGCACGGGGAGAACATGCAAACTCCACATAGAGATACCCAAACGGAGATTGGAACCCAGGTCTTCCCAATCTCCTGACATGTGTGGCTAACATGCTATCAGTGGGTCCATTCACATACACCCATCATGTAACATCTGTCTGTCAATTCACATGTAAACATCACGTAATCATGCGTCTGCACAACTAACCCATTAACTTATCCACAAAAAACAGACACCTGTCAATTTGTATACAGTATATACACACAAACACACACACAATGCAAAAATGAGTAAGACCATTCATACACACATCATGTAACTGTCTGTCCAGTCACATATCATGTAAAAACCTGCCAGTCCATTCGCTAACCATAGTGCAAACTGTTTTGTTTACAAATACACACAAATGTAAACATCTTTTAAACCCAAACTAAACAAAACTGGATTGATTGATGTCTATCCACACATAAAAAAACAACAATCACATAAATGCATGGTTACGCATACTGTAACTTCTACGACAACAAAATGCTTCTCACATCATTGCAGATAAGAAATGTGTATGGTAAATGCAGTATTGGAATATATTTGGAGTATAACTGGGATATCATTCAAGAGAATAGTTAGTTTTTTAGACACCATAATGCATTTTGCCCTGACTCGCCAATAAAATAGTATGACTTGCACTTACTTTAGCCCACATGCTATGAATGGTAATTGGATAGCGTCTTAACTGGCTGGCTTACAAAGATCTACGCCTGTGTAGTAAAGGCTGAGAATTTTACAGCTTTGGATCATGTAGAATAGTGTGCCAGAGTGGCCCTTGGTCATATGATTGGAGGAACAGTGTGACCAGACCTGAGGCGAAAATAATTCTGAAAGCCTTTGTGTGGGTAGTAATCCAAGTGGGTGTTATTTATATATTAAGTGTCCTCCTGCAAACAAAGCATGTACTATGCAGCACACAAGAATAGGAAATGAAGTTAAGTAAGCCAGAACAACGCATTTGACACATTATTTTATGCCTCAGGCAGCGAGTGAAACGGTTGGAGGAGGAAATTAGTCAGTGTGTGTGTGTGTGTGTGTGTGTGTGTGTGTGTGCTTGAGACAGCTTATTGACATTGTGCCACTATGCATATCTCTGCCCTGCCCTAACAGAATTCCTGCACAAGTGGCAGCTGTCTGAATGTGTCCTCTGTTTGTTCTCCTCCATCATAATTCACTCCTTTCGGTGCGTCTGCATGTTGCTCAAGATAAGAGCACCAAGGTTATTTAATGCATTCTTCACATTTTCTGGGTATCACTGCTTGCTCCTGACACAGCTTGTGTTTTTAAGTGTCTTTTCACGCTCAGGACACGGGTGCTAGGTCATAACATTGCACACTGGGTGTTATGATGGGCTGTTTGGTCATGCTGACCTTGTTGGACACTTTACACAACAGCCAAGAGCTCTAAAACCACGCATCTGCTTTGATCTTTGCGTGATATATAGTCGCTGTTGCACTTAAATGCCACTGAGGGGCGCCCTCATCTTAATGTCCTCACCACCCCCCTGTTGTCCTGCACAGCTGGTCCTCCTCTCTGCTGAGCTGTAATTGCAGCTCTGTCCTGGGAAATGGAAGGAGGAAATCCCTGAGCTTTCGCCCTGCACCGATGACAATAAAAAAAAAGGTGAGGAAAAGAGGAAGAAAGAGTTTGTGCTGAGATGAAAGACGGAGGGAGGCTTAGGAGGTGGAGGAGTGCTGGCTCAGGAGAGGGAGTGCATGGGGAGGGATGAAGGTGAAAGGAGGGAGGAGGGCTGGATGTTGGTAGTAAATGCTACACTTTATTAACCTCATTTAGTGGAGAGCCTGAGAGCGAAGAGAAAGTAGTGGTAGTAGTGGGGCGGTGTTCATACTGCGAACACAATCCTGGAGTCTGCTAATGAGTCTTACAAATGTACGGCCAGTCACATACACACGGCATGTGCATCATCGCAGACTTATAAACTGTACATTTCACGTGTGCTCCTCCTATCCTCTCCCTAAACTCCCAAAGTAAGACTGCATTTATTTTACAGGAACCAGCTTATTGCAACCAATTATGGAGCCACACAGCATGAGGAAAACCAGCACACTCTCCCACACACATTGTTTTCATCACTTCAGCGTACACTACAATGCCTTGCATCTCCTGCAAAAACACCTTGAAAGTCTGAACCTTACACCTGAAACGCACCCGAAGTTTTTGTGTAATATTGCGTGTAACAAACTCGTCAATCATTCCGCGGAATCGAGTGCCTAAACAAAGCACGCTACGCTTTGCTGACTCGATGTCCATGCATTATTTGGATCTAGTGCGACTGCCAAATAACCCGCCATGGGGCCAAAGAAAGTTGCGAGTACCAGCAATTTGACGAAGGTGAGAAACACTATTGAATTCAAGAAAGAACTCATTGCAAATCGCAAAGATGGCATCCCTGCTCCTCTTCCCTCTCTGCTCCTCTTCCCTCTCTGCTCCTCTTCCCTCTCTGCTCCTCTCCGTCTGTGCAAACAAGAGTCTTCAACAAAGGTAAAACTGATGTTTGATGTTCATTTGTCCATTTCATTCGTCATTTAGAATCATTTTGCATTGCTTTCTGCTTGTAAAAGTATAATTATTCTTTATAAAATGTATTTTTTTTTAATGTTTTCGGCTGTCTGGAATGGCTTCATTGGATTTACATTGTTTCCTATGGGGAACATTGCCTCTTTTTGTACATTTTGGCTTTCAGCAGACTTTTTGGAACAAATGAAAAATGAGAACCGACGTACCGGTGTACTTTAGAGCGTAACCCTGTATGTAATTTGCATTTTTTTTTTGTTTACCTAAAGCTATGACAACATTGGTTCTGTTGCTGCTGTGTTGTGCAATATATACGTGGTAATAAATGACCAGGTGGTGAAAGAGATGTTCCTTTCCACTTCTCATGCACACCCTACCATCACACACACACATACTGACGTCCCTCCATCTTTTCGGAGGATGCTGCATACATTTCCTGCAAACAAAACCTAAAGTGTTGCAACCTAAATGCAACCTACTTCGGCTCCTCGCAGTTTAACCCTAAAATGTAATGGGAACGCATTTTATGGCGACTTGGTGGTTGACACAAATTGTAAACGTCAACCTGCACACACAGTCTAATGGAGGGAAATCATCCTCGCAGTTTTCTTGTATGGACCATCCAAAATGTGTTCACGTGTACACATAAAGTAAGGGGGGCCGTCAAGAGTGCACGGAGACAGAAATACCAGATCACACATACACACGCACACACTTCCTATAGCTCACACCAGGTTGACTTGATCTCAAGCCAAGTCTGCAGTCATTCACAAGCCAGCTCCATCTCACCGCCTCCTGTCATTTAGGCGCCATATCAAACTAACCTTCATATTAGTGGCAAATTGGTGCAAGCTTTCGCCTCCTGACTAAACCGCAGGGTTTCTTTTTTTTTTTTTTGTTAAAGCTTCATTGCCTGTCTCCAGAGCAGGTTTCCTATATGAGACGCTGAAAAGACACTAAGACTTGGGCAAACAGTCCCGTGGAATCTCGCCACAGTGGGAGGGGAACCAGAGGAGATAGTAAACCCTGGCGAACTCTGTGCTGCAATGCCCGAGGGGTCAAGAAGGCCACCAAACACCGAAGTGAATCATCTGAAGTCTTGTGAGGCAACACAGTTAGCGCTGTTTGCTAAGGTTAACCTTGTGAATCGACGCCGATATGCTTTCAAATAATAACTGTATTGACTTTTAAGCCACTTTCCACACCAATAAAAAATACATGACTTGAATATATCAGTTAGTATGTGTATCTTTTTTGCACATATTATCATATGCAAGGAAAATTACAAATCACACAAACGCATAGTTAGAAAACAAGCATTAAAGCAGGGATAAGTAATTTGATCTGAAGAATAACTTCAAATTGATTAAGATGGTACACTGGCTTGAATAACACTTCTTTCGTTGCAGCGGTGACCAAAAATCACCTACTTTAGCAGTCTTTAATATGAGTGGACCAGCCAGGACATCGCTATATATCTTGATCTTTATTTCATCTTATGTTAGAACACAGACAAGTTGCCACGTTTTTCCTTTATTGTACAAGTGCAGTCAACATTTCGGACAATGTATTTGGTGGAAGCTAACTCTTCTGCTCCTGAACTGCTGCACACAAAAGGGTGAACATTTGCCAAAACATGCACCCCTCCTGTGTTGCCTGTGCTATTATTATTATTCAGACAAACCACATGGTGGTGCTGTTTTTAAACCCCCAAAAGTTGGTCCCCCATAAGTCAGATTCACTTGAAATTTCTCACATACTGTATCTCAACAACAAAGCCCAATGTAACTTCAGGGTGTTTGGCCGAATCACCACCAAATTCGGTACATGCCTTTAGGGGACTGACAGGCACGTGTCTGTAAAATTTGAGAAGGATGGGTTGAAAAACATGGCCGCCGTCAAGCAAAACACGGCTGGGACTGGCAACTAACAGTCCATAAGTCATTGATTGTTTGTCTAATGATTATATCATTTATCTATATCTGTATTACATGTATGCTAGCATGTATTCCAAAGCATGTTGAGCGCAACCCACGGGGGTGCCGCAAATGCCAGTGACAGACTGTGTCATGTTTTGACTTTGATAGGCGCAGCGAGTGTTTGCTGAGTTCGTAGACAAAGCTTCGTATTTTTATGCCAAATCCCACATTTCAAACAACGGCTTTACCTCATTTGCGTGAGATTGTCCAATCAGGCACTCTTCACATCCATCCATTACACACACTGACCATGAATGACCCACAATGGGCACAAAGAATGCACTCTCAGGACACTTGCACAAGACGAATGAGCAAAGATGCACTCTGAACTATTGACAAATGGCGTGAAACACACACCGGACACACACTTAGGACGCACAGTTGAAGATAGATAGGTCCGCAGCGAACTGACACCGCCTGATCTGAACTGTAGGTGACAAATGATCGGTTGCCTCAGCGGGTCTACTGACCCAATGCGACAGCTGACCGGGTGGGGGGTTATTTTTTGATTCGCAAAAGGTTAAGTGAGTGTTTCTTCACTGTCTTTCTCACGCTGATCGATCAGTGTAGTAATTGGATTTTCGTTTTAATATTAAAAATAGCCTACTTATCAGAGTGTGTGGTGTTAAACAGCCCTTAATGTATTAAAAGACACATGATGAACATTTGCAAACAGTTTTATTATGCCTCAGTTTGCTTATAATTATTCAAATATGTTTTATAAATTGCTCCTGCAGGGATTAAAATGGCGGAAGTCACTTTCGCCTCTTTCCATCTGGAACTTCAAGCCAATTAAAACAAAAGGAGTGAGACTTGGCAAATGCGAGCGGCCGGAGGTGAGTTGACACCCTTTGAATCGGGTCGACGGATGATTCCGAACACTAACGTGAGCCATCAGGCCGGCATTGATCAGCGTGATCTTTTAAAGAGCTGTGACCGGCCATTCACGGCAGCTCGGAACCGTTTGTCAACATGTCAATACACAAACAGTGTTGCTATCTTTCACACAACACACACACACACTCAGACGTACAATCATTAAACTTTTGACCCTGTTATGTGCCACTCTTTGGAAAACAAAACTCGCCTCTGTGATTACGGTATTACTGTGGCTTCTGTCAATGTTGTATCGATGTTTATGCAACGTTTTTAACAAGAAAATGTGTCAAATGGTGTCGTTTGAAGTATATATTTTGTTGTACATATAATAGCACTTTGGAGCTTGAATACGTAGACATTTGAAACCATCTACACACACTTTTCATTTTGCTGAAAAAACACCGAAAACAGTCTTGGATGAGACTAAAAGTTGCAATTGCAGTAACGATGGTATTTTGCTGTACGCCGTGATGTGTTATTACAACTTAATGTGATATTGTACCTTTACCATACATTTGAACCTTCTGGTGACCAACAATCTTCTCCCTGGAGACTCAGAAAATTTCAGTTTAGGTCGTGCCTTCCTGCACTGTCCTGGCTAGCTTTTCAGCGACTGTTGGTTCATCATTACTCATCCCATATTACCATAGTCCCATATCAGGGGTATATTTCAACATTTAAAAAAAATAATAATAATGTCTCAGAGGTCCCGTAACAGCACGAGGTACAGACCTGATCAAAATGCTGCTAATTCTAGCAATTGTTCAACTGGTCTTAAGATTTTGATCAGGTCTGGATAAGGAAGTATGCTTTTAGTAAGCTCTACTGCGAACACGTTGTTTTGCGTGTCTGTAGCTTTAATGCTAATGAGCTGTGTTTGTCCACAGCGGTGTGTGACCCCAAAAAGTAACTACAACAGTCATAAATCAGATACAAAAATAAAATCATCAAACTTGCAGCTCTCACATCTGGAGCTGACAGACGGCTCGCTGGCAGAGCTCCAGGCTTTATTTTAAGATGTGTAGCGAAGCCTTTTTTTGTAATAACAGAGCTGTAAAAGAGCTCTGAACCTCTAAAAGCAAATCTTTTTAGTTGAATTGATACAACGGAGTATTAGGGCCACAATGGGGGGAAAAAAATCTGAGATTTCAAGAATTACGTGGTAAATTAAAGAGAAAAACTGTTGTACATTTATGAGAAAAATATCGTAAATTTACGAGAATAAAGTTGTAACATTACGCCTCGCATGACCAGCACTATGTCATGTTCCGCATGACGGGTTGGACTTTAGTTTTCATTTTCCTTTAGTAAGTCGGATGGGTAGAAGTCACGACAGCAGCATTATACTTTAACAGCTAATAGGAACTCATTGTGAAAAAGAAATGTCATATATCTTGTTTGGGTAAGACAGTGTGACCTTCAAGGAAATCCATACTAAAGCAGGGAAATATCCGTCCTTCAACAATCTCCACTGTGGGATCGATATCAAATGTTGTTACAGCACGTGGGTGCGGATAAGCTAGTTTCCGTGGTTTTACTACAGCTTAGCCAGCCGATAGCCCTGATAACAACACCGTATCCATTACTTCATATACCACCCAGACGCCATTACGGAAAGGTCGCGACCTGCGAGCCTTTCAGTTCCCTTGCCAGTCTACGTAGCCAACTGCTGTCCAGCACCGCTCAATACCCCAGGTCCAGTTTCCCAATAAGGTACTCCTGTTCCCCACCACACTCCGCATAGAAGTATCCGGATTGAGGGGAAGGAGGGGGGCCGGGGCGGTGGCGTTGGCTCGTAACCAGCTGCAGATGTGGCTCCGAGAACACCGGCCCTCATTAACTTCAATGGACTTCCTAATGCGACAGCTACCATATTTCACTGACCACGCACCCGGACCCCGGCGGACCTGACAGGAGGCCCGACGGATACTTCCACGCCTGTGAGCGGGGTGCGGTGATGACAGCGCGGGGGGTGAAGTGCGAAGAGAGATGTCGGAAAGAGGAAATCAATTCATTTAAGCTTTTTACTCGGCAGCAATGACGGCTTGAAGCCATGTCGGCAGTGTGTGAATTTGCGAGGTGTGAGGTTGCTGATATGGGATGAGTGGATGGATGGCCGTGGGTATCTGACAGGGCTGAGGTCAGGGCTCTTTTTTCTAGTCCTTCTACAAGCCACGCTGGCCTTCCCCAACAAATTGTCCCAAAAATTGTCTTGGCCGGATGATTAAGATCCAGAGTATCGAAGGCAGGGATGTCCAAGTGTTTCCCACCAAGGGCCACACGAAGAAAACGTTGATTTTCTGCAATTTTTGTTTATGAAACATTCTACCATGGGTCAAGATATGCCAAACACTTTAATATAGTTCAGAAAAAAAACTACACGCTAAACTAAAATAGAGGCTCAATAAAGTTTTCTTGTTTTTAACTTCTCGTTTACCATCAAATATGATCTTTTAATGTAAAACTGTCATTTATTATTCAGGTAATAATTAATTCACACACAAAAAATATATATTAGCACATAATAATAAATAATTAACCAATAATTCCTGATTAATGTAATTTTTTTGTGTGTTTTCAGATTTAAAAAAGTGTAAATGTTGGACAGATTTTTAAAAAGTTGCCTCATCCACAATTTACTTTATTTAATAAATTATTTCTGACCGTCCATGCACAATATAAACAGCATTCTGGTGAGTTCATTTTATTCCCTTTTTCCTATTATTTCATTCATTTTTTATTTTACAACTGTAGTAGAAGATGATGGCTTATCGGTACTTATGATTATACAATTTTCAATATACTATTTTAATAAATTCACACATTATTTCTGCTTAAGGTGTTTAAATTATTCCTAAATATATGAATCAAGGCCAATACTTTTTTCTTCTCATTTTCTTCAGTGTGGCCGTGATTGTCCCTTGCAGTGTTTCTGAGGCAGCCTGTTTTTGCATTGACTTTTTTTTATTTATTTATTTTTTTTTATTGTGCTGCGAGCCAATAAAAACTAGCTGTGGGCTGCCAATGGCCCCTGGGCTGGAATTTTGGACACCCCTGATCTCAGGGGTCGATCCAAATCCCTGATGGATTCATCGATAGGTTAAGAGGAGCATCCCAAGAATGGGTCAAGGGGATGTCGAGAAAGTGCCAATAATTGCAGGGAAGAGGTGATAAATGCCAGAGAAATTGAGATAAAAGGAGGGAAGCATGGAGTTTAGCGAGGGAATTTATGATCCCCGGTCTCATTGTTCCTGTACACGTGAGGGTGCACAGCTGGGGGAAAGAAAAAAGAGGGAAATGGGGTACAGATGTAGTGTATCAAACACAGAGGCTTGAACTTCAATAGATACATTACGATGCGCTCCCCTGCTGCACCGCGCTCCCAAACATCAAAACCTCCTGTACCTTTCTCACCCTCCCTCCCCAGCTACCGCCCACCCTCCTCTCCTCCTCCTTCGCAGCACACTTACCTGATCATTCCTGCACTAATATCCTGCTTCATTTTCTCAATGGAGGGAGGCTGCATTCATTTTAATCTCCTCCTTTTTACGGGCACAGCAGGTCCTACCAGCAAGCTGTGGCCTCCTTTGAACTGCTTTAAAAGCCATCCACGTTAGCAACGTCCAGCCCTAATGACAAGGCTATATTATCATGCCCCTTACCACAGTATATCACGGCTGTTCACACTCGCCCTCCCCAGCATGCACACATAAATACAAATCATTATGAGAGAATGCATGGGGGGAGAGGTGCAGAGGGATCAGGGAAGGGTGGGAGATTTTCCTGCTCCCTGGATCTCTGGGATTTACCTTTTATGCTTTAGGGTTGCCGGGGGCAGACCCATGCAAGGGGGACATGGGTAGAGGCCTGGAAGTGGAACTGGCCGTGACCCTCCCCTCCTCTTTTTCGCTGCTGACTAAAGAGAGGGGCGAGGGGTTCCCTGAGGAGAAGAGAGCTGAGACGTTGGATAATTCCCGGTGCTTTCCCGGTGCCTATAGAGGAAGGGGGCCCCTCTGGATTTGTCAGTTGTGGCTGCAGCTGTCTCCGGGAAGAAATGGACCACAGTGGACCTGACACTTGATCTCTCTTCTCCTTCTCCGTCCTTTTATCTCTGTGTTCTCCGACTCCATGTACTTCTTGCTTCATCATTCCCCTCACTGTCCCACACTTTATGTGCGGGCCCCTTCTATCGCCCCGAGCTTCTACCACGATGTGGAAGCCCTGCTGGAGAATCAGACCACTTTTTCACACCAAAAAACACTAGCCTTTTGTTTTTATGCAAGGAATCTCAGGAAGGGGCTCAGATCATTTACCCAAACATAACTAGAACGGCACTCAAGGCTAAACTATCCAATCTCGGTGTGCATTAAATTGCTAACGGTTTCGGTTATTTGGGTTGCACAAATTCTAACATCAATAAACAAACTCTGGTGCGTTTGCTTTGCTAGTACAAAAGTCTGGTCAAGTAAACAATCAACCAAACCAAGGTGTGCACCAGGCATTAGTCATTGGGCTTGATTTTTATTTGTGTATTTTGTAGGGGTGTCACGAGATCTCACGGGATTACAACATGACGAGGTTTCTCATTTGGAGAAAATCTGTCATGCGATAACACGGCAGCCAAGCCCCAGATTGTGAACTACAGGTCCAGCATTGCTACTATGAATGATAATACTGTAATATGAAGGCGGCAGTGTGCAAGGCATTGTCGGAACGCACGCTGTAGGATTTCAATCGGTTAGTCTGCCATGCTTTTCTCTGTTATGTTTTCCCCATCATCGTCTTGCTTATGGAGCCTGATTGACAGAAACGCCCCAAAAAAATGCAGCGGTCACTAACTAGCTGGAAAAGGTGAGCATAGGTTGTTATGATGCTGTGAAAAAGCAACTTAACTTAATGGACGTATCCACGCATGTGCACGTGGAGACCAACCCGTCCCCATGTAATTGGCCTATTTTGTCCGTGGCAGCACATCTGGCTCCCAGAGCTGTCCAGTCAGCCCGACGGTCTCTATAAAGTACAAGTCCATCCATAAAATCTCCATTAGTGCGGGGCTGTGTGGAGGTCAGCGTGAGGAAAAGCGGGGGGTCAGCGATGCACTGTAATGCCTTCACACGTGGGGTTAGAGGTGAGCGCTGTTGACATTCCTCCCATGACTGTCTGATATCAGAGTGATTGATCTGCAGCAGCGAGGTTCTGGGAGGTACGCTCCTCGCTAACATCCTTAACTTTAAACATTTACGTTTAGCTCCCGCGTCTTTAAATCTCTTTGTTCCTGTCTCACCTTCACGTCTGGTGGATCTCCAGAGAGAGGCTTTGGTGTCACAAGGGGATTGACCTTGGACGAGCGTTACCAGAGAGTGTTTATCTGTCTTTCCTCTTAGCCGAAGCAGATAAAAGAAGAGCGCCGTGATTGATCAGCCGCTCCTCGCCCCCGAACCTCCATAGGTTTTCTGTTAGCACTTCCATGTGACGCAACAGTAGAAGCCTGGGAGTTATGACCTCGTCAAATTCCACACCTTCGCAATGATGTTGGCCTGAGAGGGAAGCTACAGATTCGACCTGCACTCATGTAAATGAGAGGAAAATGTATCCTTTTCACTTTTCCAACTTCCTTAAGTTTTATTGCCACAGTGTGGAAGACAGGAAAGGAATCACCAGAAATTATTCACGTCATTTAAGGTCATCTTTCACGCAGAAATCCCAACAAATTAGAAGCCGTAAAAATAAATTACGTACTTACTCAAAGTACCCCGAAAAAACAGAATAGCGGGAGCTTTGGTTAACTGGTAACTGTACGCATGACAGCGACAAATGATTTCAACACGACGGGGGGGAATGGGGCGGTCTTGGGTGCTAACTTCAACATGAATTCAAGAAAAAACGCATTGCAAAGTACAAAGATGACATCCCCTGCCCTTCTCAATGTCCGCTCCTCGCCGTCTTCGCCAGCAAGAATATAAATAAAAAGGGTAAACATGATGCTAATGTTCATTTGTTAACTTGATTATGCATGCATGCATGAGTATGCAGTAAAACCATCATTATCCCCTATGAAATCTATTTTTGGGTGGAACGGATTCATTGGTTTTACATTATTTCCTCTAGGAAAAATTGCTTTGGTTTTCGTCGGACTTTTTGGGATGCATTAATAACCAAAACCAAAGTACCACTCATTCAATACCAAAGACACATTTTTTTTTATCCCGAACGCCCGATCCCAACAACCTTTTTAGGGTTTTTTTTTGTGCGACAGGCAAAAAGAGATGATGGTGCAACTCTCCACTAATGCATTTCACTTCAGAGCACTTTTAAGCCATAAAAACGGCCACAAGGTGGCAGAAGTGCATCTGATGAGAGCTCAGCGGGGATCAGGACAAATCACACTTATTGTAGCCATTTTCCAAAACGTCTACTTTTACACCAATGTGGGTATTTTTAAAGTCTAAACCAACACCTGAAACATTTTTACTTCGAAAATGAGTTGCATAAGTTGACCGTTTAGGTCTGCAAATCTATGTGAGCGTGCTCTAGCAGGCTCTTGGTGACAAACTTCAAGCAGGAATGAGAAACTTTGATGAATTCCCAAAACAGCTCTTGACGCGTACCTGCCACCCAGTACACAGTGAGACCTCATGTAGCTGACATGTCTCGGTGGCACCTCCCTCTGGATTGCTATTTTCAGGAGACCCTGCCTTCTTTTCTCCGGCATGAAGGATGCAATTATGAATGGCTCGGACACTTGTGATTTACAGTAAAGAGACAAATTAAACGAGGTAGACCCAGCTTTCCACTCATTACAGCCCACTCTCGATCGTGCTTATCTCGCTCTATCACCATGCTGGCCCAGCATGGACTAAATCGCATGTAATTGAGGGTTTTTTTTTCTTCTTATTTTCCCCCCGTGAAGATAACACCTCCCTCTCTGCTGTCTGAGAGCAAACAAACAAACAAAGTTGGAAACAGACGGTCAGCGGCTGGGCGGGCTGGTTCGGGTTCAGTCGCCAGGGCAACTGGATCCTCGCCTGGTTGTTCCCCCCCCCGGGAGGTAAAGGCCGGTGAGAATTAAAGGGTGTACGTGGGGTACGGAGAGAGGGGGGGAGTTGTTGTTTATTACTTTAATTTGTCTGAGTGCTTCTAGAGAGATTTCAAGGCAGTTTGAAGAGAGGATGGAGTGTGGCCTGCTGTGCTGGCCTACAGGCCTAATTTCTACGCCAGTATTACCATTCTGGCCTATCGACATTACTTTTTAGAATGACAGCAACTAAGTATGACATTTATACGTGTCTACTACTACTCTACTACACAGATTTGTTTCTTTCCAAAGTAAAATACATGTAAGGAGTGACAGCCCAGTGTACATGTGGTTAGCACTGTGGTCTCACAGTAGGAGGGTTGCTTCCCTAATTACATAAGATTATAAACAACAACACCCAGCAAGCTTTTGCCAAGGCGGAAACATCTCTGAAAAACACCTCTAAGATCTTAATAGCCACAATGCTATTACATTTCATCAGAATCAATTCTGGATCCGAGCACACAAACTATGAAGTATGATCCGACACAAGCACTCCTAGTGACAGGTTTACAACTCTGTTACTAATTCAATTCATTTTTTGTGAAGGTAACTAGTAACTATAACTACATCATTGTTTTAATTAATTTGCCCAACACTGAAAATCATATGTAGTTTTCCCTCACTCTATCGCGTTTCTTCAAAAAATAATGAATTCATAAATGTTCTCTGTTTTGTGGTTGACGACAACAACACCTGTTATTAGTCCAAACAAACATTGAAAGACAAGTTATAAGTGGTATTCTGGCCACCAGGCGTCAGTCATGTTACATTGTCAAATTGACGAGCCACGTTACGTTACGTTACGTTACGGTCACGCTGCATGCAGTCAGCCATGGCATGTCCGAAATGATGCAGTGAGAAAAAAGTTCTCCTCCCAATCCGTGTGCAAGTTTGGCTTCTTACTTTGTCCTTCTTCCCCACTCCGTTTAAAACACTTTCTTAAGTTTAGAATAAATACTATAAATTGGAGAGACTTACTACTAAGCTCGGTAGCTTGCTAAGCTAGCGGCGGCCGTCTCTTGTGTCCCGGCAGTGGTCCCTAACCCTGCGCAATGTGGCGTAAACAAAGAACAGTAGGAGTGTAAAGGTGACTATAGGGGTGTTATTTCATGTCTGCAGGGCTCTAATAATGTTAAAAGCCATATTTAGAAAGTCATAAACAGGTTTGTTGAATCCTACTTGGTAGAAATTCACTCATCGAGGTCGGGCCTGGAACCAATTAGCCACGATTAACGAGGGACTGTACATATATATATTTTTAAAGAGTTTTAAAGAGATGGTGGAATCGCTCTCTGAATGTTCTGATTTCCTATTTCCATGCCAGTGTTGCATTGCTGCAGCCTTAGATTTAGATTCCTTTTTTTTTTAAGTAAGCTAATCGACGCTGACTCAACAGCGCCTCTGCTGATTGTAGCCAGGTACTGCACTCAATTTTGCACTCAGACGCGATTAATCAACAATCAAGTTGACATAGCTTTCTTCATCAATTATGATGAGTATCCTTACAGTGAAAAATGGATGCGATGTACATTCATCTATTAAATTACATCTTACGATGCTGTAAAAAAATCTGTTAACGTGTGGATTCCAACCAAAATTGAAGAGGAGCATTTCATGGGAGCACATTAAAACTCTGGTTGATACATTGCCATGAAGTTGCAAACAAACAAATAAAAAAAATACATAAAAACTATAATTTTCTCAACCAAGGCAATAAAAATAGTAAATATAAAACAAATCCTAATATTTTCCTGTGTTTGCAGGAAAAAAAGCACTACTGTCATCTTGAGTTGGTAAAAGGTTGTACCAATTTTGTACATATTGAACTTTTTTGCTCAAATTTGTCCTTTATTTCCACGTGACACATTAAAGGGGGGGGACAGGAATGTATTAAAAGTTTCCTGGACTGTGGTGAAGAGAAAAGATTGGAAAGCACCGCCTTAGAGGATCCCAGTCCAATGTGATATGCGCCGTCCATCAATAACGTACCGCAATTTTAACTTTCAAATTAATTAATCAGCAGCAGCCAGAGTGTGTGTGTGTGTGTGTGTGTGTGTCTGCTGTCATCATTATGGTCGACTTTGGGGGGCCCCTGGGGGCAAATCTCCTTGCTTAACCAAGGACAGACATCGGACGTAGCAACAATACCACGGGGAGGGAAAAAAGGACGACGGAGAAAGAAGCAAGGGATGAGCGATAGCTATTAAACGTTTGAGTGGAAGAGGAAGCCAGCAGACGGAAAAGTGGAGCGGTGATGAAAGATTTGAGCAGGCGGGGATATGGGCAGAGACAATGGGACAGACTGGGACACTGAGAGCCATGCAGTGTGGAGGAAGTCCCGTAATAAAAGCTTTCCTGTCTCACTTAGTGTCCCCAGTCTCCGAGGCCCGCTTGACACCAATTAAACCTGCTGCTCTTGGACTAACTGACACCCCCCCGCCCGCCCAACAACACCCACACAGGACATACTCAGACAGACAAGCACATGATGGTTGCCGACTGTCTGTGTAAGTGGACTTCCTATATAATGTATGGACACAATGTCCACACGAGGACACCCACACACACTTGCTATCCTCATGGGACACACTGACATCACGCATTGGGCTGCCTTTGACCACAACGTCCCCAACACCAGAAGTGACTCACCCTGAAGACAACTTTAAATCCAAAATCACATCACCTTTGATTGGGCCATGAACCATATTTGCGGTTTTTAATGCAAAATAGACTTTTTAATGACGTTATAACGGTAAAAGAGACTGTTTATGACCACCATCAATCATCTCGCTCACGTTTGCTCCGCCTCCTTATGGTCATGACTTGGCCTTAGCTAGGTGAAATAAAGCCTGGACAAAACACCACATTTCCAGTACACGACTGTGGGGCCTCTGAGACACATTTCAAACAGTTGAAAAACACTATATTATGGGACATTTAAAAGGGAATGGCCCCCGGGGAGAGAAATGAATGTGTTTTTGCACAGAATGTGCGCTCTCCCAAATTTGCATGCACCAACACAACCATCCACACGCAGGGCAGCTGTGTTGTGTCAGCAAGTCTTAGGCTAACCGTAACTCTAACTGAAATTACTGTTACACAAGAGGCGGCAAACCGAAAACACATGCGTGCGGCTGCTCCGCGTGTGCTCGCCCGCTGTCATCCAGAGAGGCACACCTGTCCTGCGGGGAAGAAATCACATTGCCGCCATCGCTAGTTTTTGGGGGAAAGCTGTTAGCTGTCTAGACATCATTTCTATCAATAACAAGGACTTGAATTAATTATGTTTATTATAATTACCAAAAGTGACTATGATCATTAATTAATTTACATATTACATATATATGAACATTTGGCTGTAAATTTGCTAATTTTATCCAAGAGGAGACTGAGGGCAACAAGAAAATGGAGTGTTGCACCAAAGTGGAGACTGTATTACCTTATAATCCTTGGAATGTGATGGTTGGCCACAGCGAGGAGACTCATTGTATCCAAGAACAGACTGGCAGCAGCAAGCAAACAAAGTTGTGTTTATTATTAGGATTATTAGTAAATATTTTAGATTATAAGAAGTAGTGGCTGTTGGCTATGATAAGGAGACCAATTTTACCCAACAAGACACTGAGGGCAGTCAGGTCAGGAGATTGCGGGTTCGAATCCTCCGTTTGAGCATCTTTATGTGGAGCTCGCATGTTCTCCCTGTGCACCTTCAATCTCCAAGAGGAGACTGAAGGCAGCAAGAAAGTGGGGCACTGCAGCAAAGTGGAGACTGTGGAGTATAATACTGCAACGTCCAGAGCTAAGGCACAGCAAGCGGGTAAGCTAAGTGTTTATTCTTGTCATTTCTAGCCGTGTATCCCCAAACAAAATGGCAATGACAAATGTACTTTATGGTGACATCACCTGCAGATGTTACCTGTTGTTGCCAAACGCACCAACAGCAGATACAGCTGTGTCTATTCAAGTAAGCACACCGCAGTTAAAAAGCCATTGCAGTGGCCCAGTGCCAGATTTGCCACAGTGAAACTTCCCAGACACGTTTTAGCAGGCGTAACTCTGAACCTGAGCCAAGCGCGCTCAGACCACAATGGGAGACATGATGTGGATAAACCATCATATCTGGACTAGCGAAAGCAGGAAGTGAGGACAAGCCCAAACTCATCCTGCGTCCTAACGGCCATGATTGCACGAGCAAAGCTGCTTTTGTTTTGATCGTCTGACGTGCTTCCTAATCTGGAAGATCTTTGTGTATACCTGCAGGAAAACCCATTTCAACAGTTGATGACGAATTAGTTGACTTGACAACCTCTTTCCAATTATCCACCCCCATTTTGCCTCTTCTCTCCCTTTCATTTGATTTATGTTCATTTTCTTAGAAATCTTTTCACTGCACGTTGTGCCGCTGTCTTGTTCGATCCCTGACTCAACTTTCACATTCCTGGAGCATTCCTGCAGGATTAGCCTTGAGCATTCTCAGGCTATGAAGAGGCCACCCTCCCCCCACCCCTGCGGTGATGGTGGGTACAGGCACTAACGGATGACAGTGGAAAGTGTGTGTATTTCATTTTCTCACGATTATATGGCATCCATGGCCCCATTTGGCCCTGAAGCCAACTGATGTGGCAAATTAGTGTTAATAAACACAACAATTGCTCTCTCTTGAGAAGCCTGGGGTCAAATGAGCAACCACACCGTTTGACGGCTGTGCTGTGCAAACATTTATGTTCTTTGAAGCAGGACAAAGGAATTGTTGGTTGTTTTTGCTTTGCTCAAGGACTCCTCTACGGTTGTACAACAGAATTATCTTTTGCAACATAGCATGATGGCTCAATAACACATTTATTTGCTAGTAGCCGCAGTGCTTGTCAGGTAAAATGCAACGTAACCTGGGACGCTGGTTCATTTTTCTCTTAAAAACTAAGAAAAATGCAGTTCATCTGTTTCAGGGTCAAACCGTTGCCGTTAAAACCCCTTTAACTGTACAGGCATTGTTTTAAGTCGCATTTCAGCTGTCTTACAAGTGCAAACACAAAGCATGTAGTCAGTACACGCGGCCTTGAAAATGGATGGATGACAAGTTTTGGTGTTGAAAAAAAACAACTAAAGCTGGCATTGTACAAAAAGTTGCATTGACACTGAAACAAGTACTAACCATCCCACATGATTCTATCACGCTTTCTCAAAATATATGAATAAATCATCGTTGTTTCATGGTTGACTATGGCCGCATATGGATTTTCACCTAAATTAAACATTTAAGCATAAATTAAGCATAAAAATGGCTAAATGAATGAAAACACAAATTAAACGGCATTCAGACGCATTCAAAGACGTGATATGTAGTACCCTACACTGGTCACTAGCTGGTATGTAACTAACAACGTTACATTCTACTGCAAGTGCAAGTTGCTGCACAACCAATTGCTACAACTACACGTGGGATCCAATCAGCCTTCATTCATTGGCGTCCAATGACAGGTCCAGTAGTCGTGGAGGTGTTTATCAGCGCCAGCTCAGCAGCAAGTCAAACGTGACACCCGGGTCTACACGCTAATTGTCGCCACACTTTTTTTTTTTTTTTTTTTTAATCCCCCGTCTGATGCTGTGACACATCTTGTCATAAAAACTCAACTCCCACCTGTCAGTTAGCTCACGCAACTCGACTTAAAGCCCTCAATGAATGGGCTCGACATACATAAAAGGTCCACTTTTATGCAAAACAGAGTTTTTAATGATGTTCTAACAGCTACATGTGTCCCTAGAGCACGTGTATGAGCAAAAAAAGAGGCACTCAAAGGGTCACTTTTGAAGTTCCGTGCTTTGCTACACATCTTAAAATAAAGCATCTTAAAATTACCCGTCCGTGAGCTACAGATGGGGATGCTTTATTTCGTGTTTCAGGGGCGAAAAGGCTAACCTTGAGTGATGTTGCTGCTAAAATACAGAGACAGGTGATTAACTACAAGAATGGAGGTAAAAGGCATAGGATACTTATAACAACTCATTTTTATCAGGGCTTTTTGACACACACAGAACATGTTGCTCTGTTTTCCTTTTTTCCCCCCCCGTGCACGCTTTTAAGTTAAAAGTGAAGCATTATGAGGTAATCATGGCCGCTTTCCTGTTTGCTCTTGGCTTTCCATAAGGAGGGCTTTGTGTTGAGTCAGTGTTACAAGCCAAACTAGTAGCACTGGCTTGCCACATGTGGAAACACTCACAGGACACACACACACACACACAAAGCTGGCAGCGACAGACAGGAGAGGAGGGGAGTCGAGACGGCCCGTGTGCGGCTTTTTGATCGCGAGTATCACCTTACTTGAGCCAAAATAAAAGTGCGAGCAGAGCCAAAGGCGCACCTCCAAAAAACCTCTCAGCTGTTTCCCCCTTCTCTGTTGCCAGCATGACTCACCTTCCCTCTGTCCTCACTGGGAGTGGAAAACAAACTTTTTTTCCCAGGTATTTTTTTTTTCCTTTATGCATTTTTTCCCCCGACTAATGCTAATTTAGCTCCTTATCCACGGCTAAATCTAAATCCTTCTTCCCCGACTCGTGTTGCAGCTCTTCCTGTGAATGTACAGTACACTACTGTGTTCCTGCACATCAAACTGATTGCTTTCTGTCAGGGGCCTCAAGCGGGGGGCCAGCTCCCTCACATCTAAACATCTGTCCATCCCATTACGATAGCCTGCCCGAGTGCCCTTTTTTTTTGAATGACATTCAAGGGGAATGCCGGCATTCCCGGGTGTCTCCTCAAAGCTCTTGATTATGTGAGCCAGCTGGTTGATGGAAACGAGAGGTCTCTGTTCGATGGCGTTCCGCAGGGCATCCGACAAGGGCCACGGATCTTTTTAAATTATACAGGAGGATGCATAACGGAGGAGTGTGAGGATTTGAACGCTTACCCGGCACCAGGCATCAGTCGGCCGGGTCGTTTGGCTGGAATGCGAGTCAGGAAACCTGTAATGGGCTCTCCTGTATGAAATGGACGGAGACGGCTGTCTTTTAGCACAGCGAGGCACGCAGGAAACGGATGTAGCCAGCGCTAATGATGATGATGAGAATCTTTTAAAATACTCAAAACTTCAAAAGTGTAAAAATAACATAAAAAAATATAAAGCAATAAAACGATAACAATAACTTGAAAGTGATTTTTTTTTTATTTTCAGAGTTATCACGGTTTCTGAGTTAATAAATCATGTGGTTTTGTGGTTGAATACAACCCATTATTAGTCAAAAATATGCATATTTAAGCAAACTACATATTTTTTCCCTACATTTCCCAGCATTTTCAAGCATGAAAAAGGCTAATTGAACTAAAATACAAATACAAGTCTTTAAGAAGACGCATTCAAATTGTGACTGTAGTATTCTACATTGGTCACTAGGTGTCAGTAATTGTTTGGTGAGACAAGCACCAGACTTGACAACAGGCTTTTATTGCAGGTTTAAATGATCTCACAACAGACATCATAATACCGGCACAGGCTGTTGCGGCTGTAAGCCACAACAAGCTAAAACTCAACTCTGAACCCCCGATGTCACTTCCTGTCCTCCACCGTGGAACAGATTTACTGACACATAAGAGCAGGAGTTTTATTTGTCTTAAATGGATTATTTTTTCAGATTTGACCTACTATATTGGGGAATCGAATTTGACTGCGAGTAAACTTACTTACAGTGCTAACTTCGGGAATGCAGGGTGAAAGAAAAAAAGCAAAAAATATGCAAACTGAGGCTTTTAACCCAAGGATTTTATGTGTGGTGGATTCAGGAATGTTTAATTTATCTGTGTACATTAAAAAAAGGGAAAAAAAAGTCTCTGTTTCACACAGAGACCCTCCAAAATTGGCACATCAAAGACGTAACCGTCTATTAGACATTTATTTACTGGACCTTTCACAGAGAACCAAGCTAAGTCAGACACTTGGAATATGTGTGCACTTGTGCACAAGCCACCAATGTCAGTGCTAGTGTCAAATGTGATTCATTCAGTGCTCGCCAGCCGGACAGCAACCACTGCTTTCAACACAACAGGTTGTAAAGCATTGTGAATACACTTTCACATCAAGAGAAAAACACGCATCTCCAAATTTTGTGAACTCAAAAAGAAAAATTATCTGTGTCGTACTCGCTTTTCCTCAAAAGCTCAACTGAATTTGTGGATGAACAAGCAGGACAAACGGTTGCAGGGATAGGTGAAACCAAATCTATCACAGCCGGCCTTAGCAGAACCTGTTCCTCAGTTGTTCCTCTCAAAACACGACTTGTTTTGTCAACGGCGACTGTCAACTCTGACATCCACCCATCATCTATACGGCTTATCCTGAGTCTTTGTGTGCTTCTGTTTAACCTTATGTGACTCTTTCTGGACTGGAGCGTACCTGAACCCACACTCAAACCCAGAACCTCCTTGCTGTGATATATTTAACTACGAACGTCAAAATGAAGGTGCTGGGTCCTCAGCCTACAATCGCATGTTATGACTTTGACCTGCTGTGTGGAGCAATCAGATAACAGCAGCACAGTAAACACACACGCAACGCTGCTGTGATAAATGATACACACACACACACACACACACACACACGTACAGTATATAAATATAGACATGCAGATACGCACAGAAGCGGTAACTCATCACATTCAATTGTGAGTATTATTCAATAAAATGTTTACAGTACTTATCAGTAATGGATACCAAAAACAGAATACATATTTTTCTTGTTTTATGATCACATTCCAGATCAAATTAACACAGATTCTAATTAACAGATATTTTACAAGATGTATATAAGTATGTATATTAACTCATTCAATACCAAAGACATATTTATTCATTTTTATAAACCCAACAACTTTTTTTGCGCCAGAGGCAAAAAGACGTGACTCCGCAACTCCCCGCTAATGGATTTCACTTCAGAGCAATTTTAAGCCATAAAAACGGCCACAAGGTGGCAGAAGTGCATTTGATAAGCGCTCGGCATGGTCATGTGGACGGAAAAAACACACGTGGCAGGAAGGAGGAAGCGAGGGCGCGTGCAGGAGTGTAGCCTTTTAATTTTAACGCACGCACGCGTGCACACACATAGTTCGCTTCCAAATGTGAACAGCTTCACGGTGTTATATTTTTAAATAAATTCTTATTTTGTGTTGTTTATGTTGTGGTGTAGTTGTTCTGATAGTTGAGCGGTCACAAAAGCAAAACATATTAGTGTCAAATTGAAAGTTATGCTTGAAATGTATCTTTTCACAAAAAGCTGGTTTTCTCCCTTTTCTAGTCAGGAACTGATATTTTCCTGAAACGTACCTGCAGTATGTTCTACTGCTGACTACTAAAGCACGGAAAAAGGTATAAACAAACTTTTTGTCTTATCTTTCTTCTGGTAGGTTCCATGTTTCTATAGAACTAATATTCTACGTGTGCCTTGAAAGGTCAGCCAAAATCGTCTTGAATGGCCGGTACTGAAGGGGTTGTGTTTTGAAAAATGGGATGAATGAGAATGAAATGATTATATGCAGATACAAAATATAGTATTTTACTAGAAATACCATTTGATAAAAACACAGCATTTATATTAGCTCAAATGTTTTCACCCTTGATGGATAGAAATGTATGAGATGAATATCACAATATAAATACAAAGTTCATGTTCAGTAGATGCTCCCTCATGGTGCATACGCACACACACACACACACACACACACACACACACTCACCCAGCGCACTTGTCGTGTGTAAGTGAGATGTCTTGTGTTTCAACAATGTGTGCAGTGTGCGCGGCCTGCCTTTTCTTCCCCTGGCAGAGTTACCCAATCCCCCTGACACGCATTCTGCATGGATGACGGCAAACTCTTCTCATGACGCCGCCGGAGCCACCCGTTTAGTTCCGCTCCAGCTCTGTACACGCACAGTTCACAGGGTCAAAGGGGGTTGTGGGTGGGGGGGTGCAAGGGGGTGAGCGATTTCCAAATCTGCTTGGTGGTCCTCATCCTCAATCAGAGGTGAACCTTGGGGAAGGGGCGGGGGGGCTTGGAAGTGGTGTCAGTACAGTGCTGTTACAGTGTGGACCCGCACAAATAAAGCTGACCCTGGATGTGATATGTGGAGCAACAAAGAAGTGTCTGTTGACCTTGCTTGGAAATGAGTAGAAAGACTGTGTGTGTGTGTGTGTGTGTGTGTTTGCATTGCCCATGGCTATGCCCTCACCTCCGCTGACCCCCCTCAAGGAAGAACTCAAGGGCACAAAAGGCACCACCCTTTGACCTCTGACAGAACCCTAGCCAAATTTAAAAACTCGGCTCATTTATTATTGTAGGCCCTGACATTTCACGGATAACGCCGGAATGCGCTCGGAGATCAGCGACCTGCCTGTTTACATGTCACTGATTGCCTTTGATTTATTTGCTTAGCATGCCGCTGCTGTCAGATCCTAATTGTATCACACTAACATTCCGCCAGCGCCGTTTTGGAAAGAGCCCCGAATGAAATCTCACAACTTCTGTCCACAGTTGGACGCTTTTGCCCAACATTTGAATTCCCGGAGAAAATAAGCTGCGAGCCTGTGAGACTATCAATTAAAAGCCCGTGTGCTGCTCATATTGTGGGCTGAGGTCTGGCATGCCGTTACTGTACGCCTCACTTTTATGATCTTCTCACATCCATAAAGTGACTCATTATATACTCATATTGCCAAGGCCCTGAAACAGAAGCTCGTTTTTAGCTTCAATGTTCGTTAAAGGCTTTGTAGCATAAATCAAAGCAGTACTGCAGCGGGTAGCAGCCGTTTCTTTGAAGGAGGAGTCTTGTTGTACAAATATTTGTGGAAGGGCGGGGCTGCAGAAGCCGATGCTCATCTGACGCTCCACTATTATGCAAACATTTTTAATGATGTTCTTACAGTAGCATGTCTCCCCAGAGCCTTTTTACAACACCAGGTACTAAAGTTTCAGGAAAAACCTCCTGATACCGCCTCTGACCCACCCCTCGCTAGATGAGTAATAAAACATTAAAAAAAGGAGGCTTCACTATGCGTCTTAAAAAAAACATGAATCTCTGCCATCTGTCAGTCAGCTAGACATGGGAGCTTGAAGTTTGATCATTTTGTTTTTCACCTAGCATGATGTTGCTGTTAAGATTGTTAACATTTGTAACCGCTTCTACTGGTTCACCTTACATTGTTGTGTGTGATATAAAGTATTTATTACTTTGGGGAAGTGCAGAGTCACAGGGTATATGCAAAAAGTGGATAAAGCACACAATAGCGCTTCTTGGAGGCATGAGCAAACAGCATTAAAGCTCCATGTTCCCAGTAGGGCTTACTAAAAGCACTGTTAAATTCAAGGAGGAAATAAAGTGCACTACTTGGCTGCAACCAGCAGAGGCACTCAACTAGTTTGCTGTTTAAATAAGGACAACATAGCATCAGCTATGGGACTTTCAGCTACATCCACTCAGACCCGAGCTCTGATACTGTATGTCAACCCATGTTTGGACTTGTGGCATGGCTGTAAGACCATGCTTACAGCTACACAAGTGTCGACAATAGCAAAAATGCAGAAATACAGAAGTAAACAATAATTACTATCAATTAAAAAAACCCAAATATGAATAAAAAACATCAAATACATGCAGTTGGTTCTTTCCCCTCTTGGTTTTAATGCAGGTGACGTTGGAATTACTCGACTGGCCAACAGACGCTCTATTTTTATTTTTTTATTTAATGGTCTGTGCACCGCTAATGTACCATATTTAGACAATATTTAATGCTCTGTGCTTTTTTTTTGTAGTTTAGCTTTACAGCAGGTGTCTTTCGGCATTGTTTGATTTGTTTGGGCAGACAGGAGGGTGAATACGACGGTGATCGCTGTGCTGTATTTCCATCAGGCTCACATTGAAAGGGTGTATCTGATTTGTCCTTTTGCGCTGCAGTCACAAAGTCAGCTATCTGACTTTTATCCACGTTTGTAAAAGGGCTAATTCCAGTCTGAGGATACTGAGGGATACACATACACATCCAACTCATGGAAGCAAAGAATCACAATGAAACCTGAAGCATGCGGTGTAAATCCCGTTACGTTGATCAAGAATAAAGCTTCATTTTAGCGTGCTACAAGAATGATAACAAGTGCAGGGGAGATTATTAGAGGCTATACATTATAGTAGGCAAACATAGTCTTTTTTCTCCGAGGTGAATGCATGCTTGTGCTGTCAGGAAGAGGATGCGTCAACCACGTAAAACGGGGCTTGGCTCGGCGTCCCCTGCCTAAGCGGCGGGGTAAAAACCGCCAAGGGGTTATGCTGTGACGCCGCATGTTGCAGAGAAAAAACAACATACAGATGTCAAAAGGAAGAGGCAGTACGTGCAGCAGAGAGAAAGGCACAAAAGATGCTTTCACTCGTTTAGAGTAGCTGGCTTTGGGACATCAAGGCAGCAGTGACAACATATTTGTACATTTTTACTGGTTAGACATGAGGGTCCGCATTGTTGGCCTGTTTGTATTTCTTGCCAATTCCATGCCGATAAACCACATCGGTCACTTCGCTACATTTGCAAATCTATTCAAGAAAGAGGCAACAGGAACTGTTTGAGACAGGCCAAGTGCAGTTACACAAATCTCCAGTGTTGTTCTTTGTTGCTCGTCTTGTCCGATTCTTGTCGGAAGGAAACATTCATGCTAATATTTTAGTTTTGCTTCTCATTGTCCTCGCATCTAAACCACACCCATAAATGCCGAAGCTATCTCTGCAAAGAACACTGAACCGAGCAAAATTGTAAGACTTAACATAGTAAACGTAAACAGTGGATCCCTGCACGGTCGCCATTCAAAATTCATTTTGATTTCTGGTCCAAAAAACATTTTTTTTCCTCTGAAAATAGTGTTAGAAAGCCCACAATTTTTACATGTTTATATCTGTATGCTTCACTGCTAAGTGTTTTTTCATCAAGTATTGAGATTCCGCATTTTGTTTGGTGGTCCTTGAACACGCCATAGCGGCGCAAAAGTTTGTTTGTTTAAGAAAGCACAAACTTTGACGGTCAATCCGGACTCAGAACTTGCAGTGAGGTGAACACAAGTTAATATATTGTTGTAAAACGTAGATTAACAACAGGCAAGCAGTGCAGATTTTGTCGCCACGATTTGGAGGAATGCCTTCTCTAGCCTGCTAGCCTCTAGCGTTAGCCTGGCGACCAGGTTAAAGGCTACACGGTGACTCCGCCTCCATCTGTTCATCGATCATTTTTTATTATCCTTCATTAGTGGTGAGTACCTTTACATTGAATACTTTATGAGTTCCATAAGTGTGTGTGAGGCATATTTAGGGCTTTAACCTGGATTATGTCACAAGCGAACAATGGCAATTGAAAAGAGAAGGCGAGGGTTCTGGAGCTGAATTGAATCTAATAACTACAACAGTCACTTTTATTCTAAATGTTGATCAGGAACCGGAGTGGGTCAGCATCAAGCTAGCAGAAGGGTTTTGAGCCACGAGTCAAAAATAGCCATTTTTATGGGCGTGTCAATCTTTTTTGCTGTTCACTGGTGGTCCAGGAGTGTAAACCTCATTCTCTCTAATTATAGAAGAATTAGAGAAAATGTGCATATTTTGGGGGGGATTTGAAGAAGGAAAAATTTAATACGTTTAAAGTGCCATGTTGCCTAAAAATAATTTTCTGTGGCAGCAAAAAGGTTTTAGTTCAACATGTCTGCCATTTGTGGGATGCGGTGTTGAGTATGAGCGTGTGCATGGAACCTGACAGTGCTGGCGACTACAGAAAGCTGTCAGACGTGCTTACAACTTATTCATAACAATTCTTATTGACACAAACCTGCAAAAACAACTACAAATATAGGACAGTCATCCCTGGCAACATCGAAATTATTCAGTACATAACTGCAGTTTCAAGGTAGGTTGTGGTCTCTTATTAGCCAAACATATTGAAATGCAATTGATATGTTGTATTCTGGTCACAAGGTGGCAGTAATGACACAAAACATTGGCACATTACCTTACATTACATGACCTTAACACTGCATAAAGTCATGAAGACGACATGATAGAGTGAAAAAAAAAAGTTCTCCTCCCATTTCATGTGGAAGTGGTAAGTTTTTGGCTTCTTAAGTTTAGAAGAAATTAATGTTAGGTTAACTGGTCAGCTCACTAGCGCGCCAGCTTGCTAGCTCAGCTGTCTCAAGTCCCCGCAGCATAAGAGTTGCAATGTGGTGTAAACAATGAATAATAGGAGTTTAACGGTGACTGTAGGGCTGTTATTTCATGTCTACAGGGCTCTAATAATGTTACAATCTATATTGAGAAAGTCATAAACATTCAGTTTATTAATATTGAGTCCTATATCACGGAAATTCATTTCATGCGGTCGGGTCTGAAACCAATTAACCGCTATAAACGAGGGATGGCTGTAATTTGCATGTCAGGCCGGTCGTGGGCGGTGTCCCACGATGGCACAGGTTGCAGTGGAAGTACACTTTGCTAGAGAAGTGTGATCATCCCGACAGCTGTGATCGACCATTGTTGTTTTGTTGTAACGCACTTATTGTCCATTGTTTCATTAACAAGCCATTTCATCACTGAGACAGAAACAACGCCAACTCCAGAGGCTTTGCAACATTTGCTCCAGAATGTTACGTAAACAAACAGGAAAAGACGGTGTTGTTTTGGGAAAATACAAACACACCAACCAGAGTTGAACAAAAATAGTACGTCTGCTGACAGGTCTGAGACAAATGGTTTTCCAACAGAGCAGTAATGGATAGAGGGAGTGTTGGCGACCCCTTTCCTACACATCCTGAACACTATGCCCTCTTTTATGCACGTCGGGCCCTACGCTTCCTTCCAGGGTGAGAGTCCAGGCCTTGGCCTTTCGCCAGGTGGCTCCTGTCTGGCCACATCCACTCGAACCTCACTGTTTGAGGTCCCCCGGAAGTAAAAATGTCTGCCTATGTGCTCAGTGACATGAATAAGACTGTCCTCCTACCTGATGGTGAAGCGCACCACACCCTCTCACATTTATTTTCTGATTGCATATCCAGCAGCTCCGTTTTCCTGCCTCTGTGTCAGCACATCCTCTCACCCCTCAGAAGCCCACAAGGCTGGCGCGTGTGTTTGTGTGTTTAGTTACACAACGAGGACGTAACTGTGTTGTTTCGCCTCCTTGAGTTTGTACACAATTGCATTAGGCTGTGCGCTTGATGGGAAGTGGGGAAAGCATGGCGGATGCACGAAGCTGTCGGTTGGCGGGGGTGGGGTCCGGGACTCCTGGCGCAGCAGACACCTTCATAACAAATCGGAGGGCCTCCGCTAAGTTTCCTGTTTGACTTTTTTATTGGCCATGCAGTCATCGCCACGGCGATGCAGGCAGGAAGGCACAGCAGCACTGCTTGATGGACAAATGGGCAGGAAGATTAAAAACCATGAGGAGAGAATGTGCGGATGCACTCCCTGATCTATTTCAGTCTTTGAAAATACACACACACACACACACACACACACACACACACACCGAGGACACTTTGCTCACTTGCCCTTCGCCACCCGTGAGTCAGACATTTCTACTCTCGCTCTGTGATGTGTTTTGAATTCCTTTCCCTTCCTTTCAGAAGTCAAACAATTGTGGAGAATGTATGTACAGTGTACAGTAGTCTTAAAACTGTCAGCTGACCACAAAGGGCGGAGAGAGGCACAAAAGACAAGGATAAGCAACAAACAGTACTGAGCTATTTGACTGCATTCATAACAATACAATACAATCATGTTTTTCGGAGGCGGGAGAAAGTCAGTGTTTTGCAAGTCTCTAGTCTTTAATCTCAAGTCTCGATTCAGGTCTCAAGTACAGAGTTGGAAGTCCAAGTCAAATCTCAAGTCGAGTCAAGTCTGAAGTCATTGGGTTAAAATTTTCGAGTCCTGACAAGTCATAGTGTTTATCAAATCAAATGCAATTTTAACAATGTAGCACTATTTCATTTAACAATGAATGCATTTTGAATTGTTGTATTATTTTTGTTCTTTTTTCTTTTTTAAATAAGACCAGTGTGACAAGAACAGTCACAGAAAAGAGTGCTGACACAGCAATCAGGATTTTAGTCCGTGCACAGAAATGTAATCCGCAGCCTCGTTGTTTGTCCTTAATCCTGAAAGGAAGCTAACAGATGCATTCAATCACGCAGATTCCGTGGGAAAACGTGTGTGTGAACGGGGGCACATTTTACTCATGTCAAAGTCCAAGTTGCAAATCTTCGATGATACCGTCAAGTCGAGTCCAAAGTCATCAAAATCGTGACTTGAGTCTGACTGAAGGCCAAGTCGCGTTGACCCAAGTCCGCACCTCTGATGTTTTTTTTAAGGTATTTCTGTTATTCAATCAGCAACATTTGAGCTAATTATCAATAAAATAAAATAAAAACAAGTGCTTTGCGAGAATTTTTAAAGTTTTAAATGGAGTTTTAAACTGCACAAATGAATTAAAACGCAAACAAAACAGATCTTAGAGACGGGTCTTTGAAGTGAACGAGCTGTCACTTTTTCTCGTCTTTTTTCTTTTTCCCCTCTGCTGAAGCCACACGTGATTGGTCAACATGTGTGGCCCTGCATGTTTCGACGCTGAGCAGAAGAGGGAAAGAAGCAGGAAACAAAAGCCGAGGCACTTTGTGTTTGTGAATGCCAAGCTTCACTAAAGACGAGCCAAAGCTGTTACCTTGCTGCTGATTTTTCTTTGACTTTTTCACATTTTCGTTTATGTTTGGTTGCGTAATGTGTTGTTTCACTGTAAATAGCTGGAAATTTCCAAAATAGTCACACAATGAAACTGAAACTATTTGTCTAATGAAGATGGGTCTCTGTTTTTGTTGCAATCTGTTCCATGTTGAGCATATGAATGTAAACAATAAACATTGGATATAATTATATTTGACCTATTTTGGTAAGAAATCAACTTAAGCAACAAAAATAATGAATTGAGGAGCAGTTATGCTGCTATAAATTGTGAATTGTGAATTATTACATGACAATATTATCCATGACCACAGTAATAAACATGCGATAAGCATACAATAAAAACATGCAAAAACTGAGAAGGGCATCGTGAATGACACTAACTGTTCCCCCAGGTGCCACGTAGGTATACTTGTAGGATATTATGGCTTTTCATTCAGCTCTACATTCATTTGTTCCCAACGGAGTTCCTGGTAATCTGCCCTCCTTTGATGGGGAAGGAGGGGGGGCAGTGCAGGGGAGTTTGCACTCAAACAGCTGGAGCTTTGGTTACATCCTCTATGTTTTTGCAAGTCGGCAACGACAATCTGGGAAATTTTCCACCGAATTGTGGAGAACACTTGCTAGCAGCGGAAATCATAACATGGTGAACGCGATGCATGTGCACTTCTGTCTGCGCAGGGCAAAGCGGGCAAACCAAGCGCCGCCCTGACATAATAAAACAAACAATCGCTGCACATCGTCCTGATGTGGCTCAAATACGCATTTTCAGTAAACTGGAAAAGAATTGCAATTGCCACAGAAATCATGTGTGAATGTGATGACAGATGCAAAGAAAAGGACTTAAACGCTGCAAAAAAATGCCTATTTACTATAAAATCAGAGGGCAAAACTTCCAAATTGTGGACATATTGAGCCAGAAGGCTTTGTTGCAGAAAAATTGTCTGGAAAACAATGATACCAATATGATCCGATATCTCATCCATGATACTATCGGACGGCCCTACATACAACACATGAAGACGTATTAAAAGACCATCACCAACATCGGCATGAATGCTTTATCTCAAGGAGGTGATGCTTTTTATAGTCTGATATTTACAAAAAAAAATGAAATTGGTTCAATAATTCAAAGCATTTTTTTCCTCAGATGCACCCTCCATTTTTGCCTCATTAAACTCCTGATAAAATTGTAAACATCTCCCCTTCTGCTCGCTTGACTCCACTTTAAATCGAGTTCTTGCAACACTCTTATGATCTGAGCTCTTATTAGGAAACACACCCACAGGGATGAGCTATAATGGACTACTTATTATACTGTACATCTTTAATTCCCCTGAAGAGTACGTCTCCCACTCCTACTGCTGTATCGATGCGTGTGCTCAGTATTTCATTACATCATGACCTTCTTTCAGGGCCTCATTAGCCTGCTCGTTATCTCTTTAGTAAATTGAGTGGACCCTCGTTAGCACCTGTAAACTCCACCAGGGTTCTGCCTGGTAACAGGGTGCTTTCTGGGAAACATTTACCCCGTTCTGTTTTCTTTTACAGTGGTGGAAGATGACGCGGTCAGTATGACCGACTACCTGCTTCAAGCGTGAGTGTGTATGAGTGTGCGCGCATCATCTTCCCGCGTTAAGAGCAGGCAGCTGTGACCGCGAGCTGACTCAACCATCTCATGCAGATGTTTAGTGGAGGACAGCCGGCTGCAAACACACAAATAGATTTAGAATCGCAGGAAGAAAGAATGTCCTTTTCCAAAGATGATTTAAATAATATAACAGTTCCCTTCTTATTTATTTGTGTTAAGTGTATTTCTGCAAGAGTGCCGCCTGAGGACACAAGAGCAGAGGGGGTTGGAAGCGGAGAGTGTCCTTTTAGGTTAATTTGGTTCTTTTTCGCTGGTGGTCATGCCAAAGTTGTGTATGGCCCAGAGGGATACGCTGTTGCTGTGGAGGAAGGGTCTGCTTTCTAAAGGGACACAGAGGAAACACTGGTAGCACTTAAGTAAAGCCAAATAAACAATTCAGACCCAAATGACTCACAGGTGCGAGCAGGCAGGGCCGCCATCTGCGGCCGGGCCCTTGGTGGCACTCCTCTGCCGCCACAGTGGTGGCACGGTCTGCGGCAACAGAGCGATTATGTAATCACTTCAGCTGTCAGTGGAGCTTAACACAAACCACAGAGTGCGGATATTGACTTTACAGCAGTGCCAAAGACATCTAAGAACTGTTTTTATGAACACTACGATATGAGCGTGCATGGAATTCCTGGAATATATGCAGTAACAGTCTCTTCTGGAAGGGTGTGCTGTAAATATGAGTAATAGGGGTGACAAGATGGTGACTCATTTGCATTATTTTACCGTTCTGTGGGATAAAGGACCAATGTGTTCACCTTCATATTCATACTGACGCCTAAAGCAACAGTATGTAACAATTGTGCCTTTCAATATTAGCCTTTATATTATATTGATGCCTGGTCACGTAAAGGAAAATACAAGACCTACTTTAGGGGACAATTTAATTGGTGGACCAGCCAGGACACCCCTTGGTGCAAAATAAGAATGTTCATTTTATTACATGTTGTACATGTTGGATTACTTTATTTAGTGTGTCTTTAGTTGTTCCTTAAGCCAGTGCTTCTCAAATAGTGGGGTGGGCCCCCCTGGGGGCTGGGTGTTATCAGTGGGGACATGAGACACAGGGACAACAAATAATTAAATATTTTTATGGTTGGCCGGTGCTTAAATGATCCTGGTTCCAGCAACTCATACAGTGGTTTGTACAGATAAATTAATGTGTGTGTGGTTGGGGAGCGGGGGGTGGATGACAGTTCAATCCCTGAAGTCCTAAAAATCCATTTACACTAGATTAGATTCAGTGGAACCCGTTAATGTCGACGTCTTTCGGACTGGCTCACCACAGACATAAGGACAAAGTGCAGTAATGACATGCAGCCGTTTGTTGACGTCTTTATCCTGCATTTGTGCATATTTTTTTTATACTTATTTTTTTTATTCCTCGGTTTTCATCATTCTGACGCAGTAATTTGTCTCCACTACAATGACAAGAAAGCTTTTACACATGGGCAAATCTTTTTTTCCGGTGGCTAACTGCTGTGGTAGAATCCATGTTAATAGTGTCGTCATTTTTATTTTGAAGCTTACTTTGCACTGAACAGGAAGTCACTGTGTGCATGTTTTAATATCGTGTAGCTAGACAATATATAAATATATTACATACAGTACACACACACATATATATATTACTGACTGGTTAATCATTCCACGCAGAGCACACACCGACAAAGTCATGTTTGAAAGCGACGCAATGTCAAACACAACCCCTCCTTTCAATGACGCCCACTGCAGTCAGAGCCTTAACTTGATTAGCGGGATAAACATCAGCTCAAAAGCATTTGCGGGCTATGGTATAACGGTGACCTCACTGATAATGCGTACACACACACATTGACGCACACACTTAGCAAGCAGTAAAACTAAGCTGAGCATGGGCAGCTGCCAAGGCCAATCAAAGGCCCCTGTACATCCCAGGAGCAGCTGTCTCGTCCAATCACAGCCGCACGTGTGTCATCTGCCTTTCAGTTGGAAATTAAGTTCAGAAAGGCGCTGTGTGTTGGACCCAACAGCACCACTCTTGTTTCCGTGTCCTTCGATAACGGAACAGGATGGATTTGTTACATCTGGAAGGCTCATTCCGATTAGAGTCGGAAGAATGGGAAAAAGATAACAATGTGCTTCTGACTCTTTCAATTGAAAAATCAGGTCTTAGTTGATACTGTTACACTCGAGTCCTGGAGGTGGCGGTAATACGTCTAACATCTAATCAACTGTTCACAAATCAAAGAGAAAGAGATAACATCTGTTCTGGTGTGATCTGAAAATCTACTAGAACCCCCAAAACAAAGTTCTCTTTTTTCAACATCTCTGGAACTTTCTTTCTCAGCCCCCCAGAACATCTGGACTATCTTGGACTATGGTCGTAATTTTATTTCATTTCGTAATTTTTTTCAATAATTTTTTTAATCGCCACAAGTTCCTTGATCCTTCTTGAGCCATTGCTCAAAAACCTCTGGTTTGTTCTTAGCCTTAGCCTAATGTTTCTTGGAATACAGCAAGACAACTAAGTATGTCTCTGTCTTTGTCTATGGCTCAAGATGTCTGGATCTTTCATTACTGATGGCCCAACATTTTCTGGAACCAATCTGGCTTGTGGTCCAAAATTTGGGCATTTTTCCAGACCGACTGCTCACATTTTGTAGTTCTTTCTTGGCTTTTGGAGCAAAATGACTTTCTGGTTACTTTTGTGACCTATTACCCAACGTTCTGTCCTGATCTTTGTCTATGGGCAACAGTTTCTGATTCTTCCTCGCTACTTGGTCCAAAATGTTTGTATCTTTTGTGTCCCATTTCCCTAAATCTCTTCAAAGCTGTTGGATCTAACTTGGCCTATTGCTGCAAATGTTTCTTGGTGTATAGTGCAACATTTCGAGATCTTTGTCCCTAAAACATCTGGATCATTCTTAGCCTATGGTCCATAGTATCTGGAACTTTATTGGTCCATGGCCCCTAATTTGTTTTGCTTTCTTTGTCCACAGCAAAAAAAATTCTGTATCTTTTTTGAGCGACTCTCCACATTTTATGGTTCTTTCTTGGCTTTTGGTGCAAAATGTCTATGACTCAGAAATTCAGGTTACTTTCTTGATCAACTTTCTCTCTTGTTCTTTGCCTATAGGCCACAGTATCTGGTTCTTTGTCGGTACTTGGTCCAAAATGTCTGGATTGCTTGTGCCCCATTTCCCTAAACATTCTGGGTCGTTCTTGGCCATAGCCCAAAGTTCCTTGGTGTATAGTGCAAAATTTCTACATTTTTCTTAACCCTTTGCTCCCAAAACTTGTAGATCATGCTTAGCGTTTGGCCTGTAGTCTCTTTCGTGGTGTGTTGTGCAAAATTCCTGAATCTTTCAAAACCCACCACTCAAATTCTTGCTTGGCCTACGGTGGCCAAAGTTTCATAGCATGTGTTCAGTAGTTTTTGCAATATTCTGTTAACTAAATCCCAGACTATTTCCAACATTTTACAGCTTTTCCCAAGTGACGACAGACCAGCCACAACTTTTCGTAATCCTGCCAACACACGCATACCAAAAAGTCCTCCCCGGCAAACGTAATAGGCCCTCCCAGACCCATCGGTATGCATCAGAAAGACCAAGCAAACTCAGGTGACCTCTTTGTGGGTCACTTCCTGTGCCTAGGGGCACCAAAGGTCATAACAAGGGGCGGATGATGAGAGAGCAGAGTTTTAGAAAATGGTTGTTTCCCCTGTCACCACACGCACACACACACACACACACACACACACACACACACACAAGCCAGTGTAGATGATGGAAGGCCAGCCAACTGAGGTGTAAGTGTTCTCCAGAGGAGGCCGCCTCAGAGAGAAGCCCTGTGTGCTTCACTTGGGAGCACAAAGTGTGTCTGTGATGAGGTCAGCTGGTGACAGCTGAACGCTCCCAATCTGTACACCTCTGCCAGCGGCTGCTTCGCATACTTACTGAAAAGGCTGATTCATGCATTCATCCTGGCAGCAAAGTGATTCACAGCTCGCACAGACACACACGGACACACACACACACACACAGGCTACACAAACACATTAGGACCCCAAGCGGAGCCCGAGAGGACTTAACACAATCACCTTTTCTTCTTTGTTGGCAGGCAGGAAAACAGCGGTGCGACACGGCGGCTTCTCTGCCCATGTGGAAAGACTCATGGGAGATTATCGCCGTGTAGCCTGTGCCGAAGCCGAACAAGGGCCCAGCTGTTTAACAGGAAGTCACCTCCGGCAGGCCCAGCGCCTCCAGCAGTCCTCCACTCCTGCCTGGACGGCAGTCACAGGGAAAAGTCTACGCAGACCACTGATGCAACAAAGTCTGCAAACTCAAGAAAGCTCCTTGTGTGCTAGGACTGTTTGGGTAACAGAGGGACACCAAAACACAAAGTCATGTCGAAGATTGATTACACAAGAGGGTCGGTCGCTGCCAAGGCTCCATTTGTCTGCTTTGAAATCCATAAGTGAATGGCTCAATAGCTAAGAGTAGCTAATGTTTCATCCACAGCTTATAAGGCCGTAGCCCATAAACTTCCGTTCAGTGAGGATATAAATGATTACACCGCAAGTTGTTTTTGCTTTTTCTTTGGATTTTTTGGCATCATTTTTTCTGATGCCAGCACAAAAGGGTACCATGATGGCCAAGAGCAAACGTGTGACCATAACCATGGAACAGGAGATGTGATGTAGCAGAAGCATAGTGAGAAGGGGAGGTAATTGTTGTTGGCTGCTCAGCACAATATACTATAAAAATTTTATACTAATATCCATCCATTATTTTCTATGCCGCTTATCCTCAATAGGGTCGCGGGGGTATGCTGGAGCCTATCCCAGCTGACTTTGGGCGAGAGACGGGGGAAAACCCTGGACTGGTCTCCAGCCAACCGCAGGGCACATATACAACCACATAACAACCACTCACACGCACACTCATAATTATGGACAATTCAGAGTCGCCAATTAACCTAAAATGATATCCATTTCCATTATTTCCTGTGGACCAAATGGTTTCAAAATCCAAACAAAGCAGATGTCAACCGGCATCCCAGAAGAAGTGTCCAGTGACAAGAGTCCAGTCGGAAATGTGCTGCTTTTTGATTGAGGGAGTACAACATCTAGTCAATGACGTTTGCAGGCAGGATTGTGCTTTGATGCAGCTTCCCATGTCACGCCTACACAACAACCAAAATGGGGTGAGAGGGAGGTCTGTGCAGAGGAAAAAAAAGCAAAATACGGACAGAGCTGGATGGAGATCTCGCAATATCTCCTTTCCAGCAGGGCAAACCGTCATTAGCATTGCAGATGGATGGCGATAGGAGCATCAATAGGCCTCATGCATACGTCTTCAATCCAGGCATTGTCCCTGAAAGTGCGCAGCAGTTGCTCTGTACCGCTTTGGTGTGGGTGTCGAGTCAGGATCCGCGGCGGTCGGAATTCACTGTGGATACGCGTGGGATTCAAGGCTTTCCTCTTATCACAGCCAAATGTCAAAGTGAGGATGTAGCGGTGCGGAAACAGAATAAAGCATAGCGGGAATACTTCTCGGGCTGCGTCAGCAGCATACTTTGCATTTAGCTGCAGCGGCAGCAGCAGCCAGCGAGGCACTGCTCTGAGACCTTCGGCTGATATGTTCACTTCACCGCAAGATTAACACATTTTAATAATTTGTGCATGCTACATGACCTTGAATGTAATTACACCTTAATTGCACCTAATCATTTATTGGGAATGGGTTTTGCCATTCATGTGCAGCAGAATCTTAAAAGAAAAGCTGAGTATGTTTGCCTGGAGTGAACATATTGCTTCTAGTTTATGCTTTTAGTTTATGACTTTATTTATGACTGTATTAGCCATTTGGTGACATAAGGATACATTTTCATCAGTATAAAACTAACAGTAAAATAACAGTAATTGTGAAGGGAGAATTCTGGTCCTCACCTTCCGGATTCTCATTAGTGTTTGTTGTGTTCTTTATCATTAATGTCTGACCAAGTAAACATTTGATCTGATTTAAAGCCACAATACGTAATAATCGCACCCCATTGTAACAGCTTCAATGTCGTGTTGATGACCGTCCCCAGGAGGATACCATCTTTATCATTGCTAGGGTGACCACAGGTGACCTATTTTTGTGTTTTATAATTTCATACCAGCCAGGATACCTGGCGTGTTTTTACCGTTGAGCTGTGTGCCGTGCTTGTACACACCGCATGTAAGAATGAGTGTGAAAACAGCAACTAAGCAGCTGGACAGCGTAGTTGCCCGGTGTGTGGCATTTGCTATGATATGCTGTGATGTATGAACCAGCAATTAATGAAAATCTGAACAAGGCCACACGAATGACCTTTTAGCAGACTACTTGTTGAGTTTGTCAACAAATGCCAGATGTTAAGTAAATTATTAGCAGGAGGAACACAAACACCAAACAATTATTCCTCACTGTCGCTTTAAAACAAGTTAAACTGATAAGAGGGCGAGTGGAAAGCTTCCAGTAACTTGTTGACAGCACAGGTCGCCTTTGTAGTCTTCAGTTATCTCTTGTAACCTCCATCGTTTGCATTCAGCATGATCAAATGCGTCCTAACAATGTTAGCCGTGCCCTGAGCACAACCTCCACTCCCTGGTGACCCCCATTAAGCAACCGCGTCTGCAACCGCCGCACGCTACACGTTTGAAGTGTGCGAGCGTCACCGTCGCCTCCAGCTTGGTGACAGATGACCCCGCGACCTTGTCTTTCAGAGGCAGGGGGCAATCAATAAATACAAGGGCTCCCCTCCGGCATCATCAAACAAGCCCGGATCTTTGTGTGTTTGGACGCACGCTTAGTGATGTGTGCAGAGCCGTGAACTTCTACCTACAGCTGCTGTCATTCCGAACGTGCAGATTGGGAATCGATGCTATGGGGGCGTAGTTGGTGATTAGCATTAAACATGTCTATTGATTAGCTGCATTTGTGTAGTGTATTCCCTAATGACACCCCTTCAGGGATTGGGGATAAACATATGGCACATTAATCCGGTTTAAACACATTTACAAATCATAATATGCTGTATGTATTTAAAAGGAGGCCATCTTGACACTAAAACGCACTTAAATGACAAACCAGGGTCAACCATAGTCCAATCAGGACTCCGGGTGGTCTTATTTTGAGATGGTTCCTATTGGAAATAACGCAATTAGAAATAATACTGTTCCAGGGTCAAGACTAAAATGGATGTATTAACTGTACAAGCAATGTTTTAAAGTAAAATTGCACTTTTTGGAGGAATTTTGCCCATCATCCACAATCTTTATGTGAAACATAAAGATTTCTTTTTTCTGTGTGTTCTAAATAAAGACAAACTGCTAGCACGAGGCAGCTAACAATGCACGTATTGGGATTCACCTCGTCCGCCTGTAGAGCCCTCTTTTAAAACACCGCCAGCGACGTTTTATGCTTTAATATACATGCTGTGGCCATATAGTAACAGGTACATTCATGATAGCATGTAATACTTGTATATTACAGTATTTTGCCGTACTTTGGTCATTTTAAGCACTTCCTTCCAGGGCGCATTGATTTCACGTAGCAAGTAAGTCACCGTTGATGCACTACACCGCTGATGGGGATGTCATAGAACTTCATGTAAAAAAATCCAAACTATCCCTTTAACTAAGCTACAGCGCATTGCTATCATTACTATTGTTATTAACATTGTTACGCTCAAGAAGTACGTTACTGGTGTCGTGGCACGTCGCCACACCACGGCAGCTAGCTACTAGCCAGCTAGCAACTAGCTTCACCACATATTCGCTCACAGCGCATAAGCGCCACGCTCACAATGCATCAGGCAACTACCGAAAGCTAACGCTACATATTGGAGCTGCTGCTGTGTTTTTACTCTTGAGTTTGGAAAAGTTAACGCTACGTGTAGCGTTCGCTTCTATGTTGCTATGTGACATCAATGTGCCCAGGAAGGAAGTTCCGGTAATGCTTAAAATGACCCAAGTACGGCAAAATAGTGTAAGTATTACATGTTATCATGAATGTACCTGCTACTACATGGTCACAGCATGGATATAAAACCATAAAACGTTGTTGGAGGTTTTCGGAGGTGTTTTAATAGCGGGCTTTGCAGGTGTGTCCAGCTACGTGCATTAATGAACTGCCTCGTTTGATCTCTTTTTATATCTTTAGAACGCACAGAAAAGAAAAAGACATGTATAACAATATCTCTCTCATATGGACTCATACTCATATGAGTATCCTTTTTTATTTATTGGCGGTACGTTTGTCTGACAGTCTGACAGCCCTTAATGCCTGAAAATAGAAACATTCGGAGCAAGCACAAATGAGATGCTGACTAGTCCATCTTAAGAGTGCAGCATTCTCTTTTTTTGTAGTTCTGTTATGTTTTGTCTGAGGCCTCAAGTATATATAGCACTGTCTCTGAAAAGGGTGTCTCTTTGTCTTGTAATCCATCAAATGATAGGCGGATGCTAGATGTGATAATTCACATCTTGTATTTTTCTAACTCGGCGCCACACTGCAAAGACGCTAAAAATGTCATCCCCACCTTTAAAGATGTCTCTTACGCTCCGATTTTTCATTTACCTCAACTATGCAGGCCCAAAAAAAGTGGTCAGCTGCAGCCGCTCGGCGGGAGCACGGTCAGGCTGCATAACTCAGGAGCGAGGGCGTATGTATTTTCCATGCTCGCACAGCGTGCAGGGAGATTCGCCTTTTTGCGTCTCACGGCAATCTGTCAGGGAGCAGTGAGCCGCAAGCGGCACGCTGACGCGCTCAAACAGGGGTTCCATTATCCTCCAGTGCTCCTCAAACTTACATGAGTCACAGAGAAACTGGCTCTGCTCGAAACCAGCACGGCGGGCTTGGCGCTTCCTTGCGGTCCGAGGTTGCGAGGATAATAAGAGACCTCGGAGGCATCGGAGGGGGCGACCTTTCTATTCCTAACTTCCATTTAGAGGAGAGAGCGCTATTATCAGCCTTGTGTTTAAGTCAGATTACACGCTAGAATGATATAGAGGTATCACGGAGGGCGTCTTCATGGCTTCAGGGCCTTGTTGTGGGCAGCAAACTGTGCTGCTAGAACAGTGGAGTCATACTGGGGGGCCGTCACAAATTGATCAGCCAAATCCCTCAGAATCACCCTCATATTCCAATGGAAATGTGGTCAAAAACTCAAAACAGGAGGACCAGTCCTTTGTGTCTTTGTGTCTGTGTACCCTTCCACAAAGGAATATGCAATGAAACCTGCATGGAGTTGCATGAAATGTGAAGCAGTCCACTACGAGTAATTGCATAACTTCTTTTCACACTTTTACATGACAAGTAGCGATTACTTAAAACATCACCTGAGCTCCAATGAGAGGTTTTATGATGGATGATCGTATCTGTAAACATGTTAGGCAGGTTAGCTGGACAGATACACAGAGATAGAGCAGACAATGCATGAGAACACTCGGATGTCCTCCGTGCATCTCTCCACACACACCGACACGCACACAGTTACACCTTCCCAGAACAGTCACAGTTCATGTGTTGCAGGGCAGGTGACAGCAAAGATCAACATGCAGTCAATAGCAAATGAATAAATGAATAAAGTCATGCATAAATGAAGAAGCCAAGAGACAAGTGAATGCATAATTGTGAAAGGCCTTCTGTGCACTACTTGCCACCACAACATGTGTGTGTGTGTGTGTGTGTGTGTGTGTGTCCCACTGACGAGCGGCCAACAGGGAAATCAGTGGAGACGCTTTAAATGCCTTAATGCAGTCAAATTGTTTTCAGATTTACAATTGATGGACAGTTTCCTTTCAAGTATTTAACTACGTCCACACACACGCTCGTCCACAACAAGCAGCGGTCAGTCGCTCCAAGTCTGGACATCGTTACAACGCTCTTTACTCGACCTTTACCCCCTGACCTGTGATCCTGACATGCTGCTGCGTCGTGAGCCACCGAGGTGGCCAGGATGGAGGACTAATCTGCGGCAGGAAGTCATGGCCGGAAAAGAAGGAGAAGGCCTTGGAGGAGGCTGATTGATATGAACCTAAATAAAGCAATACAGATCAAAGGCGGAGATAAGCCCTGGTAGAGGCCTTGTGGAATAAGCCTTCAGTATTTGCAGAAACAGGAGTCAGGAGGTGTGAGCGATGCCTGCAACGGCAGCAGCCATGCAGCGGCATCCGGCTCTGGCTTCGCACTTGAAGGTGAACACATGAGTTGAGGAGTTGGGACAAGGTGAGGAAGGGGGAGAGCGGTAAGGCCCCCTTCATGCAGAAATTGAGCACATCAGAGACGTACAGTAACACCAGCGCAGGATTCGTTCATCTGGGCCTTTCACACACAATGCCAGCGTCAGTTCACGACAACAATTGCTTTCAACACAACAAGGGGCTCCATTCCACAGCCCTCTTTTGGCTTTCTGCTGTTCCCCTTCACACAGTCACCTCTTGTCTTGTTACAAAAAAATCCACATACGATAAGGGAGAATTAAGCCCCATTCACTGCCTATTAAAGCCAGGAATTTTACGCCTTTTCAACAAAGTTGACCTGCAATTTCTCCAGATTCATAGGTGGGACGGCGGTTTGTACTGTGCGAATGCGCACACCGACCCTCAGTTCTGTGTGAAAGACACAGACTCGCTGTGTGCACAGGATGCAAAGCAAATGGAGTTGAGGCGAGGTGAGGAAGAGCTCGGGGAGGTTGGAGGCCAGGTAAGGCAAGGGGTGGGGAAATAGTGAGCAGGAAAAAGAAAGGGAGAAACAAAGGGGGAAGACAAGAGGGGGCTGGGTGAGATAAGAGGACGGCGGGTGAGGGGAGGTAAAACAAGGGGCGGGGGTAGAAGAGGGTGAGTTCAGGCAAGGGAATGCATGTCAGGATATGAGAGGAACAAGCCTTTAATACACATTTTATTGGTTTGATGATAGTACGAATATGTTCTGCATTCATGCATGTACATCTGAAAATGTGAAATGTGTGACTGCTCACGTAAGAGAGATGGGTTAGGAACGGGGAGGGACACAACCAAAATGAGACCGATGAGGCTTCGCAGCCTTACAGGTCATCCTGCTGCAGTTATCTGATCCCCACCACACCTCCTCTCCAGGTCTGTAAATGCAATCTGAGGACGAGCATGTAAATCACTAATCTATGTATGATTTGCATCCAGGACTCTTAGTGAAATCCATATGAGGGCAACGGAAGGTGAGCGGCTTGATTTAGCCATCCGTACGCGCACTCCTGGGAGTAATGTGCCGCTCTCCGTAGTATTGGTATGATATACGACCTTTTCCATCACATTGTTTATGGCTGTGAAGAACTACAAAAGTGGGCTTTTATCTATGCACAAGCTATTTATTGACTGTGGGAACCCTCGACCCTTTAAGGCTGGGGGAGCACAGGCATGTCCGCACAAGCAGGGGTCTTTATGAAACGGAAGCCACGTCATCTGGATCATTTCAATAAACATGTAACATCTATTATATTTCAACTATCAACAGAATTTATTATCAATTTAGAATTAGAGAACAACCACTGAGTTTTAGGTCTCTGTTGTCTCAGGTGAGCAACTGTGCCTTTTCGGCTCAGGCATTCGAATGGCTGAAAGGATTTTACAATTTGGGCAGTTTGGGGTTTTTGCAACACCTGTTGCTTTGGAATGCGCTCAACAGACTTTTCTTGTTGACTATAAAATATAAAAAAAAGGAAAATAAAATGCAATAATAAAATGAATGTAAAAAATAATTACATAAGTTCAAATGCATTAACAAAAAAGTAACAGAAGACTAAAAATGTTCCTTAATAATTATGGGGAAATCAACAAAGTAGGGCTGTAGAGTAAGGGATATTTTTTTTTTGTCTTTTTAGTAAAATGCTCCAGCTTAAAGTGTATTTTAACAGCGACAGAGTTCATCATTATTCATGTTTTATTTTAATGCTCTTTCTTTTTGCCTTTTCTTTCATCTCCACATAAGCCATCTATCCGGTGGTACACATTCTTTAGTCCAGGGGTCGCCAGCCCGTCGATCGTGAGCCACTAGTCGATCTTCGGGAGTCTGCCGGTCGATCGCGAGAACATTTGAAAAAAATGTATTATCAGATGAGTGCCCTCACCTCTCGGAGAGCGACCAAAAGGCACACATTTTGTCCACTGAACACGCCCGTACGCCTCGCCGCTATCCAGGCAGCAACCTGCAAGCCCCAGCAAGGAGCCCAGTCCCCAAAATCTTGGGAAGTCTCGCCTCGTACACCGACTCGCCCCCACACGCTAGCAAAAAGGTTGAGCGAGAGCGAGGGAGTGACAGAGCGCATGCAGCGATGTGCCTGCGAACACAACAGTAATTATTGTATGTTAATAGGCCTTTGCTACCTCAAAGTTAACGCACAAATATAACTCCACAGACGTGCACCTCCAAAAAAATCTTTGAGTTGCGAGGACGCCGCTCGTTAAGGGCTGACTGTTTACTGTAGGATTAAATAAACTCTCCTTCTTCCTACTCCTTTTCGGACATGTTGTGCAAATGTAAACATGCATGTCTGAAAATACAAAACTGCCATGAGGGACGCCTAATAGCTACAGTGCTGGCATGAATATGTACAGTCTGGTCGTTTAGGACAGTTTGGATCAATTTTGCTTTCATCAGCCATTTGTGTCATTTACTTTGACTCATACCTCATAATCATAAACAAGGTTTTGCATCCTTCAATCAAGAAGCTTTTCCAAGAACAAAAACGTGCTGCGACACAGGAAGCACATATACAGTCCTTAAACACACACACACACACACACACACACACACACACGCGCGCACGCAGCAACATCTGTGTATGATGAAGTGGTCAGCCACTCTTGTAAAGAAAAAAAAAAAAAAAAAAAAGGATGAGGCCTTAAAGACATTCCTCCATTTTACGGCTAGGTGAGAGAGTGCAACGGCCGAGGGCAATGAGGAGGCCAACAGCTCGAGTGTCGGTTACGCCGCCTTACCCTGATCCCTATCACGACTCTCCGTCAGGCCAAACAAACAAACAAGAGCACAAACAATGCACTGGTAATTGCCATTCCTGGTGAGGTGGAATGTAAACCCCTGGCTGCATGGGCCTATCTCATCATGCACATTGCAGACCTCACTGGCTGCTCACTATCTAATCAGGGAGGAACTAGAAAGTGTGAAACGGCGACAAATGTGGTGGTGTGGAACTGCACTGTAGATGACCACAATGTATCCCACTGGGCATCCCCCGACTGTTCATGTCGATGTACCCTAACTCCGCCATACCATTTTTGGCCCATGTTGATAATAGTACCTCTATGATGAGGTCATGCATTACAAACTGAGATTTTATGGTTGTTACCGCCCGCTTGCATTGGGGCCAAGTCTGGCAGTGACTCACCAGATCCAAAAGATGGTGCTCCAGTAAAAAAAAAAAAAAAAAAAAAAAAAAAAAAAAAAGTGTGGTTTTACAATTGTTTGGCCTGGGTGGAGGTCCGCACTCTACTCAGTGTCAGTCTATTCATCCTAGTAAAGGATGAATGCACCTCTTTATTGGATGTGTTTAGATTGTGCACCTAATGAAGGGTACAGGGCTCAGTGCAACACAAAAGAAGGCAAACACAGTCCACTGGAGGAGAAGCAGAACCTGCTGAACACGAGGGATTTATTTTGTGTGCGAAACCTTTGAGTCCATCTTGTCCATCTATCTATTATCTATCTATATATCTTCAATAGGAGGGGGTAAGAATATCCAGTACTGAAAAAAGCAGTTGACAGACTTTTTGTAGAGGGTGGTGCAGGAGTAAAGGAAGAATCTTTTCATTTTGTGAACATCTGGATCAAGGCGCAGATAGTCATTTACTTTCAGCGATTGAAGGCATCAGTGGAATCATCCGAGAATTATAATCACCGTCTATTGTTATGTCATCCTCCGTCAACCAGGAAGTAGCAATCTCAATCGACTTTGTGACATCTTTGTTTACACATTTTGCCTGGCTCTCACTGCCTCTCTGGCAGCAGCTAGCTACCTCGTTTTTGTCTCACGAGGGAGCTACAAGTGTCTATCACGTTCATGGAGTACATGCTAACTTACTTTGTTAAAGTGTCACTTAACAATCTTGCTTTCTTGTTATCATGATTATGGCTTGTCTTCAAAGCACTTGTTGTGTGTCTAAGTTGCTCGACATACAGTAAACACGTAGTGTGTCCAGCTTTAACATAGTGACGCTATCACAGGGGTCTCCAACAGGTAGCTCGTAAGCTAGCAGTACCTCGCCAGCTGACGTTGAGTAGCTCACCAAAGAATATTTGCGTCATCTCTTAGTATTTTTATCAGTGTTCTATTCAAACATGACACCTGTATTTAATGAAAAATGAGCACACCGAGTTGAGATGTGCTTTGTAAATAAAGTTCGATTTAAATGTTGGCAACCACATTAAACACAAATAGCTCCGTTCTCTTTTCTTTTTGTCAAAGTAGCTTTAATAGTGCTGCAAGCTGGATACACCTGCAGGTTAAGAACCCTGGACTTTGAATGTATACTCTTTTTATACGGGACAGATTTCTACAACAAAAATATTGGAATTGTTATTTTGTTAACTGTGTTATTTTGAACTAAAAATATATTAGTGAACAATTCATTTCTCATGTATTTGTATTACTCTAAAACAGGCATCGAAATAAATGTCAAATGACTCACTTTAAGTGCGCTCAGCAATGTTCTTGGTTCATGTTCTGCTGGCGGTAGACAAAATGTAAATACCTAAGTTAATAAGTCATAAAAATGGTTTTATTTGTCACAGCTGCAGATGCAGCAGTGGCACGACACAGCGGCGGCAGGCTGCCCTCCATTGCAGCCCACCATCGCAGCTTCAAAAATCCTCCTCTGCCACATATGTCAGCTGCAAGTCAGGGTGAGAAAAATGGAAGTAAAAGCACTGACAGACGTGCCGATTTGCTGACGGACACTCTGACAGCGCTCCGCCGTTCCACATTCCTCCAGAGTTGAGTCACGGCATGCATCAGATCACCACGACACCACTTTCTCAGCAGCCTCCCAGTGAGTGGCTAATCTTGAGTGTCGCACACCCTCTCCAATCCTGAGGCCAAGCTATCCAAACAGCGCCGGTGAGCAGGGGGAGGAAATTGAATTTCCCCCCACCCACCCTCCTCCTCAAAGACAGGCCTTCCAAATCCCCATCAACAGGAGCTTAGAGAGCCTGCAGTCCATCAAAGTTTCATCTGGCACGGTGGTCTGACCAATCAGGTTCTGTCACTTACGCACTGCACTGGTGTGCACGAGTGCGCAGCAAAAACCCAATCAAACTCAACCAATCATACAAACACACAAACAGATAAACGTGCGCAATCAAACAACTTAAAAAGATCTGATCCCTCCCGAGTGTCCGCCCTTTGCATCAACAATCAACAATCCGAGGCATTGTGGAGCCTGTGATCCTATGACCTTTAACCCCTGGGGTTAACCCCGGAGCAGCCAGCGCTGAGAGGTGAACCAGACGGCTCATTGAAATGCGGTGAGGTTCCCATGAGAACATTGGCAAAGGGAAGCTCAGAAATCCAAGAGCCTGACGACTGGTGCAAAGTGGACTCGAGCCGCATAAAAGTCTATTCAACATCACCATAAGAGGTAGAATCAGACTTTGAAGTTTGAAGTTGACAGTTTCAGCAAATACATAACGGACCATCTTGCGACAGGCACTCCATGGAGTCATAAATGAAGATTCAAGATACCGACAATGCGGTCAAAGCAGACCACCAATACAAAAAATGCATTCAACACCACCAAAGGGAAGCCTGTTTACCAACTCTTCCACTTTATTCATAACGTATCATCTGCAGCAGGCCCTTCATGCAGTCATAAGTGAGGCAAAGTCAAATCCTGGATCCCAACAATGGGTTTATAGCGCACTCGAGCCGCATGAAAATACATTCGGTACCACTGATAAATACAATCTGAAGTTTATTGATTCTTTTTCAGCGTATTCATAACGAACCACCTCCAGCAGGTCATACATCCATGGAGACGAAAGCGATGTCAAGTCAGATCCAAGATCCTGACGATGGGTTTGAAGTGGACTCGAGCCGCATACAAATACACACAACTAATACACCGCTAGTAGGACGTAGATGTTCACTGACTCATTTTCAGTGTATTCATAACGAACCGTCTCTAACAGGCCCTCCATAGAGTCATAGGAGAGACCAAGTCAAATCGAAGATCCCGACAATGGGTTCAAAGCGGACTCGAGCCGCACTAAGCAACTTCTGTAGCAGAATCAGCACAGGAAGTGCTGAGTTCTTCTTTGAGAACACAGATGAACCACGTTTATGAGGCCTTCTGTGGTATGATAAGTAATACCACGTCCAAACGAATGTAACCCAACCGCAAAATTCATCCAAAAACTCCTCGTGCCAGAATGAACCCCTCCTTCCATACACCGTGATGACAGTCTAACACACAACAGCTGCTCCACCGGCACCAGAGCACCACCCCAGCTGCAACACCTCTCTCTGGCCATCCAGGGCCGTGACCTTAGTCCCTCCCCTAAGAGCCGAGGGGTCTTTGCATTTAAGGGAGCAAAATACCTCTTTCAATAATGGAAGCAGGGTTATAAGGTATAACGCTGACCACGTTTTACATCGGACGACCAAACACTGCAAAACGCAATAATACAGTTACAGCGTCCAGTTTGGAGGAGTTGGACATTCTTGGCATAGACCAGATTTGAGTTATATAAAGATAAATGCACTTGGACACGTTTGATTGGATGATTGCTCATCTGGTTGTCACTACCACAAAATTGCCCCATCATCAAAATGACTGCACCACTTAAGACGGTTAAGGCAAACTGTTTGGTGTGGGAATCAGAGTAACTCATTATATGACATTATCAAGATATTATGCCCTGATACTGATATCACTGGTATCACGATAGAGTGGCAATAAGTGTGTAACAGTGGAGTGATCAGTGTAAACCATAATAAAATAAGCTAAAAAAAAGGCAGACATTAGAATTATTTGACACGGTTGCTGATAGAAGTAAAAAAAAAAAAAAAGAGGCTAGTAGGTCATTTAATTAGGGAAAATTGGAGCTAAGCTAATAGAAGTCTTACTGGAAGTCCGCATGTACTGCATGTGCCAAACGATCAATTATCCAATCAGCGTCTGAAGGGCAGTGAGTTAGGTCATCATCTGAGGCTCTCGGACTTGCATAAGAACGGATACAGAACGAACAGCTGAAAAAGGACCACCCTGTTGACTTGTTCTATTTGAATTCTTTAATTCTCACACCCACGTTGTAAACAGCACAACTACATCAACACCTCACAGAGGAATGACACACGTGGACTATAAATACAACACACACTGATCTATAAAAATAAGAAGCGATGGCCCCCTTTTTTGATCATGTGATGCGCAGTCATATGATCTGCACACTTACTAAAAGCAGTCTATATATCCTGTGTGATGACCTCTGAACAATGTATCCTTTAGATAAGGATCTGATCTGAGCTGTGTGTGTGTGTGTGTGTGTGTGTGTGTGTGATGCTTGCTATAATCACCAGTATTCATGCAACACCAGGCTCCCAGCGTTTCTACAGCTGTCGCCTCTTGCACTCGCTGACCTCCACCAACAGGTCCTGAGGCCATCAGCGCTTATGGCAGACCACTCAAACCATTCACTTTACGAGCACAGCAAAGGGCCCTTAAGAATACAGGACGGGCCCTCCTGGTAGGCACTAGTGTGTCAATACTGGAGATTTGGGGAGAAAAGATTTGATACTTCGTCAGACCTCATTTTCGTACGATTTGGTTTTCGTCAAAGATTTCCACCAACATTTTGCTTTGTTTTTTTTGTACCAGAAACGAGTCCGTTTGCCCTGTAGTGTATCGTTTCACGAAATCTAGTCCCTAAACAAAGCACCCTACACATCGCTGACTCACTGCCGGAGCATTTTTGGAGTGTGACTGCTAAATAACCCTCCACGGGGCCAAAGACAGTTGCGAGTGTCAGCAATTTGATAATGACGGTGAGAAACACGATCAAATTCTCTTTCGCCAGGATGTACGGGAAGTCTGCATCAACAAAAAATTGAATCCCTTCGTCATTTACAATTATTTTGCAGTTTTCTACATGTAAAACTACAATTATTGTCAATCAAATGCATTTTTGTTAATATTTTGAGTGTCTTGAATGGATTCATTGGCTTTACATGATTTTCATTGGTAAAAACTGAATCGGTTTTCGTACGTTTTGGTTTTCATCACACCTTTTGGGACACATTAATAACAAAAGCCAAGGTACCGCTGTAGTAGAATTATGTAATTGACATTAACGCTACTGTGCACCAGAAATTCACTTTCACTTCAGCATATTATGTCGTCCAAAGTAGCTTCAACCACAAAAAACGTTGCAGCACCAAGACTTTTTTTTTTTTTTTAACTAATTACAGGACTTAATTGTCTTTTTTTTCCATTTAAATCCTGATGCAACCATTCATCCTCCTCCACAATCCAATTTGGAAAGTCCAATCATCTGCATCACCAGTCTTACGTCATGCTCCAAAATATCAAGGAGGAGCCTGCCCCACGACCAAAAATAGTACAACTCAAGCATCTCAGCCTCTGTAAAAACCAGGTACCAGGAAATGAACATAATTAGAGCATGCTGCGACAAATCTTGCTAATAGCGTACTGACCCTCATGTAAGAGTAGATATACAGGACATAATTCCCTTGTTAAAAAGTTTGAAAATGACAGGCTGTCTTGTTTTCAAGGTTTAAACCTTTATACGGATACATACAAGCCAACAGGTGGCGGCAAACTACTTCCTTCCAAGTGAGTCAGAGCTTTTCTTCCTGTCACTTGCACACACCAGTAACCTGCCGACACAGCGTGTTTCAAAGGAAGCTAGCACGTTGGCAAACAGAAGAGGAGTTATGATGATAATTTTAAGATAACTGTGATCAATGAAGCAGAGTCAACAACTGACGCTGTATTTACGTTGAAAATAATTTTTAAAAAACATGTATTTTGTCTCATATTCTTTCCAAAAGCAGGTCATGAAGAGAGGGGTTGTGTTGTGTCTTTGAATATTCTCAATCATTAAGGTCATTGCATTTCAGATAGGTCAGCTCTAGTCTTGTATCTAGTCTGCTCATGCGACAAGACCAAGATAGGACAGCTCTTGTCCTGTTTCGTCTAGTCTTGGAGATGAAGCCTGCTCGGATGAGAGGTGAAACGTCTTCTAAGACAACCTGAACCGTGCATTTGCAATCGATTCGATGCTCTGAGAATTTAGGGTCATATATTTGGGTCGTTGTGGGATGCTACCATTAACAAGTATGATCCAGTGTTGTTCATATGTTTCTATGGGATGGTGGCTGCACAAAATAAATCACTTGTGGCTGATATCATTCATTGGAAGCTGATTGAAGCTGGCAATTGCTTTTGATTTACAATGAAATGCCCTGACACACATGCATTCCACGTGACAATAATCATGCTTGAAGCGAGAAGTTCCTCAAGTGACATTTATGCTGGGTTCACACACACTCAATATTAAATGACTACATCCCTTCTTTCCTTTGGTCACGGCAATCTCGGGACACTTCCGGAATCAGGGCATAGAAAGACCTTGTCTCTGTGGACTTTCACCCCATCACATGAACCTCGTGAGTCAAACACCCTCTCCCCGCCGCCCCTCTCCAAAACAAAGCACGCACAGAAACAGCGTGATGCATTTACTGCATTTGTATCTGCTGGTGTTAAGTCGGAAAATGACTGCAAATGATTATGATTGGAATCATGTGCAAGTCAGAAGCGGAAAAAGATGGATGGAGGACAAGGATGAATGTAGTCCACGTTCCCTTCCGACGGGGGAAAAGCACCTAAGGAAGAGGCACAGACATGGACACACATGCCCTTCTGTTACTTTGTTCTACCGTATACTAATGCAGACACACTTATGTTCCGTCCATGCATGGCGGATGTTCACTTCACAAATGTAACGACCCCAGTCTGGGGATTCCCGGATTCCCAGAGGCCTTCGGGTGACTTTAGCTGGCCCTCTGTTGCACAAACATAGCAGGCAGCACTTCCTGGTGAGGCAAGTGAAGGTTTATCTCCTTCCTGGGACAAAACATGGATCACGGCAGAGGAGGAGGAGGAGAGGAGGAGAGGAGGAGGACACGGGCAGCAAAAAGGAAGAGCCCTTTCCCTCTCAGCTGCGCCTCCATTTCCTGTGTGGGGAGGAAGTCCCTTGTTGGACGGAGTGATCTCATCCGTGGGTTGCGTGGAGCATCCGTCCTCACATGCGTGGCGGCACTTTGAACCGGAGGGGGAAAATGAAGGAGTAATGCTCGCACACGCACACACACACACACATACACACACACACACACATACACACACGGCTGCCTGATTATCACAGTGAAAAACACACACACATCCACACAGCCGGTCCGACAGGAAACAGCGCTGCTTGGAACAAACAAGCAGTTCCTGTGTGTGCTGGGGGCCCAACCTAAATCCAATGTCCTGTCCAATGCATCATTATCAGCATCATTCCATGGACATTACTGCTCATTTGTTAAAATTCACAAGGCCTTTATTTAGACTTGGAGACCCCACCGACCATCACCGACAACCCATACGTCTCTCAGATCGGACATCCGCTTTCCCTTTAACAGTTAGCCACTAATTGAAACGCATTAGGCTTAAATGGCCCCTCCATTTCGCCCCTCCTGACTCTTTCACTCATCATGTTGACAGATGACTGAATATTTTACTTTTCCTCTCCTAATTTGTTGTAAAAATACCAAGGCAGCAAGGCAATGTGGCTCGAGGGGCTGCTGGTTTACAGTACTATTAAGCTAAAAGATGGCAGGAACAGAACAATCATTATGTTCCCAGTTCACTGTGCGGTCAATACTGGACTCCATGGGCCCTGACCGCCACCCTGCTCAGGGGCCAGACATCCAGGAATGTCTTGACTTAATGACAGCAGACTGGGCTCAATGCTTGTGAGTTATATCATGGACACATAAAGGACACATAGTGGAACCACTAATACAACACACTATGTATGATTCATTGATTTAATCAATGAATAGTATGGACATTTAATGGTTTTTTTTATCCATCCAGGGTTAAACTGTCACCATAACAGATCAGGCAACTTTTAAGGAACAAAACTAGCCCACACGGGCAAAAACAACACAATTGCATCACTTGAACCACGTAACGTAAAAGCAGCATTAGCGGTATTGCACTCAACAGCCAGGACTGTTGACTCTTGAAGGTTTGCTAGAAGTTCCTTTACTGCTTCTATGGTCATCAACATCACATCTATTGTCTTGGCCTCACTCATACCCTTCTTTTGAATCGGCATCAAGAAAACAAGACAAAGAAAAAGCTAAACATCTTCAGATGCTCACTGAACTGATGACTCACAAGATATGTGTAAACTTGACATTACGTGTTCCAGAGTCAAACAGTCACCATCCGTCCCCCCCAAAACTGTATTGCATCATTTGAATTATGTTGTATAAATCCAGAAAGCACCCGCAAGGCAGGACAAAGTCCCAGATACAGCGATCCTTGAACGGACAGGCATGTCCAGTGTCTTTACCGTGATTCGTCAGTCTCAATTGCGACGGGCAGTGCATGTCACAAGGATGCCAGATGAGCGCCCTCCGAAGCGTATTCTGTATGGAGAATTGCAGACCGGAGCACGCTCCCAAGGTGGCCAAAAGAAGAGTTGTAAGGATATCTGAAAAGCCTCTCTGAAAGACTTCACCACAACTCCTGAGAGACTCTTGCCCAGGATCGACCAGCATTGCGAGGCGCAATCAGAAAAGGAGACGCAGCCTACGAGGCACCGTGCAACCAAATTGTGAAGTTACACGACCCTTCAGGGCTCAAATTGGCCTCATCAGCCATCTCCGCACCCACCTCATCCCACAGATGAATGACGTATGAAGATGGTCTTCTTCCGGCAGGAAGGACGAAGAAGATTTTCCGACGTGTGTATCTGTTGTATTATTCTCTCTTGACTGTTATTGATCTACTTGCTCATGTGTAGACTAGCTAGACTACTGTGAAGGCTACTAAGTTCTTATTCTTCTGTTTTTTTGCTACGGTTAGCATGGCTTCTCTGTCTCCTCTTGTCTTAGCTATTCCTCATAGATGCTCACTTAACTGCGGTCTAAAAATTTATGTAAAGTCGATGGTGGTTGCAACTTTTAATTAATCTGTTCCATGGTCAACCTGTCACCATCACAAAATAAAAAATGAATCGCATCACGTGAACCATGTCATATAATTCCAGTTAGCCATACTGTCCTGCGCAGTCAACACAAAGGACTTAATTCTGCCTCTGGTTCTATGGTTGTTATCACATTTGTACTCTTTTACCCTCACTGCTTGTGTGGTAGCATCAGCAAAAAGCTAAAAATAACAGCAAAACAAGGTATGCAGAAGTGGATGATGGTCACGACAAAGAGGGGTATTCACAAACATCATCTAGTTAGGGCTTCAAAACCTGCACAGTAATGCTCGTGCTAACACAGCATGAGGTGTCCAGGCAGATCACAGACTTTATAGACCTTAAGTAGGTGACTGGGGTGGCCTTTGTCTATGGTAATTATAATAAAAATAATGTTGGTCATTGTATTGTATTGCTTTGCAATGGGATGACACACAAAGACCCAAACATACTTCTTTCCATCACTGAGGGACGTCTTCTATTCAGTAGCCCAGAGAGCACAATGCCCATTAAGCAAATCCCAATCCAAACCAACTCCTAACCACACTCTTTCCAAACCACTGACTCACTTTTCAAACAAATGATAACGCTCCGACTGTTGGTCTCTTTTCTTTTCAGACCTTCTCTCTCTCTTTGTGTGTGTCTGTTTGGACCAGGAAGTGCCTTTCTTATCTGAACACAACCGCAGCGGACAGCCTGTGGAAGCTCAACTCTGGGTAAACTTTGCCTTAACTTTGAAGCCGGCAGTGTGAGCGCTTGTCCTCAGGCACTCAGCGCCGGTGGCTCTCCAAAGGGAGCGAGCGGGTCAATGGGACAGGTAAACAGGAAGTGCCAGCCCTTTGATTGACAAGCTGTTTAGACACAAAGAGATGGATGCTTGGCGAACGTTGACTCAGTGACATTGAGGCATAGGTGGGCTGGATGAGTCCAGCATGAGTTTGAAGGCAAACTTGGATTATGAATGTCATGACTGAGGCTCCATTGGGGCTGTGAACAACAGAAACAAGGCCAAATGATTCCCAGGAGGAGTTATTTATTTGTGACACAGCTTTTCTGAGCCAGCTGAGGAGGAAGTGGCTCTCGTGTTCCCACAATTCACAATCAAATATTCTTACATGAGGTCACGACCCCCAAATTGTCTCATTTTTTGCTATTGTTCCGCTTACTGGCAGAGTTACAAGAACCTCTCAAAGTCATACCAACACCATTTTTTTATGATTTTTTTTTTATTATTTAAAGCCGCAAAAAAACTGCAGTTCAGTTGAGTGAGCAATTAAAGCAGCAAGCAGAGCCCGCGTAGGATATCAAGTTGGCCAGCAAGTTTATTCTGTTGCTTACAAAAAATGTGTAAAAAAAAAAAATCCACCATATTAAACAAATCACCGTGCACAGTCATCACAGTTTCCTTTCACACTTGTATGGAAGTCAAAGTTAAATTTAAGTTAAAAAAAGTGTGAATTGTTCATCTTAAATCTAAACGCTGACCTTGCCCACCCCCCCGATTCATCCTTTAACTTTGAAAAGATAACATACAGTATATACTGAAATGTGAAAAACATGTTTTGGAGAAAATATGGACACCATTCGTTGTGTATGTCAAGAATGTAAACATAAGTCCTGCAGATGAAGTTGTGTGATGACAGCGTAGTTTCACACAAGAGAATTCTTATTATTATCATCATCATCATCATCCCGCAAGCATCCTTCGCATGTAGGAAGATGGAGATGCTGAGGGTCCTCACAGGCCAGCAGCAGCCTGGGTGGGTGGCAATTTTTTTCTGCAGATCTGCAGCTTGCTGGAGCTAATCACCTTGATGATTGCGATTACAAACCATTTGCTCCCCTCCAATAGTGGCACGCTGCAACTGAGTGACCTGAATCTGACAGGAAGTCTCAGTTGCCGACGGCGATCCACCTTCCTGTTCAGCTCAGTCCTCAACCCAAAACGCTCCCCCCCTGTTTTCTTCCACTCAAACACAATCAGACCTTGGAGTGACTCAATGACTTGGTTTTCCGCATCCAAGAGGTTCACTAGAAACTCTCTGGCACATTTACAGTACATATTTATCTATTTTCCCTCCCCATTTCCTCCTTTTCATTACAGGCTGGCAGTGAAATAATAAACTCCCCCTCCTTTTGCTACTGTGTGGCCAGCAGATGTTTCTGACCTACCCCCTCTTGGCCCATATGTTTATCAGATCACAGCGCTGTTTAAAAATCTACATTATAAGCACGCAGCAGATAACAAGGCCTTTGATTTGGGCCCAGTTTGCTCTTATCTCCCCCTAATGTTAAATTTAACACTGTGATTACCACTCTGATTGTGGGCCTCATGTAAATCATGGGACACCCACTGAGGATGTGAGCCTCCACGGCCACAGATGGGGTTTCTGCAACTATTCTCCATTAGGTATAGGAAACACAAGATGACATGCACTTTCCTGTCCTTGAGGAATTATTTCCACTTAAGAACCGTGTACACATCATGACAACATTGCTTTAGAGCCCGAAAATGCAAACAATGTGGACATTTTTGAGCGTAAACACAAAAAAGGGAAGTGTTTCAAAAATACTGGGCATAGCACAAAAATACATTTCTGTAATGTAATGTTTACATAGTAACTCTTTCAATACCAAATACGTATTTATATGTTTTTATAATCCCGAACGCCCGATCCCGAAGACGTATTTATAGGTCTTTTACGTTTTTTTGTGGTGATGACGCAAGTGCACAATAATGGGTGTCACTTTTAGAGCAGTTTCCAGCCATAAAAACGGCCACAAGGTGGCAGGAGTGCATTTGATCAGAGCTCGGCGTGTGAATTTGAATAGAAAAAACATACATGACAGCAAGGAGGAAGTGGAAGAACGTGGAGGAGTGTAGCGTGCAGAAGGGTAAAATTGTAACGCATGCACAGGCAGGCGCACGCGCACACACACACACACACACACACACGCACACACACACGTGCACACATACAGTTTAGTTCTAAATGTGAACTGTAAATAGTTCATGGTGTTTTATTTGTAAATCAACTGTTATTTTGAGGTAAAACTATTATCAATATTTAATATTTGTAAAATTATTATTATTATATTATTTGATTTATATTTTTTATTATGAAATGTGTTGGCTATGAATAAAAACTTATGAGGAGCAACAGCATTACAGTCAAATGTCTCGGCGATGTTGTGCACATGGATGAGCGGGTCAGCGAATCTCCCTAGCGCGCAGGTTCCTTCGAAAATGAATGGAGTCGAGGCGATGTCGCCTCCCGTGTGCGGCGCCCATTATGTGTCATATTCTAAAACCCATAAACACTTTGAGGAACGGTATCCAAAAGACTATTTTTGAATAAGATCCGAGTACAGATGTAGTTTGGGATTATGTGGTGTTTTCCTACACGGTGACATCGATATTGCAGGTCTGGACAACGCTATGTCCTATAGGTAAAAGTTTTCAAAAATGCAATGAATCTTATCAGGTTGTTGTCGTTTAAACCAACCATTAAACTCAGTGTAGACTCGGCTGATTCATCCTGTTACTACCGGTGTCCAACTGGAGCCAAAATTCAGCCCCCTTCCAGGAAACGTTAGCATGACCTTACACAAGAGGAATGTCAGATGCGGCTTAATTGATTAGAGGACCGCGTGATGAAGATTTTTTTTTTTTTTTTTTTCAAGGAGGTCAAACGCCTCCAGGCTACTGGAATCTATTCACAAAGAAGCAGACCATCAACTGACAGTTCTAAGCATGATCAATGATGACAAGACGGAGCGCTCCGCTGGGGGAGCATGTTGTCCCGTTGGTCTGAATATTGTTAACCCTGCTTTGCTTTCCCCTCATGATCCTCCACCCACTTTATTTTACTCTTTCCGTGCACATTGTCTTGCAGCAAAGGTGGTATGAGCTGCAGACAGGTAACGTGTGTCTCACGCACGCACACACATGCATGCATGCATGCACACACAGGCGTGAACAGATGGAGCAGTGTGCTATGTCTGGCACATAACCTTGTTGGTGGCCAACACTCAACCCTGTTGCAGCCCACTGCTTCTCTCGCTATGTGCCATCAGCGTCCTCTGTGGCAGCCATCAAAGTCGCTAAGTGCGCACACACACACACACACACACACACACACACACGCACACGCACACCATACGGGTTGGCACTATGAGCTGCATTCTAACAATTCTCTCCGCTTGGGCCCTGCACGATGAAGTATTTGTTCGCCAGCTGTTAGTCTACTACGGTCTTGGAAATTAAAGCATGCGACGTGAGCTCACGAGACTTTAGTAGGAAATTGTCCAAAATGTTATATAAGTAATATATGGACTAATTGTGTATGAAATCACATTAAAAAAATAATGAAATACAACCAAATCCAAATGACTACAGGTAATGTATCAAGACTTTCTAAAGTGTTTGTGTCAGAAGTGGGATACGTTGAGATGGTCAAGGAGTAGGTCAATCTCGCCGTTTGCGTTAATAATAAACATTACTAACCACCGCATATTTGGGGTGAATAATGGGATAAGGTGAGCACACCTTTTGGTAAGGAGTAGGTCAGTCTCGCAGTTTCAACTTACCTCTAATAGTTTATTAAGCCTTCATAAAGCGTTAATAAACTTTACTAACGAGTTTTAAACCGCCGCGTATTTGGTATCAGAAGTGGGATACGGTGGGCTCGCTTTTTGGCACGGCGCAGGTGTGTCTCACCATAACCAACTACGACTAATATTTAAAAAACAGCTTTTAACCATATATGTGGTGTCAGAAGTGGGATGAGATTAGCTCGCTTTTTGGCAAGAAGCAGGTCAGTTGCAAGTTCTACGTACTACCAGTAGTTTATTAAGCTTTTATCAGGTGTTAATAAACATTACTAACCGGCTTTAAAGCACATATTTGGTATAAGAAGTGGGATATGGTGCGCTCGCATCTTGGTAAAGAGCAGGTCTGTCTCACCATCCCAAACTACTACTAATTCATGAAGCCTTTATGAAACATTAATAAGCATTACAAACCAGTTTCTATCATGTATATGGTGTCAGAAGCGGGATGAGTTGCCCTCACTTTTTGTCACGGCGTAAGTCAGTCTTCCATTTTCTACGTACTACTAATTTATTAAGCCTTTATAATGCATTGATAAACCATGAAATGGTTCAGATTTTTTTTTAGGGATAGTAGCATAGCAGTCAGTTTGAAGGACCCTTGGAAGAGGTAATTCCGTTGGTCTTTCTTGAGTTCTGTTGGACATGTTAAAAAGGTGTAAAACTAAGAGTGAAACCACCAGAGAGTCGAGCACAGGAAGAAATAATCACTCATCACACACACAAATGGGTCTTTTGCCCACTGATAGCAAAATGTTCTTCGGACAGCCATTTTCCTTGACCACCGACTTCCTGGCTCGGTACAGCTTCAGCAAATCCTCGGCGATATCATCACAAACAGCACCAACAACACTACTTCCTGTCAACACAAACATTCAACTTCAAATTTATGGCTTTGGTTTCCTCTTTCTCACCTCTGGAGTAAATAATTGTAGGAGCCAAGCAATCTCTCCCTCTCTTCTCTCGCCCTGGCCCGGTTCTCGTAAGTCATGCTAATCTGACTGGAACGAACGGACAAGACGGCGCATGTTCACAGGAAACCAAACGTTCTATTTTCTTTCTGCTTCAAACTGCACACTGATGATGTCAGGGATGATATATCGACCGGCCGGCTGGGAACCCAACCCTGGAGGTGGAATGCATTGAGCCGCTTACATACATGCACATACAAACACACACTCGGAAGGCCTCCCCCGCCAGAGGTGTTGAAATGCTTGTAAGTCTTGAAATGCCAGTTGAGACGTTGAGCTCCCCTTTCACACACACACACACACACACACACACACACACACACACACACACGCACCTAACAGCCACAGACAAGAAGAGCTGACAAATGGAAGCGTTGAAACATATTAACCATCTCCCTTTGTGAACAGACAAACATTTAGTCTAGCTAATGACCCCTAAGGATCAAAACAAATGCAAGAAGATAAAGATGGCTAGAAGAAGGAGGGGCGGCGCTAAAAAGCGGCCATTGACCTACGGGAGGGTTTCACAGGGTTCACTGGTACAAATGACTGGCTTGCTAGGTTATTTGGGTTGTGAGAGTATGAACACGTCTTTGCCGTGTGTCATTGCTTTCGCTTCAGAGCCCTTGAATTGTGAGCAATTCTGTTGAAGCGATTGAGGCAAAATTAAGCGCACTGCTTGGCTGCAACCAGCAGAGGCACTGTTGAGTCAGTCTTATCTCTCTTAACGGAGAGAGTGAGCCCTCCTCTCATTCAGCCTCTTTGTCCCCCAGTACGTGGAGGCGGGGCTACTAGTGAATGGATGCACAGACACAGTGCTAGCAAATAGCAAGTTAGCAAGCTAATATGAATGAAGGCACAAAAGCCATGGTTTCTAAGCCGAATGCCCCCCTACATTAGCAATACACTACATAACTGCATGTGTGTGGTTTTTATTGGAGTGTTTTCTTACAGGGACAGGGTCTATTTTGTATTGTTTTGTGTTATTGTTTTGATTTTTATATATGTGCAATTTTTGCTAAAAAGACTCCAGACTCCAGAGTCCATTTCATTTTCATTAAGAATTTTTTTTTGGCTTTTTTGTTTGTGTAATTTATTTATAAGCGCTTGACATTACAATTACAATGTTAAATAATCTTGAAATTAAAGTGTATTGCTTTTGATACAATGTACTCATTATTTTGCCATATAATTAATGAAAAAATGGTGTCAAAAATGTCGTCAATAATATTGATTATCGTCAATAATTTGTAGCACAATTATCGTCAGAAAAATGTGTTATCGTGACGGCCTACGAAGGTGTGAGCGTGAGTGTGAATGGTTGTTGGTCTGTGATTGACAAGTGCTATAGAAAATTAATGCATGGGAAAAAGATTAATTAATTAATTTTGTTTCAATAGTTGACCAAAAAAAAATAAAAAAATGGACCAGCCAGGACACCACTTACATTGTGTTAGCGCTTGCTTGTGCTCAAAGGGTTACAATTTTGGCGAAACACTAAAATGATCACACAATGCTATAAAATTTGCAGTTTTTAACATATCCTCAGCACATTATCACTAAAATTCACAGCAAATGCACTTTTGAAACAATTTAAGGCTCAATAATGGAGATGAGGCATCTTTTCATACATATTTTTATCATCATTATTATTATAATTAGGTATTATTATTTATTTAGTATTTATTATAATTATTATTTAGAAATTATTTGGAATGATTTTCTATTCAGTACAAAAACAAAAAGCTCACAAAATGTATATGCTTTTCATTGGACAGCAATAAAATGCAAAAAACATACTTAAAATAAAACATCCTGTTGTGTTTTTGTCAGTCTTTAGTGACATAAAACTCATTTTAGACAACAATTGCATACAATTAAATAGACAAGTGGCCATTTTTCCACCAGAATTCTGGTCCAACATCTCCACAAGTTTGTTTCATACGCACAATACCTAACAATACAGCCATTAAATGTGCCAATGAATGTTGTGCTTAAAGTAAACCAACTGTTCTTAGCGTGCTTGCCTATGCTCCCCATGCTGGTGTGATAAACCACAAAAACTTTGTTTGGGTTTATCAACACTGCTCATCACAATAAACAAGTTATTTGGCGTAATCTCCCTCGTCTTGCCCTCAAACCCGCATCAGCTGTCCATCTCCCGTACGCTTCCACACTCGCAATATCATGATCATCCGCTTATCTGTGCGTTTTTTATCAAAACAAGTCAACGTTAAGTAAATGACGCCTTTCACCCCGCCCCTGCAAACGTCAAAAACTCAGTCATATTTTTTCACGCCATTAAAATAATTGCAGCTAAAGTGATTGTGCTGATGGTGATTCATTAACTTAGTTATTCAGAACACGCTTCACAAAGTTGCATCACTTGCAAAATTCAACATGAAGAGGCAGAGCATTTTTAATCCTTTTTTTTTTAATGGCCCTCGTTACTTTCTAAAAATAATTTTAAACAAAAAAAATAAAAAAAACAAAATAATAACAGCAAAAATAAGAAAAAAAAGTTGCAATTTTACAAGATTAAAGATTAAATATTAAGAGTGTAAAGTGATAAAGAAAAATAGTAGAAAGTTGAAAAATTAAAAAGGAATAAAAGAAAAGTCCTAATATGAGAAACAAAAAACAATTTTGGAAAATTCCGTTGGAAAAAAACTAATTTTACAATAATAAAATCAAAATATTACTAGAATAAAGTCATGATCTTGCAAGAAAAAGACAAAAGTTGAAACGTAAAAACTAATGAAAGGAGAAAATGTTGAGACTAATAATCTGCTTTGTCACCAATGACACAAAGCTGAGATGCAGGCTTTTTTTTTCTTTACTGTAAATACAGTAGCTACATGGGTTGTTTTTAAAAAAAAAATGCAAAAGTGGCCCCCACACCATTTGATTTTTCAGTATGCGGTCCTCGGTGGAAAAAGTTTGGACACCTACAACAGGTTACCACTGTCTTATATGGGAAAAAAAAGGTTAAAAATGTGTAATTGTAAAGTTAATCGAGATGGCAGATCGCTTAGTCAGTAAAACAATGCCTGGTGTCAACGAAATGTAACGTTAGTTCAGCAAAACATCACCGCACGTCTTCAATATCCCACAGAGGACACACGGGACAGATATCCATGCTGATTATTTAGGCATGTCTTTGCTTCTAAGAGCACGTTTAACAGTTTGTGACTGCGCTGTCTGTTTGACTGACCCCCACATCAACATCAGTCAAAAAGGGTTTCCTTTGCGTGATTCACGAGTCTACAAACTTGCCAAAGTCTCCGCTTTCTACAAACAGCAACAACAGGCCAGTAAAGCTGTCAAGGCCAACCTGAATTTACGTGGGACCACTTTAAACAGTCGGACTTAACGCAGGGTGAGTTTTGGAAAAAAGTGTGAGGTTGTGTGTGTGTGTGTGTGTGTGTGTGTGTGTGTGTGCGTGTGTGCGCGCGCGTGTGTCCAACAAAACTCTAAAAGCAACATGGTGGGTGCGATCAAACCAAGTGGATCCTGTTGCTTGCGCCCTTGCTGTTAAACCATCAGTGATATTGATTTCCAGTTGATCGTCAGGCCTTCTAATGATGTTCACCTTCAGGGCCACGCTGATTGATTCACAGTCAGGACTTGATCCATAACTGGTAATGTGATCCATGAAACAGCGATGCGCAATTACCTTCCATTTTACGCTCTGATGGGAACTGGTGAGGCCTGTAACTGATCAATTGAATGAACAAATAAACTAGGGGTGTCTTTGAATATTCGACGATTCGATTCGGACGGTCAATCTCGCATGTGGTCAAGATTGTACCATTCTGACAACATGGGGCTGCTGAGCATACATTTTGACATATAATCTCTACGTATGTTTTTGTTATAAATAGCCTACTTTGATACAAATCCAGCCTCATTTGTGCTAATAAAGCATTGAAAATGACGTGCATTGTTTAACAGAAGACCTATACTTACGTAAGCTTTGTAGTTTTTCCCACATCGGGTGTGGTTTAACATCTTACACTCGACAAGAGCTTTTAGATATTGGATTTCGCACCACGCAGCCTGGCGAAGTGCTCGCGTAAAGAACGTAAAGAAGCTAACGAGCTCACCCTTTATACACGCCTGTCACTTCACACAGAACAGCTTTGCAAGAAAGAGCAGGCTTCGCTACACAACTTAAAGCCTGGAGCTCTAGCAACTATCCATCAGTCAGATCTATTCAGTGCTTCCACTGTATGTGAAATTCAACTTGTGCGGAAATCTTACATGATGTGTTTTATCTACAGTGTACTTTCACTTCAGCAAAACGATGAGAAAAGGCACGGAATGTGCTTATCGCTCATCTCTATGAGACTTCCCACGCAGATCGGAATGCCTGTTTACTGGAGGTGTGAAATAACTTGACGCGATGTGCACGTGCACGTGCACCGACAGCTAGCTGTAACTCAGGTGAGAAGAGGATCACGAGTGCTGTGCCAACTGATCCTATTTTTTAAGGTAGCTGTTATATGCTGTGAACTTGCATTGAAACACTGTTTTGATTGGAGCAAAGTAACCTTTAAGGACGACCAGGAAACCTCAAAACAATCCTCACAAGTGCGATGAATGACATTCTTGCATTATGTTCTATGACCCATCTGATGTGCCGGTTAATTGAACCAGTAGATCTGGAGGCTGACGTGTTTGCGGGCAAGATCTAACAAGACAGATTCCATCACTACAGGCACTCCAAAAACCCAATATGAAGTCAATTGTGCATGTTCTAAAAGGGTGCAACATCTCCTCAACACAAGGACACAAAAAAACAACACGTTCTGAGGGCATGTTGGTTTACATAGTGAGTGGGTAGCAAATACAATCGTTGAAAAACGTTTAGCTGGCATTGTTCACTGAGGAACAGCCTTTCTGATGAATTCCTCAGGGCTTTGTTGGAACTCGCTTCTGCTTTTTCACCCCACAGTCCCTTGCAAAACCTTTGTTGAAGGCATTCTGGAGCCATATCAGTAAATAAATGACTACTTTATACGTGACTCATCGTCATTGGGGATAAACAAAGGGTTCTTTTTCAAATGTCCTTCAAATCCAAGCAAAAAGACTGACAACCATACTCTCTGATATCATTAACTCTGAATATCATTCAGCTATCATTCATACTATGTAATGTATTGGATTTATTTATACTTGGGCTGTCAAAATGAATGCGTTAATGCAGCTTAAGGCGTGCACACGAGCAGCCAAACACAAAGCAGAACAGGAACAACTCAAATCCGCCATTTCGGACCATTGCAAAAGAGAAAAAAACATGTTATGGAAACATCATCAAATTCGATTGGGAAACGTGCCCATAGGACCATAAACTGGGACGAGGGGGCCTTTGCACGCTCACACCTCGGATGTGGTCCAAAAGAAGTCGGACGGCGGAAGGCCCGGTCGCCCTGCTATCACTGACAGGAAGACAGCGACAACGTCTGTATAAATCAGCTGACATGACACGTCACAGGAGCATCAGGTGACCACAGGAAGACTGCAAGTGGCCAGTCGAAACTGTCAGGTACGAAAAAACTAGCTAACTCTGGCCTGTAAAAAGACCTGTTGAGAATATTTAAGAAGAAAGTTGAAATATTTGGAAAATGTGAAAAAACAACAGAGGAAAAAAGAGCAAAGACCAAAGTTGATACTAATAATCAACTGGGCTTTTTCTATATCACAAATATGAGATGCAGTTTTTTCTTGAACTACTTGTATATATAACTTCTTAGCTTCTCTTATCTTTGATATGTACTATATCAAAGTGGCCCTTGCGTCCTTTCATTTTTCAGTATATGGACCTCGGTGGGGAAAAAAAAAAAGTTTGGACACCCCTGGTGTAAATGAACGAATCGGCCTTATGTATGCAACGTGTCCCACCACAACTCATATCTGCGTTGTCACTGACGGCCGGAGAACGTGGTCCTGCAGATTTACTTTGTCAGTGCATCAAAGAGATCCGTGTGGGGATGCAAAACAACTCAGCTAAACTCAGACAAAACTGAAATCATTGACTTTGGCCCACAGAAACAAAGAGGAAGTGTTATCAGTCACCTTGAGACTCTTTCTCTAAAACTTAATCATCAGGTTAGAAATCTAAGGGTAATAATGGACTCAGATCTGAACTTGAACAGCAACATTAAATCAACATCATCAGCAGCTTTTAAGCACCTAAAAACATTGACAAAATCAAGGGAATAATGTCTAAGACAGATTTAGAGAGACTAATCTCATCGTGCTCTCTAAACGAGCAGTGAAACAGCTGCAGTACATCCAGAATGCTGCTGCTCGAGGCCTGACTAGAACCAGGAAATATGACCATAGTAGTCCAGTTCTCAGGCTTCCGGTTGCTCAGAGAATAGCTTGTGTAGCTCGCGCCAAAGTACATCTCTGACATGTTAGAGCCACATAAACCATCTCTGAGAAGCTCAGGAAGTGGTCTCCTCAACGTTTCAGCTTTATGCTGCCAAAATCTGGAACAATCTTCCAGAAGATGTGCGACAATCCTCAACCTTGGCGATGTTCAAATCCAAGCTGAAAACACGTCTATTCAACAGTGCATACGACAACTGGAAGTATTTTATCTGCACTCTTCATTTTTAGGTTTGTTTTATGGAACTTTATGTAATGATTTACCCTTCTTTTTGTAAAGCACTTTCAATTACCTTGTTTATGAATTGTGCTCTAGAAATAAACTTCCTAGCCGATATAAACACAAACTAGTGAAGAACACGCCTTTATGTGCTGCATGCACGCTGACCTATAATATGGCATGCGTGTGTGCACAGCCTATGTCACTGCAGCAGCTTGTCGTTGTGGGTGACTTATGAATCTTTTATCATAACTGGCCTAATTGCTTAACCATCCATGGGCCGGTCCAGCGGTGGATGGAGGAGGGTGTTTTTTTGGGCACGCCACAATTGTCATTAAAAACAACAGGCAGAGGCACAGCAGTCTCTCGTGAGTCGTTTGAGTGTGGGCGTGTTCGAACACAAACCACGATCATGTCCTCGGTGTGAACGTGTGCGCTCGGCACTTTTCATACGTGGCCGACTGACATTTTTGGGGGAAAACGTTTTAAAGGAGTTTAAAAAGTCAGTTCAGCGATCCTCGACAAAGCGTGCTGAACATGCACAAGAACATGAAGAAAAAGAATAGACACGGAAAGTGGACTCACGCTCATTAGCAGGTCTTTCAGCGCCACGCTGGCTGGTCTTGAGCCGACGTTGGGCAAGGAGATGACCACTTGTAGCAACCTGGAGGAGTAATCCAAAGACGCAGCGAGTGAAGACAGTGAGGTTGAAGAGAAGAGGCGGTTCAGGCTGGTTAGCTGCTAATGCTAGTTGTCAGAGTGAATGCTCAAAGCAGGTCTCTGCCATTAGCATTGTCATTATGCACCTTAGTATAAAGAATTTTGCAGTTGTACATATTTTAATTAGGGATGTCCCGATCCAATCTTCAGGATCGGGATCGGCTGCCGATCTGCTGAATTTTCAAGACCAGATAATATCGGCTTCCGCCACAAGATCGGGCCAATTCGGTTCCCGTATCGCGTTCGTAAATCTGGGCACACTCCAACATGGTAGGTGCAGCAGAAAATGCACCACCACCATGCAGACATGTCCGCGGTGTACCGTGATCAAGTCTTAGCTTCAGTTGGACTTTGGAAATCCAGCCACGCAGCTACAGTGGTAGTTCCCCCTCACTGTGCGCGGGAAGTGCCGCTCTACAGTGGCGGAGCTACGTGGCGGCCAATGGTGGCCGTAGACACCCTTGGTCCCTCTCCGGCCACCCCACTGGCCATCTAGACATTTCAGCTACCAACTTATTGAAGCCCTATGTGAGTAATGGCCTCACACAGGCTCAACCAATGTTGCTGTAACCACTGGTTGTTTATACTAGGGGCCGTCAATAAATTACTATTGCGTTGAAGGGAGTTTGTTAAAAAAAAATGTCATATATTTCTAAACCATACCACAAATTGATCTATAACCATGTCAAATGTTTTGTCCTACCCTAAAAGTAAACATGGAGCAAAAGGTTTGCCAAACCGGGTGCTCGGAGCGTGTGCCCGACTACAGTGCACCTTGCTGGGCCACGCCAGGTGGCTCCTCCCGCTCTATGCTCCGGTTCTCCTGACCTCTGTAGCGGCACACCAGCTGCTTGGACCATGTGTCTGAATACAGTGCACCTTGCTGGCCCACAGCAGATTATCGGTATCGTATTGGTCTTGAGAAGCAGACAGTTACTGTTATCGGTTTTAAAAAATAAAATAAAAATGATATTGTGTATCTCCAATAATTACATTACTTACAAAACGATTAATTAACCAGCATCACAGAACAGGTTGTGCTCTTTCTTTAAGGTGCATTTGGAAATCCAGCAGCAGCACTGTGCAGCTTTCGCTTTTCCGTCACTTCTTTTTTGTTCCACATAGGAAAGCTCCTGTTGCTGTTACATCCGTGCTTGAACAGTAGTTTCAGAAAGTTAAGGACAAGAGCCTGTGGTGAGTTTTTCCACTCCTTTAACCGTCTCCCCCTGTCCCAGGAAACTCCCTGCTATTCCTTCTCTGAGGACATAACAGCTGCACGTTCTCACTTTTCACTGGCTGTTTGAACTCTACCCCAAAACAAACAACAACAAAAAGATCACCTCAAGCATGAATTTAAAAAGTGCTACTGGGGCAGACATCATTTTATAGCGTTTGATGCGATACTAAGTTGATACAATAGTCAATCCTGCTCAAGTCATCTTCCATTGTTTGACTGGGAAAACACGAGGAAGTCCATCCTGCTCCTTCTCACAGCTGGCCTTCAAATCCAAGTCGTTGTGTAAACGTTGCCCTATGTCAATATCAGTGTGTGTGCCCATGTACATAATTACAGATGCGCCCTTCCTGTTAAGCTGTCATTAAAAAAAGGGGACTGGGAAAGACTCCAGGCTACAACCACCGCTTGCTCTTACGTAATCATGTCATCCCGGAGACAAGTGAACGCACCACAAACAATTGTCAGGATATGGTGCTGGACCTCATTTTACCTTTTTTTTTTTTTTTTTTTTTAAATATTTGTCATCCCTTTTATTGAAAAAGAAACCGAGAACATCTGGATTGCTCATTTTCACACAGTGGGAATGGGGCTTGACAGTGCGGTTGTTCCAAACGTGGCCGTGAGAGGGCGCACTGAGTCTTTGCTACATCAACAAGGGATGCTGCTGCCCACCAGACAAAGGACAGCAAAGGGAAATATTATCAGAAGCTACTTGGAGTTACTATAAGGTGCTTCACTTAAAAGCAAACATAAACATTACGATTGCCTAGAATGTGATACAAGTTGAGGAAAAACATGTATTTTATTTCATTTATATAATTAACAGCATTTGATTTTAAAATAGTACTACTAATAATAATAACAATATGAATAATATATGGAAAATATGTACTTTTTTACACTCATGTCCTTTATAATGTTTATGATGTATCTTCATTCACCTTGAGAGAAAGAGAGACTACATCTCACACACACACGCGCACACACACCTCCTCCTCCACTATCAACCCCCCCTCCAGGCAGTGGGAGGAGCCAGCCCGCCTGGCCTGCCTCTCGAGTGAGTGTTAAACAGTGCAGCTAGCCACCGTACGTGTCAGAGGACTGTCTGTGCTCCCCACGTAGATGACTGCTCCACATCTGGTGTCTGCGCTGCTGAAAGACAGACTAACTGGTCCACGCGTGATCACCCACAAGTCAGGATAAGGTGAGCATCATCATGGTGGTGGCAATGTGAGTGCTTGCCATTGCACTCCACGCTGCGATTCACCCTTTGCGCACAGATGGCAGCTTTTACGCATAGAGTGGGAGTCAGACAGGAGTGGAATGTAGTGTGTAGTCTGCAAACTGTCTGTGTGTGGGTGATTCGGCTCCTCAGGTGAGACAACGCGAGACTCAAGTGTCTTTTTTTGTTGTTGTTCCACGCCAGGTTTCTTCAGCGTGGGAAAGGATGCCGGCGATCGTAAGTAAAAACTCCGATTTGGAGTTTGACTCGTTACAACCGTGCTTCTACCCGGATGAGGACGACTTCTACTTCTGTGGTCCTGACTCCGCGCCACCAGGGGAGGACATCTGGAAGAAATTCGAGTTGCTGCCCACTCCGCCCCTTTCCCCGAGCCGAGCTGCGCTACCAGGGGAGCCGGCTGCAGCCTCCCCGGAGGCGGACCCCCTAGGCTTCGGCTTAGGGGACCCACTAGACTGGGCTTCGGAGCTCTTCCTCCTGCCCGAGGACGATATCTGGGGGGCTTCCGATGATCTGGATCTGTTCGGTTCTACTTTGGATACAAACCCAAACAACATCATCATCCAGGACTGTATGTGGAGTGGATTCTCAGCCAGAGAGAAGCTGGAGCGGGCTGTCACGGAGAAACTGGGCAAGGCTATTACGAGCGCCACGGTGACTGCTCCGGCTCCTGTGGTGTCAGCTGCTGGACGAGATGTGTGCGTGAAAGCGCCCGAGACTGTGATCCGCAGCGCGGTGTCAGAGTGCGTGGACCCCGCTGTGGTGTTCCCCTTCCCCGTCAACAAGCAGAGCGGCAGCGGGGACTCGAACGTGAACAGCGTGAACACATCCACGAAGACCGCCCACAGCGACTCAGGTAAGGATGTCCGCCAAACGCAACAATAACAAACACTCACTACGCGTAATTAGAATGACTTGTTCATATGACCGGCCCACAATCGGATTACACACACACACACACACACACACACACACACTGGTGACACAGTGAACTGACTTGTAATCAGAAGCCCCTTCTTCCGGCAGATGGCAGTAAAATAGGGAATTGTTTGTGTATGTGTGAGCTCAGTTGGCATGTGCACAAAACAATCAAAAGATCTACTGCTTAAATAGGAATACACGGGGAAGGTGCTTTACTAATGCTTCTTTAGTGAGATTATGGATTAATTAAAGACAATTAGTGCACCGATTAGTGATGTGTTGCAAAGGTGCTATCAAAACATGTCGTCATGTCTCCACTGTTTAGGATAATAAAAACAAGATAGCTCGGAATAGTATAAACAAACACAAAGACCTCCAGTTTGGCATCATCGACGCAGAGGAGGGCCCTCCTATTTTATTTTTTTCAAGGGGGTGACAGCTTTGAACAAGCGCTCCATCTCGACAGCTGTCTCCCTGGCGCCCCTCCAAGCCTGGGGGTAGGGGCGGCGAGGCGGGGGACTTAAAAGTGCGGTGATCCAATTGCTGCAGACGCTCTTTTCCGCCGCATGCACGCATGCCACGTCTGTAATACTCTCCTTGTGCAAGACACAATGCAAAGAGCACGTGTTCAGAATGTAAAGGGAGCGTGGCCAAACCCAGCGCTGCTGGTGTATTGCCAGTTAATGGAAAGCCTGGCCCCAATGCAAGTGGGCTCTAACGGAAAATAGCGACAATAAGGTATCACATGTGCGCCCGCCCTTAGCCGGACGCGTGTCAACCTTCTGCAAAAGTTCTGTGGAAACTGGTTGACTAGGTGTCGGCTCGGTATTAAAGGTATTTGCGAGAGGTCAAAGTCAGCGCCTCTGATGCTATCTCACTGAAGGCTTCCGACTTCCGCCAGACGAAGCAGATTAGAAGTATGTGAAGACTCGAAAGGCAGAAAGCCAACTTGCCTGCTCAGCAGTGAGACTCGACGTGTCAACGCCTGCACAGCAGATTAGCCAGCAGTGACTGACACTAAGCATTAAGGCGCTTCTGCTTATGCAAACAGAATTGAGCAACACCCCCTTTATCTGCCTCCTGTCTATAATACCTGCTGGTACACATGTATGACATTGTGGGGATACTTGACAGATGAAGTCACTCACAGTCTCTTTTGCTTTCCCAGAAGAAGAAGAAGAAGAAGAAGAAGAAGAAGAAGAGGATGATGATGACGAGGAGGAAGAAGAGGAGGAGGAGGAGGAAGATGAGGAGGAAGAAGAGGAGATTGATGTGGTGACGGTAGAAAAGAGGCGCTGCACAATCAGCAAACCCGTGGTCTTAAGCGGCGTCCCCAAAAGCCAAGACCAGAGAGGCGCCACCTCAGGGTCAGGTGCAGCAGGTCGCTTTGTCAGTCGAGCCCCGCAGGAGCTCATCCTCAAGAGGAGCTCGGTGCACCAGCAGCAACACAACTACGCCGCGCCCTCGCCCTACACGTCAGACGACGACCCGGCGCCGCCTTCCAAAAAGCAGAAGACGTCAGACAGCTCAAGACAACCCACCAGAACCACCTTCTCGTCCTCCTGCGGCTCCGTCGCATCAGGTCCACGCAGCAAACGCAGCTCCAGCGGGGACAGCAGCCCGCGAGGAGGCTCGGACTCAGAGGACAGCGAACGCCGGCGCAACCACAACATCCTGGAGCGCCAGCGTCGTAACGACCTGCGCTCCAGCTTCCTGACGCTGCGCGACCATGTGCCCGAGCTGGCGCGCAACGAGAAGGCGGCCAAGGTGCTCATCCTTAAGAAAGCCACCGAGTACGTCAGCTCCCTGGAAACGCAGGAGCTGAGGCTCCAACAAGAGAAGGACAGGCTTCAGGCCCGCAGACAGCAGCTGATGCGCAGGCTGGAGCAGGCAAGGACTCGCTGACACGCCACCGCCATCCACGGCCAAAACACTCACACACCTTCCCGTGGGTGACTCCGCCTCCCCCGCAGCCACCACCAAAATCGCCAGTCTGTAGATTGGTACACTGTTGTCGGCCTAAACACTTAAGCACAGACACACAAGGCCTGCATGTACACAAACATCTCAGAGGACGCTCATCACACACTAACTTGAGGGGGAGGGCGGGGCTTAAAGGAGGGATACTCGGACTTTCACTGCCGCCACTTTTTTTGCACATTTGTTGACGTTAAGAATGTTTAGGGTTTACTTTTTCAATCCAGTCACATTGAGGAAAGATAAAGAACGAGGAAAGAAAGAAAGAGGCTTTTTATAAATATATATATATATCATGTTTTGGTATTATTTGTATCATTGGTTTTGTACTCACTGTGACACCAGCCGGGAGTCGGTTGTGATTCCTACAGGGACCGGTGTTCGAGGGCACTTTGTTTGGAGCGCTCAACTAACTTAGCGTGCACGTACAAGACGCCGTGCACACTTCTAACTTTGCCTTCACCACTGCAAAAGCGGACAACAAGACTATATGGACCCAAGCGATGCCACTACAGGTTCTCTTTCTCTCCCCTCACTCCTCGATCACACTGGTGCTCAAACCAAGTCAGTGGATGTATAACTGTGCACCTTGCTCGCCGACACTTTTGTATATAACAACAGTGTACAGACAAAATACACTCAGATCTGCCTTGTTTTGTAATACATTTTGTCCTTGGTTTTTTATATAAATATATACATGTCAGGAAGCTGCCAATAATAACTAGACTGGAAGTTTATATACCTTTAAAAAGTACTGTAAGGCCTCAATTTTTGAGCGTCACAAACTTTGTAATATAACAATATATTGTTTTTCCTTCCTCGTTTTTCTTTGTATTGTATCATATTACTAATTCTACACATCTTTTTAGTGTGAACCTGATACATACTAAATTTGATACTTATATTTTCGTATGAAAATGAGTTCTCAGTAGATATCACTTTATCTTTTTTCATCTTCTATCTCAAACTTTTGTACAGCAAATGTGTTCTATCATGTACCTGGACTCTTCTTCTCTCTCTTTTTTTTTTTTTTTTTTTTTTACTACTTCCTCTCTTTTTGTTTATATTTGTAACTATCGGGTGCATAGAATTGGGTTATACGAATATAGGTTTTCCTTCTCTCCCCCGATTTTTAAAATGTACATTTATTAGTGCTGCAACTCATAGCACTTTGAAATACCTCATTTTGAAAAATAAATAGACATCATAAAACCGTCATATGTGTGTTTTACTGTTTGTTTTGTTGCTCATCCCGACAAAGAAATAAAGATTTTTGGTTCTGTAGCCTCACACCCACCCACACACCCACCTACACACACTTCAAGTGCGTTGGAGCACGCACACACACACGCTCCCTCTCGCGCTCTCTTTCGCTACGTACATTGTTCGGGCCGTTGCCATGGAAACTGGAGCAGCTGCTGAGTGGCAGACACAGAGTGAGTCTTTTATTTGTCTGTTCTGTCTGTGTATTTCTGCCTTGTGTGCATGAATACAAATGTGTGTCTACCTTTTGTACAACACCCCTCCAAAATCACCACCACCTCCTGGTCTGTGTGTGGCCCCCGGGCGCCCGATACCCTCGACCTTGCGCGCTGGAGGCCACAATGCCACGACAAGGCTGGATACTGTTTACCAACATCAGCCACATGGCTCTAGCCTCCTCCCCTTCTCGTTCCTCCTCCCTCCGCTCCCTCTATTGCCGGGCTTTAGCCCAAATATGTGCCACTCAGGGGTCTGGCCAGGCGTTCTCTGGAGATGGCTGAAAGAGAAATCTGTTGCCACGGTCTGAGTTGCCATTCAGCGGGACGGCATGCTCACAGAGGGGGAAAAGAAAGGGTCGGTGTGGAGGGAATTAAAAGCGCATAAAAACACACATCGCTGATGACTTTGATTAATCCTTTTTAGCAAACAAAGCCCCTTCCTAGCTTGACTTTCTTCTTCCTGCTCAAACAATATTAGCCAGCTCTCTTAGATCCTCCACATTCAGCATCCAGAGGTATGCGCACTACGCAAGACGCACCATGAAGACGGATGACTTTGTTTTGGACTTGAGACAGCTCGAGACTGAGCCTCTCCGCGGGGGAGTGGAACTGGTGGATTACGTAACAGGGGTCTGGTGTCTGCGTGCACGCTTAGTGTGCATGTGTGCGTACGCTACAGGAGTCTGGTGTCTTTGCAAAGTAAAGTGTGCGCCTCCCCTCATGGGATCCCCCTCCCACCTCCCTCCCCTTCCCTCGCCATCTGCCTGATGGCTTATCCTACTAGGTTACCGGATGAAAACAAATCCACGGACAATAACATCTCCGGTAAACATAAAAAAATGGCACACACTCACTTCCAATTTTGAGGTTAATTGTGAGTCTTAACAGGACTCAACAAAGGCCGAACCAAAGACAACAGTGACAAACCTGAATTTGTGTCCACTTATTCAAATGAAGATCATTTGGGAATAATTTTCTACAGTTGTGTGCACATTTTTCACACGTACGTTCAGATCTTGGTTGAGGATACTACTCGTCCCATTTCTGTGACAAACCGTGTGAGAAGTAGGGTGGAGGTGTAACTGGTAACTTGAAGTGATAGGCTGGAGAGGACATTATTTCAACCCACAAGAGCTGGTCCAAACTTGGGTTGAGAGTACCACTCCATTGTAACAAATGGTGTCAGAAGTGGGATGGTTAGCCCTGAAGAATGGATTACCAGGACAGGTAACTTTTTGTGACGGACTCAGAGTACGAGTTATTCAAAACAACAGACCCAACCTGGGTCGAGGGTAAGGGTCCTGTGTCACACATGCTGTCAGAAATGGGATCATTAGCTGTGAGGACACACATAGTGTGCTCATTTGGGAAAACCCTTGCGACAGGTAACCCTTTAAGACAGACTTTGGGGGAGAGTGCAGGTTTTTCTGTAGTGAGCCAGGTCGGATGGACACTTGGTATAAGACACCCTTGCTTGTGTGATAAACCTTTTAAATGGGTGAGGCACTGGAATGATTGGGACATGATGCCATGTCCAAGATCCTTGCTCTTTCAGCACATTGTGACCAGTGGTGTCAGAAGTGGGATGGTTATCCGTGGTGTGCCCATTTTGAAGGACGTTTGGGATATAATGTAAGGGCCTAGCCAAAGTCTTGATTAATTATAGAATCAAGGGGAATTTATTCTCTCTCTCTCTCTCTCGCTCTCTCTCTTTCTCTCTCTCTCTCACACACACACACACACACACACACACACACACACACGCACATGCACACACTGTCTGAAATAAGTCTAATTTCACAGAGTTAAACAAACATATGGCAATGGCTTTTCCCTGATTAATACCCATTATCCTGCCTGGACTCCCTGACTGGTGGGACCGTCCAGACACACACACACACACACACACACACACACACACACACACACACACACACACACACACACGACACTTCTTAATGGGCTTACAAATCTCTTGACTGCTACACATTAAAGCTGTAAGGGAGATAAGGTTGCATGTTTTTTGTTTTGTTGTGTCACTTCCGATGACGACACTTTTATTGTCTCGTCGAACAGGGGATGTGTATTCAACATGTTAACCTCCCCATATGGAGCAAACAATGGCGGCTGTATGTGCGCACAACTGTGTGTGTGTGTGTGTGTGTGTGTGTGTAATGTGCCCAACCTCTGCACAAAGGCATGCCCGGGCTGTCACCCATTGCCAAGCACTCTGCCATGTGTGTGAAGGGAGGGGGTCACCATCTGTTGAGGGGTCCAGTGTGGTCGCAGGTGCTCGGAGACAGTGTGTGAGGGACATTTGAGAGAGGGCATCAGGGAATGTGTGTGTGTGTGTGTGTGTGTGTGTGTGGGTGTGTGTGTGTGTGGGGGGGGGGTATAGGATGATGGTCAGTTCTTCCTGGGAGTCCATCTCCAAAGCAGCGTAAGATGGATTCTATACAAAGAAATGCAAAGCTTACAGTAATAGCGGAGCACATATAGTGGACCAAGAGGGATGGGGTGGTGGTACAAGAGAGAAAAGGAGGCCTGAGTGTTTGATCAAAGTTTACCAAGTCTGAGGGCATTTGCATACAGATGGTACTGTAGCGTGGCCCCCCGGCATACCTTTCCCTCTCCTTATTTGTCTTTCTCTGTGTCCCATTCCCTCTCTCCCTCGCACACAAATGTAATAGGGTTTCATTGAACAATCCATGAATAGCCTTTCAAGAGTGTGCTCTGAGGAAGAAAACGGCCTTGGCCGCACAACACAGCGCTTGGAAAGAGAAAGCAGGGCCGGAGGGAGCGCGGCGAGGCAAGAAGGGGAAAAGAGGAGCGATATATAAAAAAAAAGTGGTGATGATTAGGACAGGATTAGGGAAGGGAGAGAGGGTCGACAATGGGAAGAAAGAGGCGGAAAAAGCCACTGTGAAGTACTAATTATTAAAACAAATTCCAGCGAGGTTTACCTACACATATCTATGCTAATGCCCGTTCATTCACTCACTCAGCCTGTATTGATGTTGAATGGCATTGTCCCGCCGCATCGCTCTTATGCAAGCTATATATCTCTTTGAAACCATTGTTGACATGCAACTAGCTTGCTGTTCCAAACACCAAGATGATGTCCAACAACAGTCGCGCTGTACCCGAGCTTGACCACTGAAAACAAAGAATTCTATGTTGCCTCATTCGCCACGCTGCGTTATTTTAGCTTTCGAGAGTAGTCGTTGGATCATTTGTAAAGTGAAAACAGTTGCACAAAAGTCAAAGATAAGCGATAAGACAGATGGGGTGATGAACCACAACAAACCAACAATTACAGACACCAAATGTCAATGGAACGATGGAAAGTTGTCTCGGCAACCTCTAATAGTAAAAAGCCTCAAAGTCGAGGTTTTTTATCAAACTACAGGGGAAGCAACTAGAATAGCGTTTAAATATAGACCTAGAAACCATAGGCTTGCTGAGACCGGATGGATGCATAGACCTCACTGAATATTCAATGGTATGTTCCCGAGACACGTGTTCTCACGAGAATGGCGGAAAAGATGACCACAATATTAGGTTCAGAACATTTTCTCTAAAAACAAGCATCAAACGGGGTGTGCACTGCACGTTTTCACCTAAAAACTGAAAAAAAAGTGTGTCCACTTGGCCAAAACTTGTTTTGTATGCTAAAAAGTCCCAAGCCTTTGTCTATGATAACGGTTTCTGCAGCACCAGATCACTGTCCTCTAAGCGTACCAACTGTTATTATCCATGCTGAAATGCTACATGAAACACATTTTGGACTGGCCTTTTATTGTAGCCAGCCCAAGGCACAGCTGCGCGACAATCACGCTATGCGATCAGCATCCTGATATGCCACACCAGTGATGGATGATCTCGGCAAAGGAGAAGTGCTCGCTAACACATTTAGAGAGATTTGTGAACAATATGTGAGAGAAATAGGCCTTTTGTGTACACAGAAAAAGTTGTAGATCTTTTGAGTTCAGCTCATGACAGATGGGAGAAGAAACCAAAGTGTGCAGTATAGTTAATAGTCTTTCTTTGTACGTCTTTGACCGATCTCAAGCCTACAGGAGACTGCACAAAATGCTTGTTGCTGGTGGGTGGCCTCAAAAATCAAGTGTTGAGCATAAACAAATCGTTTGCTTGTAAATATGATTTATACTTCCAGACAGACTTATTAAGGAAATGCCCATTCTGACATAGACACACTATTCTCTGAGTTAATATGAGGACTATTCTCATCAAGATTATCAGAAGGTCTGACAGTTTTTGTGGATGCATAATCGCTTCTGAGTGTGTGTATGTGTGCGTGCACAACCCCATTGTGTGTGTTTATTTGGAGTAATCACTGGCTGCCTCTGTGTATGTGCATATGCATCACGGTTGATTCATGAGTGCTGCTGCAGCGGAAACAGATAACAAATGCTTTTCGGGTCCAATAAACTCTCAGCAAATGATACTAAGATAAACCCTCCTTTGTTTGCTGCCTTGAAAACTGAAGACTGATTGTTGACAGCTCACCATCACCTCAGTCCTCAGCAGACCCCTCTGGACGGTTCTGTAGCTATATATTTCGTTACGTAACGGGTTGGCGGCAGTGGCTCAGCAGGTACAGCAGGTCGAGCAGGTCAGGTCAGCCTAGCCCAGGGCAGATGTGGATACACATGTAGTTTACCACGACCAGTGTGTGACTGCGGAGTGAATGAATGAATGAATGAATGAATAATGGGTTCACTTCCCTGTGAAGCTCTTTGGTTCCCGTGAAAGCGCTACATAAACCTGTAAAACACTGTGCACACGCTGTACATTAGAGTCGTTCATGAAATAGATGCTCAATTTCTGACAGCCAGTTTGCTTGTTTCATTAACATCCAAGCAAAAAGGAGGCGGGAACATAATTGCAAGTGACTAATGTGTTGTTTGACTGCAGTTAATCAAGTCATTCATGCATACTGTGTACTCCCTGAGGTGGTTTGCATAAGGTTTGAATCTTAGTCTAAGGCAGGAAGTATGGAGCTAGGAGCCGTTTGTAGCCATTTAACCTAACTGGAATTTGCTCTCTGTCCTGTTTGGGGAAATAGTTAACACCTAACACATGCAAAATGTAATGAGTTAAAAATGACCAGCGATATCTTGGTCTTTCTGTAACACTTTGGGGGTGACCTCACTTCTCGACAGTTATCTGTCAGTTTGACGGCGGGCCGAGGATGGGCCAGGCCGAAGCTGAGGCCTTGGCCGGGGCGGCAGAATCCTCAGCAGGCGCCTGGCTGACACATGTGGGACAGAGCCGAGTGGAAATCGGGTTAATGAATCGTAGAGCGAGGAAAACGGCGGGGTTGCTCGTCTTTCAATACCTCCCCGTCACTATCAGTTGGACCGGCGCTCATCTGCACGCCGCTGGGAGAGGACGAGACAGCCGGGTCAGTAGGTAGCAAGATTGGGAACAATAGATGTGTACGGGACAAAGCGAGCACTCTGATGTGTCATGGTCGGTTTTTGGGAGGTTCTTTTGTCTGCGTCGACTGGTTCTGGTTCTGTTTCGTGTAGAATCACGCGGGATATTTAATGGCTCATTTGATATTTTTATCCTGTCTAATGTCATCATCTCCTCTAACCGCTGTACATAGGAGCCTGTGGCCCATGACCGCTCTATTACAGGCTTGTCTGCCCGCTGTCACTTGTCTGTGACGGATCAGGGCACTCCAGACAGAACCACCAGTCTTCATTTTAATAACATTACTCGTTTCTGCCTCATAGAGTGAACACAGACGCAAATGGCTGCTTCTTATTAGATTGCGAAGGAACCCATCATCCATTCCCAGTCGGTGCTGACGAGATTGAGCCAATTAGGAACAAGCAACCGGACCCTTCATAATTCGCCCTATCTGAGAGGATAAAAAATATATTAGCATGTTTAATTGCAGGCTTATGCCCATGTGTTCGACAGCTGTTGAGCCAGACAATGGCATTGTGCACATTCAGATCGGTGTGCACTAATCTAATCAGCAAACCTTGGTCAGGGATTAAGTCAGTATTTCGGACATCCATCAGAAAACTGCCGGGATTACACACAAGGTTAATTATGGATGAATTCAATTTGGAGGGGACAATGGAAGAATAAAGGTAATAGTATTCACAGGCAACACGGCTGAAGGACTCAATGCTGTTTTACACCAACTCAGGCGTGACACTGATTACTTTAATTGGTGGGAGTGGAGGACATCACCGAATCCCGTGGCAGCGCCATCCATCACACGCACGTTTGATAGAGTCCACCAGAGCGATCGAACCCTCAAACGTCTTTATTTTTATTGAATGACTCAGAATGTGACAGCATTGTCCAATGGCCTACACTACACAGGTGCGGGACAACATGGAAAAAAGGATGTGACTTCAACAGACAATGCATTTTCACATATATACTCACCAAAAATATAAAACGCAACAAATGTTTTCATGAGCTGAACTCAAATGTACATTCTTTTTTTTTTTTAATCTCTGTGAAATATTGTTCACAAATCACTCTAAATTCATAAATCATCCACATCACAGGTGTGGCATATCAAGATGCTGATTAGACAGCATGATTATCGCACAGGTGTGCCTTAGCCTGGCCACAATAAAAGCCCACTCCAAAAAACAGCCAGTATCTGGTGTGAACTGGTGTTAAAGCAACAATGTCTCCAATTGGAATCTTCCCAAAAACTTCCACGCACCAAGAGGCAACACGTAACAAATCCAAGAAATTTAAAAGAACTTCCTTTATTATGGAATCTGTAAAACTTACTGACAAACGTCTTACAAATAAACGTACGAACAAATCAATTATTATAGAAATCCACTGACAGAGACATCCTACCCTGTCAAAGCACATTACAGGTGGCGCTATCATCGGAAAACTAAACCAACTTAGCGGTTGGAACAGTTGCATCAACAAGACAACGCCCACTCAAAATCCAATCTGGAAGATTTACTGCGAGCGGCATCTTGTGCACACATTTCCTCTTTTGTTCCTTTGTCATTTGAATGTCTGGCAGTGATTCATGTGCGTCATTGGGATGGTCCCTTCTGTCTTTGTCGCAAAAATAAGATCTCAATACAGGGACACACAGCGGAGGGATGCCACTGATGCTCTGATGCAGCTTCATCCATCACTGATAATGGCCGAGGACAGCTGTGTGTTCAGTCCTCCCTCTCCCTCTCTCTCTCTCTCTCTCTCTCTCTGTCTCCCTCTCTTTCCATCACACTACAAGCTTGAGGCAAGCCAATAGATGGGAGGAGGGGTGTATTTAGTCTACCTCCGAATATGCAGCACTGTCCGGCAACCTCTACTAACACACCCACATAGAATACAACCGCCTGGGGCGAGACCCAGATAGCCGAAAGTGCCCGCCTGCATGTTGCGCTATCTAACTTCCCCAGGAACCCGTGACGTACCCCTGACACACAAGCAACCTCCAGCAAATTCTATGCATGAATTTCTATGCATTTTCGCATTATCACACATGTGAATAAATCCCCACGCAGACGCGCTAAACTGTTTAGACTGGAGTTAATGAAGAGATAACAGCTGATGTGATTAGTTTCCACATGAACTGACTCAGACGGCCTTCTGTGTACATGAGTGGAAGTGGGCTCCGCCAGACAACGCTGTCCTTGAATTGCCTTACTTATGTTAACTAGGTTGCTTCACTATAGGCAAATTGAAATGTTATCACGGTAGGACAGAGTGGAGCTTCCATGCCCTCCAACAGCTGATGCTCTCCACTCGATGGGGAACACACACAGCACATGCAGTAGACTGGGCTCATGTCCGATTGAAGAACGGGACTATAAGGTTGGACAAAATCTATTCCGGAATGCTGGTTGATTTTTTGTTGTTTCAGATTCCGAAACAGTTTTTCCCCCCACAGGAAACAATACAAATAAAAATGATTTACTCTAGGATCAAACTGTTACCATCATAAACCCTTCATCAAAATACATAATTCTCGGGGTGACCAAACGTCCTCTGTTCCCAACCTGTTTCCATGTCCTGTCTTTTTATTTTTTATTTTTAAGAAAGTGATGAAATGTGTTGGTCTTCATTGCCATTAAATTGACCGACATTATGGTACTCTCCGGCATGTGACGTAGTCCCCGAGAGGCTGCTGGATTTGCTAATATGGCTAATATTATTTCATACTTTCATTCTTTTGACCGGCAAGTCACAAAAAGGGGGGTATTATTTTCTTACAGGACCATTTTTATTATACAGAAGAGACATTATTTCTATCAAGACATCATTCCAGAGATGTCAAAGTTATTTTTGCACAGAAGGCTTATCTGAATTTGTAGTATAACAATTTGAAGGCATAAGGCATATTAGATGTGAAGTATTATTTGAGTATCATATTGCCGGGCCGACTGTCCCGGTCTTTGGTAATCAAAATATGGTCACCCAGCATAATACATGTAAAAATAAGTTAACCACTCCCCATCTATTTTTTCTGGCTGTCACAAGTGTACAACACTGTAAAACGAATCACACGCTGCCTTTGATAGTAAGTGCAGATACTAGGGGGAGATTAAAATGTGACAATATTTCTCGTTGAAGAGAACAGCAGTCTAGAGGGAACAGGGCAGCCAGAAGTCTATCGGACTGTGAACTATGTATAGCTTCGCTACTGTGAGTGACAATACTTGTATTATGGAGGTGGCAGTGTGCGAGGCAGGACTGGAACCGTACATTAAGTGCTTTGCCCACACTATAAACCTTGCAATCCAACCTGCATTCAGTGTTCTCAGCGTCAGTCATTTGCTCGAGTGGGTGCCTGCATTTCTTTTCCATCGGGGATCAACAGGTGTAACAGAAGCTGTAGTAATTCTACGGTTGATTAAACTTACTTAACATTTGTATACGATCGCCGCATAAGACTTCCAACAAAACATGTGATAGTAGCGTCTTCTACTTTCTGGTTCCGCACTCTAAGCATCATGGGAACTGCAGTTCTTTTAGCGTAAACAAACATAAAGAAAAAACATAACGTAAACATAAAACTGATCTACTGCTAATGTGTCTTTTCAGAACTGTACGTTAACATAAATGATTAGTCCTATTAGTCGTATCTGCCGTCATTATTTTATTATTTATGAGTATTTTATTATTTTCAATTCATTGTTATTGATTTAATATTATCACGGCGGCCTAGTGGTTAGCATGTTGGCCACACAGTCAGGAGATCTGGGTTCGAATCTCCGTTGGGCATCTCTGTGTGGCGTTTGCATGTTCTGCCCGTGTGTGCGTAGGTTTTCTCCGGGTACTCCTGTTTCCTCCCACATTCCAAAAACTTGCATGTTAGGTTAATTGGCGACTCTAAATTGTCCAAACTGTAGAAGAATGGACAGCATAACCAAATAACATCACAATATACGGTGTTAAACCTTTTAAACAAGCACGGCCCTTTATTTGTATGAGTCATTACCCGTATTGTCGCTCCGGTAAATCACCACAGATGGCAAGCTTATGTTATTCAATTAGCAGGTGATGGCTGCAACCCAATCCCCAACAAAACAGCAGCCCTGCACACTCCCTTCTATAAAAGACACCTGTCAGAAACAAGAGCCCCCCTGTTTTAAGGGCGTCTGTAGAAATTCACTCTCCTTGTCTCATCCTCATTTTAGACGTGAGCACTTCAAAGCTGACGTGGCACAATGGCAGCAAGCAGGCCGCCTTCAAAAGAACAGCACAAGTTATGGCGGGGGCCGGCGAGGGAGAAGAATAGGCCTGTAAATCATAATAGGGAGGGAAATATAAAAGACGAGGCGAAGAGACGCAGTTCACCTGTTCGGTGTAATACAATCACTTAACGATCTTCAAGGCCAATTGTAAAGAGGGGAGCGCTCCTGGAGCTCGCACCCTGGCTTTGTGCGCTGCTGCAGATCATCTTCCCTCTCTCTCGCTTTCCAAAAAAAAAAAAAAAGGGACCTTCTGTGTGTTCCACTTCCACATACACACCCATCGAAATTACCCTTACTCCTCAAAGATTACGATCAGTGTCATTCATCGGGTTTAGAGTATCAGCCTTTGATTTGGACCAGAGAAAGGAGGAAAGGGAGGGCACAAAGGGTACATGGGAGGGGATGTCCATTAGATATGGAAGATGTAGCTATTTGTTTACATTTGCTGGGATAGAAAATAGATTTTTTTTACAGTTTACTAACTGAATGCCACTATTGTAAAAATGCTTAGAGTTGAAAAGTTAGGTATGACAGTCATGGAAAAATGTATTAGACCACCCGTGCTTCTTCAGTTTCTTCTGCATTTTAATGCCTGGTACAACTAAAGGTACACTTGTTTGGACAAACTGAAGAAAAAAGGGTGGTCTAATAACTTTTCCATGACGCCTCTAGTGGAATTGTACTATTTTTCAGGAATTTGCAAATACATGCTCCACAAACATGTGTTACATCATATTGTCTTCATTAAATTCATGAATAATAACAAATCTTAGATTCTCAAGACAAAGCTAAGATGCCACTTAAACTGTGAAAACTAGGCCGCACTCAACGCATCACTCGGAAGGAGACATGCAGATGTACAACAATGGAGGACAATGACATCCTCTATTTACTTCTAAAGAAGACTAACTTTATTCACAAGCAGAAAACAGATGCTGCATCAAAGTAGAGTTTAGCGTGTCAGTAAAAATGGAGGCAAACGAGGATCTCCTACATTCACCTATAGTAAGGAAAGGGGACATGTTTGCTCCCAAACGAGACTGAGGGCAGCATGTAAACTGACAGCTGCATCAAAGTAGAGACTGTGGAGTATCAACAAGAATGGTGTAAGAGGGTTATCCTGCATTTACAGTACTTCAGGTGAGGGAACACATTTTATCCAAGAGGAGACTGAGGGCAGCAAGATAAAGGGCCGCTGCAACAAAGTAGAGAATGAAGAGTATAAGTAACAACAGAGGTGAACGGGGGTCTCCTATACTCACCTATAGTAAAGAAAGGGAACATAGTTCATCCAAAAAGAGACTGAGGGCAGAATGTAAACTGACAGCTGCATAAAAAGGTAAGACTGTGGAGTATCAACAACAACGGCGGTGTAAGAGGGGCATCTTGTATTTACATAACTTGAAGTAACACATTTTATCCAAGAGGAGACTTAGGGCAGCAAGAAAACAAGCCGACACATCAGAAAATGTAGAGTATTAGTAACAATGGATGTGAACGAGAGTCTCCTATATTGATGTATAGTAAGGTATCGGAACACATTTTATCCAAGAGGAGCCTGAGGGCAGAAAGAAAACGGGCTGCTGCATCAAAGTAGAGAATGGAGAGTATCAACAGTGGATGAGAATGAGGGTGTCCTGTATTTACTTCTTCTGAAGGTGACAATTTTATTCAGGAGGAGACTGAGGGCAATAAGAAAATGCACTGCTGCAATAGACACAAATGGTATCCAAGTGACGATGGAGGACAGCAAGAAAACAGACCGCTGCAGCAAAGTGGAGACTGTGGAGTACAATAGTGCAGTTTTCAGAGCTTCGGCACAGCAACAGGTTAACTCTGAGTTTCTTAAACCCTGATGAGGAAATACTTTTTTGGTATGCGAGCTAGAAAAACAACTTTCTCTGGAATGGTCGGTCGTCCTCTTAAAAGTCAGGTGACCAGCTCACAAAACAAGTTGAGTTTTGGACTAATGCATTCCTGTTGACTGAGGATGCTAATGGTGGAAGGAGACTACAATGCTGGCTTATTTTCTACCCACCTACTGTATGTGTACCACAGATTTTTACAGTACTCTTCAAACGTAATGCATAAAACTCATCACTCAACCGTCCCATAGCAACACCACTACACACTGAGGGACTTTCCATGACACACTGAGCTTATCTCTCCTACCCCCCAACACGATTCATCTCACCTACCTACATATGCTAAACCTAATGATGCCCAACAGACAAGTTACGTTCTATGTTGTCCATCCTGTCTGCCTTCAAACAAAACCCTCCTGGCCTCTGTCTCTACCACAAGCACTGCTCTGTGAGTCTAGTCCCTGACCTTCGACCTGGCCCATAGGTAAGCTTAGCTTTTGGACAGCACTGACCCTTTTCTATAGATAGCTTTTTTTCCCCCCATTGAAGTCCCTCCCCACCGCTATCTCCTCTCGCTCTCTCAGCTCTCTTGCATCCCCCGCTTCCAATATCCCCACCCTCAGAATAACCAGGGTATGTGACGCTCTAAATGCCCCCTATTGTTGGTAGAATGGACCTTTTGTCCGCACCCCATGCATTTGCTGACTACGGACATCCAGTGAGCCTACTTTTTGAGAGGGCTGGAAACAAGAGGGTTAGCTAAGCCATGCAATAGCCCCCCCCAAACACATACAGAACGTTTGAGGAATTTCCTGATTCTATAACTTTTTCTTTTAAATGGCTCAGCCCCATGGTGTTAGACACTTACAGCATTGTCCCTTTTTCCACTGGAAGGTAAAATAAACACAGAAAACTAAACACAAATCACAATTTGAATTTACTCCGCCGCCGCTGTGCCTTGCTGCAGCCTTATACTCCAGTGTTGATGCAGTGGTATGTTTTCTCGTTGCCCTCGGTCTCCTCTTGGATAAAAGGTGTTTCCTTACCTTACTTTAAGTAAATATAGACAACCCTTGATTGCCCTCAGTATCCACTTGAATAAAATGTGTTCCCTTTCCTCACGCTTAGGCAAATACAGAAGACATTTGTGTACCTCCATTGCTGTTGTGGTACAGTTTCGACTTTGATGCAGCGGTACTCCTCCATTCTTGTTGCCCGCAGTCTCGCTTGGATAAAATGTGGCCCCTTTCCTTAAACAAATACAGGAGACCTTTGTACACATCCATATTTGTTGATATCCCACAGTCTCTATTTTGATGCAGCTTACTCATCCATTCTTGTTGCCCGCAGTCTCCAATTGAATAAAAACTGTCCCTGTCCTTACCCTTAGGTAAATACAGGTGACCTTTGTACGGCTCAATTGTCATTGCATCAGTCTCTACTTTGATGCACCGTACTCCTCCATTCTTGTTGCCCTCAGTCTCTACTTGAATAAAATGTGTTCCTTTATCTTACCTAAGGAAAATACAGGACACCTTTGTACAACTTTATTGCTGTTACCCCACAGTCTCTACTTTGATGCAACAGCCCATTTTCTTGTTGCCCATAGTTTCCTTTAGAGTACAAATTTTATGTGAGAATTATGCAAGATCCTCATGATCCTCCATTGCTATTGATACTGTAGTCTCAACAGTACAGTAATCCCTCTGTCTGTTTTCTTTTTGCCCGCAGTGTCCACTTGGATAACATTTCTTCCTTTATCTTACCTGAGGTAGAGAAGACACTCTCTATTGTTAATGCAACATGGTTTTCTTCGTTTCCCGCTGTACTATTTTGAAGTGGAAAATTGGCACAGCATTGAACGCAACCATGTTGACCAATACACCGATAAAGAACCTTCAATATGCCTTTGTGCAGACTCCGTCCCTGGACAGTACAGGAACAGTTATGAAATGGCCCTAAGTCTTTCAGTAACGAATGAACCCAACATGGGTTCTGTACTGACAAGTGGCTCCAAGACCAACAGGGTCTTCAAGCTAAACACGACCAACATGGCTACTGTACATTACGCAAGCATGTACAGTTTGACTAAATCATAGTAAAGACAGCAAAAATAAAATACAAGCAGTTAAGTACATACATGATCTCCGAAAAGTGCCTTCAATATGAGGTCAGGGGTTATGCATGTGAGAGCCTTTCAAGAAAAGAAGGCGTATGGGAAAGAGAGATGGTAAAAAGATAGATGCATCCATGATGGTGGCTGCATTCATCAAAATCAGCTCACACAGCGGTTTGTGGACTGGTAATGAATCATTCCAGCATGCCGTTTTAATAGACTTCCATTAACATGCTTTTAAAAACGGTGCCTTTAAACGTTCCTCGACGCCGAGCTTGCATTAGTGCTGAATAGTATTTACTGGCCATCCTTTAAACATGTCCCTTTAAAATCCAATCTGCTAATGTATCCAAATCATATGGCGGTGCCGGCCCATATATCTTTAATTGTACGTCGGGTGCACTGTTTAACAAGAGTCAGATAATTCACTTACATCAAAAAAAAAAAAGCTGCAGGCTAACACCTAATACCCTCCGCTGTCACAATGCTGCTGTTCCACCACCCGTGTTCATAAAACACAGTGCCCACTCCCTCCCCCCCTTTCACTTTGATTGGGCTAATTGTGTTTCCTGCTGAACGCAGTAAAGAAAGCTAGGAAGTGCATATGCACATACCCTGGAGCGTGGACACCAAGTCAAATTCCCAGTCGTAGGCGTTTTGTTCTAACAAGAGGCCATTAGAGACAATAGACAGGCTCGTTCACTTTTTGAGAGTCCAATTTACATGCTAGTGCCATGTACTATAAAGCCTCCTCCGCTACTGACACCTCTCACTTGGTTATGTGCTAGAAATAGCTCATTAGCTCTCCATAATTTGGCAAATAATGTTTATTTTCAGACCACATACTTAATGTAGTAAAGTGTTTGCCATCAAACACAATTCCACTCTGAAGAACTTGAAAATTGATTTAAAAACGCTACATTACACTCAAACAGACTGTAACATTTAACGTAAGAGGCCTATTCAAATAATACAATACTTTAATATAGTTTTATAAAGTTTAAAAATGTGTTTTTTAAGCACCCACGGGAGACAGTTTAACAGATTACGAAGTGAGGCACGGCGCGCATTGGAGCGGAGGTCACGATGTGATGATATACGGTAGTTGTACTATTTTCCTGTGTCAGAATGACTGCTGTGGAGAAGGTCATTAAAACAACAAAGCCAGCAGTGGACACAGACTTGTGCACGCTACTGTAGATGATAGCGGTGCTCCATGAGGTTTCAATAAGGGCTCAAGTGCAAGTGTAGCAAAAGTCTCCAGGGGTTGCAGCATCTGGCCAGGCCGGATCTAACAACTCGTCGGCGTTCACCCGTAGAGCCATCACCCGACCGCACTGTGGTCGCCTTTGTTATCACAGCCTGTCACACTCTCTCCTCTTCATCTCTCTCTTTCTCTTTGTCAATCTGGGCGAGCTCCTGTTGACCCCGGGGGGGGGGGGGGGGCCCGCCGTGCGGTGGGAGTGGGCCGCGCCGGACCACTTCAGAGAAGCCAAACCGCACTGAGCTTCCCCGTGTGCCATCGACGGGGGTTTACTTCTCTCTGTGTCTCTTTATCTGAAACCTCATCCCTCACACGGTGCGGCGACCCGATCTGTGCGCCGCGGCCCTGGCTGAGGCGGCGCATTAGCGGATGGCAGGGAAGTCATATGTTTGCAGTTTGAACCTACAGCCCCAATTAGAGGCAGCTGTTGCTTCGCTATCGCACCACAGCATCGAAGAGGAAGAGGAGAAGAAGGGGGTCGGGGGGTTGGATTTATGGTCTGCGTCTCCGCGGCGGCCCCTGTTTGATGTGCAGATAATTAGGAAGTGAATGACTTCCTGTGAGTTGCTGCTGGTAGGCGCAGCTCTTTGCGATCATACAACAAATAGAAGAAGAGGTGAGAGGGATGCATATAAAGTCTAAGTAGCATCGCTTGGTGGTCTCTGAGGTGTTGAGGTGGCCAGTCCACATGAGGTTTCCCCGGACATGACTAGGCGTGGAAACGAATGTAGTCAACATGTTGCAGGAATTGGCTTTGAGTTTGCCTTTTCTTTGTGACCTTTGACACCGACCTGTACAAGTCAGAGGGGCCAGGGCTGGTAGACACTTGGCAAGACTGAAGATTCAAAGCGATAGAAGAAACTGGGGAAATTAGAATGGCAGACCTCTGAAAAGGTCAAGCTATACTGGCAGAGATGCTATTGTTTGACATTTGAAGTCATACTGAGTTGGACCATAGATTAGAACATTAAAAAAAGCCTAGAGATGCTTGATATTGGCATTCTTACCAATATCCGATATACAGTCATATACAGCCAACATGCCATGGCTGAGGTTGAGTGAAAAAGGGTTCTCCTCTCATTCGGTGTGGAAGTGGTAAGTTTTTGGCTTCTTTGTCCGTCTCCCCCACTCCATTTAACATTAAAATATATAAATTGGAGGCTAACTAGTTAGCTCGGTAGCATGCTATGCTTAAAGCAGTCCTGTAGGTGTCTCTAATACTCATCACATATTATAAGATTTTTTTTAAAGTTGCATGCATTTCCTTGAGCCTGTTCTTACAACACATTGAATAAGCAAACAAATAAACTGATTTCTCAAACGCCGTCTGCACTCAAATGCCTTTTACTTGTCCATAGCAACCTTTTCTTTTTCTCTTTAGGTTCATCACCACCTTACATGTCATTACAGTTCTGACCTCTTAAACCAAAAGTCATGACCCTCATTCATTGCCCCGCCCCCTTCAACTTCCCCAAAGAAGCTCAGAATCCCCAAATCCTAGCTGCTTGAATATAAATAAAAAGTAAATGATTCCCGGGATTCCTCACAATCAAGTGTTAAGTCAATAAAGGTTCCCTATGGACTCTGCTGGTCACTGTATGAGGAACAACAGAGGCAGATTGAGACGCTCCGTCTCCTTTGTTTCTCTCAAGCTTTTCCGGTGAATGAAACACAATAGGAAGGAATGCATTGGTTTCTGCTTGAGTGCTAAACCCAATCAGGATTATAACAATGTGCTTTGGAGGACCATAAGAGTCCTTAAGTATCCTCCCTAGCATCAGATTAGCCTGTTACCATCAACCCCCTCTGTGACGCAGCATTCTAAACAACAACGCAGGAGCAAAAAACCCCCATCACATCAGTGTGCTCATATGCGCATCCATCTGCTTTATCAGTTAGCTACATTAGAGAATCATGTTTGCATAAATGCGCTGTTTAAGACTCCTGTGGAGAGAAAGCGATGGCTGGAGAGAAAAATGGAATATTTGCTTTTGTCAAGGTGAGCTGTGGAATGTCTGCTTGTCTGGCTCCAGGGTGCCCCCTGTGGCCGGTAAGCATAATTGCACTTCTGCAAATCAACAGCTGTCTATCTGTAGGCAGTCCATCATTCAATATTAATAAAAACATTGAAAAGTCTTACTAATATAAAAAGAGCTATATATTTTTTTCTTTATTTAATTAAAGCTGCAGCGTCCCCCCCCCCTATCAGGGCCTCTCTCACACTTTAAAACAGCTGATTTACACCATTCAGGGTTGACATGGCGACAACAAAGGGTTGCTAACTCTACAGTACATTATTTTTCTTTATTTTGCTCAAGCTGCTGCACATTCCTTGATGTCCTCTGGTGCCCACATGGCCTGCCTCACACTTTAACACAGCGGTTTTAGGCCATCTGGGGTTGGCACTGCGACAACAGGGATGCTCAACATGCAGTACAGTAATCCCTCGTTTAATTGGTTCCAGATCTGACCGTGATAAGTGAATTTTGCGTGAAGTAGAATTCACTATTAAGAAGCAGAATACTTTTGTAGTTAGAGCATAGAAACCCTGTTTATGACTTTCTAATTACAGGTTTTTAACATTATCGGAGCCCTGTAGACATGAAACAACACCCCAATAGTCACTTTTACACTCTTGGTTCTTTGTTTACATTACATTACGCAGGCTACGGGATCACTGCAGGGACAAACGACGGCTGCTGCTAGCATAGCAAGCTACCAAGCTAACTAGTTTGCCTGTCCAATTTACCTATTCTAAACTTCAGAAAGTGTTTCGAATGGAGTGGGGAAGAAGGACAAAGAAGCCACAAACTTACCACTTCCACACGGAAGGAGAAGAAAACCTTTTCTTCCACTCGCTCACATCCAGGGCATGTCGGCTCGGCTCTGCTGGCTCGAGAGCCAATCTTCATGCAGTGTGAAAGGTAATGTGATCTAACGTCATGTCTCATAACATTACTACATTTGATTACGGCACTTGTCTTTCAATATTTTTGTTACTAATAATCGGCCATAGTCAACCACAAAACAGCGATCTTTTTTTTTTTTTTTTTTAAACACAATATAGCGAGGGCCGACGCATACTTTCTCTTTATTTTTTCTCTGATGCGCTTCCTCTCAATCCCAATGTCCAGGGAAGGGGTGGTGATGATTACTGCTGCTGCTTTTCTTTGTTCTCCTCAAACTGCTGCACTGTGAGACTTTTGCTGAGGTCATAATACTTAGATTTGCATATTAATATCCTGATGTGTTGTCATGAAAGGTTTTTAAGGTCGCCTTCAGAAACAGAAGTAGAATTTTACCAATTTCTTCAGTTTTTTATTTTTTTAAAAGGATGTAACACACATTTGTGACATATGTAACATTTGAACCAACAAAAAAGTGTATCGTGCTTCATTTTATGTAATATAACAGACCATATGCAAGCCACGTCGCAATAAAATGATGAAACTGCTGCTTTTTTGCATTGCGGCTGTATCAAGAACACCAGAAAATGGAACATTTAAATATGATGCTGGATTTACATCAGTCTTCAGCGGGGCAATGAAGTGCTGCAAAGGTGGTCGCTCCAACAGTTGAATATCAATAAGGGTCTTTAACGACCGCCTTTAAATCATCTGACATTCTTGCTTCCAGATTATGATGTCATTAAGGGTGGAAGATAAGAGAGCTGGGTGATGCAACGCACGCACACACACACACACACACACACACACATACACTTCATCTATCACAGTCAAAATAAAACCCTCGTACCAAGGTCCCTCTCAGCTCCGACCGTGAATGGAGAGAAAAGCAAAAATATCCCCACTTGATAACAACTTGTTTTCATACAGGCTTCTGGGGTGGGGGTGGGGGGTTGTGATAGCTTTTGTTGCGTTTCAGTTTGTTTTACTCTTGAGAAAATGCAACACGTCTGAGCCGTTATCTGTACATCCCATGACGACATGTGCTTAGCTGGCATGAGAAAATCATGGCCGCGAAAGTGTTTTTTCTTTGGCTTTAACAGTTGTTAGTTTCAGCAATATTGGCATAAAAATGAGATATCGGTTCATATCGGTATTGTTTTTTTTCTGCCGATAATGAAGTGACAACGTCGCGCTCCTCACAGCAACAAGCTTGCAAGCCCAGTATGCCCGCGTCCAAGTTCGGATTGTAAATATGCAGTTTGCAAAGACTGTAGAGCGCTGCAAGGGGGGGAGTAAGTCGCCTTCCTTGAATACAATATGGCACCTCAGGAATAACCACGAGCAGGGGCATGAGAATGAGCCCAGTTTCAAGTTTCGATGATTGTATTAGTGCAAAGTTTCATACGTTGCACTTTACTTTGTTCTTCTACGGATGTTTGCGCCATGTAGAAATGAAGCAGTCAAAGAACAGTGAATTAAACGTTTAACATTTTGATATTTAAGAGTGGTTAACTTCTTTTTACACTTTTATGACAGTGACTGTTCAAACCTGCGAGGCGACTCACGTTTACATGACGTGTGCGACTCGTCTTTAAAGTTAAAACTGAGTGTTTGAACAGAGGTTACGCTCGTATGAAAGTTAAGGATGTTAAATAAAGGTTTTTATGATGGCAACGTCTATTTCCATTATCTCTAACTATAAAAATGCTGTAATTAAAAGTGAACATCGACAACAAACTTAATTTTTATCCCCACTTCCCGTTTAGTTTTAAATCATTTCCCTCTTTTACTTAAAAAAAACCCTCACTGGCCTCTCCCCCCTCGGCCCCTTTTCTGTGCCGACAAAAGGAATTGTGCAAACGAGCCTTTAAAATCCCTAAATGGTTGTGGTCGGCCTACAATGGGCCAAAGAATGCAGCGCTGGACAAAGGCCTGCCCTTGCTCCGCCACACCAGCACTGCAATGATGGATCCGAACGGACGCATGAACGTGGGCTGGATTTGGGGCCAGAGAGGCGCCACCTCGCCCCCCCACTGGGCCAAGCAAAAGGGACAGGGCTCGGGGAGACACTGGAAGCCCAGTCAAGGGCCTCAATACAATCAGGAGCCGCTAACTAGCCTCGCCAGCCATAGGCCTTGATTGATATGGGAAAAGCATGCTTTACCTCTTCATACAGCGCTCTCCATCACTCTTTATCATCCTCAAAGCCTTGAAATTATTCAACTTTTCAAAGCCACAGCTAACAGTGTACTTGTAGATGCGGGCAGCCATTAAATGTATGTAAAATCATTTCATGTACGAAAAAGGCTTAATCGTGTTTGATGAGCATCCAATATGCCTCACAGGGATGAATGTGTGTGATGAATGGCAGGGAAATATAAAAGAGAAATGATTAAATTAGCGATTGAAAGTATGACAAAAAATGCCAAAGCATTTTATTAGCAGGGCTTGCCCCCTCTTGGCGAACTGAACTAAAGAAAATGGTAATTTGCGTGCTCGGAGTGCTGTGGAAAATGTGATCTGACAACTCTGATTATTACAGTACAGGATGGGGCTCTGAGGGAAAAGTCCCTTACAAATGGAAGATGCTCATGCGTCACAGCATTTCATAGCACGTGAGCGGTATAGGAGGATGAAAGCAGGAAGTATGATTCCAATGAGCAACACCTCGTGTATCGCAGCCGCATGTGCGCTCAGTTGCAGCTATCGGAATGCTTCAACTGTTCCAGTATCGCCAATAACAGTTATAATAAAACACATACGGCTTGTCCAGCTTTGTTGTTGTTCATCATGGTGCAAAGGTTGTGTGTTTTATTCTTTATTATTTATGTATTGTTTTATTTATTTTATAACTGCATAATTTAACTACTTACTTGAAAACCTTGAATAATAACTTTTATTAAATAAAGAAGGATAACCTCATAAAACCAATCCATACAGATGACACTCTGGTCACGTTTTTAATCAGCTGCATGCCACCATCGCCACTTCTCCAATTCATGATATCGTTTGCTTCCAGTTGACAAGCAAACACTTCCCTCGGTTGTATCCTAGGTGGTCGCACATGCAAACAAAACACTTATTTCACTTTACTTCATGTCGGTGAATGGATGAAATAAGATCGGTAGTCGTAGACAAAACATGCAAAGCTCAAGGGTTGTGTCAAGGAATAAACTTTAATGTTAACGTAATTTATATCCACGGTCCACGGTCCACTGTGGGAACATCCCTGAGGCTTTGCTTCACTGTCAGCTCATTTTCTCTGCTCAAAAGAATCTTTGCTTGCTTTTCAACAAGAACATAAACACATTAAAAAAGTGACACTGCAGTTAAATCAAACTTTTTTTTTTTAAATTCGATATTAGCCATCTAACACCGAGTCTTTTCACAACCTCCAAGAGCCTGCAGCCAATGTCAAAGAGCTAAAAGGGGGCAATAAACAATAAATAAAAGGATTGTGTGTAATTACATCCACACACAGCAAGGCTGGAGGAAAGAGCAGTCACCCTCATTCAGTTCAGCATTGCAGATTTAAACACCCTGCGCTCAAAGAGCTCGGCACAATGGCATATGACTTCTTTTTTGGCCGAACGGGGCCTTGTCACGCTTTTACGAGCTTGCCTTCAATCAGACGGCCGAGTATTTGTATGTTTGTGTGTGTGCGGCTGAGGAAGGGCAGCCGAGTCGTAACATCGCACAAACAAAAAGGGCACTCTCTGTTGAGTGCATAGTACCACCGTCAAGGCCAATGTAAAAATAATATATGTGGCTTTTCACTCTGTTAAAAAGGATGTGCTGCTCAATTTAATGGCTTGCTACGTGGTTTATGTTGGGCCACATTTCATTGAAATCAACATGGTGGATTTTGGATAAAAGACTTGCCATAGTGACTAGCATGGGACAATACATCGATGCTGTGATGGATGCCGTTGTTATTATGGATGCACCCTGATTGGGATGCACCGACCCACGTTTTGTCGCGTCCGATCTCGACACCTGAATCTGCAGATACCAATGGAATTCTGATACCACAGCTCTGTTTGCTTGAATATGCAAACACGCCAAAGGAATATCAGCAAATATCGTTAGAAGAATTTCTGGAAACGTCTTCACACATGCATTGCCACACACACACACACGCACACGCACACGCACACGCACACGCACACACACACACACACACACACACACAAGCGCTCAGCTTGATGCATTCATAGTTTTAGTATCGCACATGACCTCCGCTATATTATCATTAGGGGTTCTCTGATCGATCGTCCAACCGAAACCTAGCGCTGAAACCAGTTCACCGCGATAAAGGAGGGATTCATGTGCATAAATTTCATAATGCATCAAAGATATTTTTTCCTCCAAAATATACATTTTCAGATGATCGTACCTCATTATTGGTATCTGATACTTTATAGGGAGTTATTGTCAACTTTAATGTGGAGTACTGAGAAGGAGCATTAGCATAGCAGCTTGCTATTTTCAATTAGCATTAGCATGTCTGTGTCAGTCAGCAAATGGCAGCATAATTTTCTTAGAGTTTGCGTGAATGACAGCAAGTCTAAGTCACTTTCACTTGTGTTCTCTTGCACAGGAAGCATTCAAAGCAGATGGAGCGTTTACTGTAAATGCAATCAGCGGGTTATCAATTAGCCCTTTACGGCCCCCCCCCCCTTTTTTTTATAAGTCTTTGTAGTTACTCTCTCTCACGCCTACTGTATGTAATCCCACACAATTCCCATTCCCTTTCTTTATGGTGCGAATAATAAAAAGTTATAGCGTGGCGCTTCCTGTACTGTGATAAGATACGATTTTATTGCGTGTTTGGAAATACGTGCACTTCCTGTAGCAGTGTAGGGATAAAGCGGCATATCACAATGATGCCATCTTGTTTGAAGGGTTCACACTCCTCTTGCGCGTTCTGACCTCTCTCTCCTTTCTAGTCAAGCGGGGTCCCGTTTCGGAAAGAGCCCCCCTCAATCTATGTAAGTCCTCTACGTATACGTACCTCAGCTGCTCCTGCTCCGTGTGCTGATTACGTAACTGGCAAAACAAAACACAACTAACGTTTTGATGCCAGGAAAACAATCGCTCTTGTTCTAGTTCGTGTCTGACAAATGTTTCCACCAGGTTAATGCGTTCCGTGCGGCATTTTCCTTTTAACTCTCATAAGGCGCAGCAGCCCCACCCCGCACTTGTTTTATTGCTTTTGAGGGGGCGGGTTAGTGATACCTTTGAGTCATACTGTTATTTGAAGTAGGATCATTTTTCCAGCTGTGCACATGCCATTCAAGCAGGTATCCCCCCCCCCTGAAACAAGTAATGCTACTACAACCCAACCCCCCCCATCCTCATACCACTTCGGACACAGCGTTTGGAATGCTGCAGTTGACAAGATGAGCCACAAGCATCGCTAAAAGCGGGCTGCCGACGAGTGAGAGGGCAAGTTTTCTAAAGAGGATTGGAGATTAGAGAGCAGGTTGATGGCAACCACGTTTAATAAGGATGTAACACCAGCACTGATTGTTTGGTCATGCTTCCAGATCAGATTTCTCCTCTGCCAGTTTACTGTAAATCCAGTCAGGGCGAGTTGTTAGAACGAGACCCCATATCAGGTGCCTGGCATTCATCCAACCATCCGACGCAGGAGCCGTTAATCCCTGAAGTGGATGGAAGATAAGCAACCTGTTCTCACAAGATGTTATGAGAAGTTGAGTGTCTCTACCTGACACAAAACAAAGGCAGGTCCTGCCATCCAAAACCCTCCATAAAAATGGGGGATATAGCTAGGTGAGGGTGTGTTACTTTTTTATCACATCTTAAGGGTACGTTTACACAACTAAAAGCTGGTCAAAGAACTGCAAAAACAGATAAAAACACTGCAACATGCATGACCGTGATAAGTGAATTCCCATCTTTATGAATGAAATGTTTTCAAAGTTATAGCATAGAAACCCTGTTTACGACCTTCTAAATACATTTGTTAACATTATTAGAGCCCTCTAGACATGAAATAACACCCCTATGCTCACCTTTACACTCACATTACCAAATATAGTAGACATAATAAGATTTAATAAGCCATTTAAGACATAAATAAGACTCATGTTGCTATAAATGTAGAAGCTGAGAGGCGGGCAGACAGGAAGTGATGTCAGGGGTTCAGAGTTGAGTTTTAGCCTGGTGTGGGTAACTGCAGCAACAGCAGCCCGTGTGTCTATTACGGATTTTTTATTAGGAATTATTGTGCCTGTTGTGATTTCATTCAAACCTGAAATAAAAGTCTGTTGTTTCAACGATCAAGTCTGGCCTTCATGTGCCTCACCGAACATTACTGACACCTAGTGACCAGTGGAGAATACTAAATATCATTCACGGCGTATTTGAACGCATCTGCTGCGTTTATTTTAGTTAATTTTGCCATTTTTTAAATTGCCATTTTTTAATGCTCACCCCAGACTCTGTTTCCTCTCTCACTGTAGACACTAAACAATTCATTTTGCCTTTAAACAAAACTGAATTCAGCATAGGGGGTTCAAAAACTGATCTTTTTCTTCATTTTTCTCAAGCTGCTGCACCTCCGCTGCCTTCTTGCGCCTTCCAGGCCCTACTCAGTTTGGAAACCCCAAGCTTAGTCGCTCATTAACCGACAATTGAGCCAAAATTGGGTGCACTTCTTGACTGCAACCAGCAGAGGCGCTGTTGCGTCAGTCAACTAGTTTATTGTCAAAAGACGAACGTGACGTCAGACCATCCCAACTTCTCAGGCCAGATTATTCTTATAAATACAGTATTTATCAATATTTCATTTCAATTAATAAAAAAAAAATAATGAAAACATTTAAATTAAAATAAAAAAACTGTCATGTAAAAATAGTCGTTTTAGCTTAGTTTGTTTGTACGACAACATTTGGAGATGGAAAAGGCGAACTTTTGAAAACTGTTTTTAGGAAGTTCTTAAAATTGATTGGGTTATCAAACCCATCTGAACCCTGGAAATGCTCATGTGCAAAAATGGAGGACACCACATTCATTCATGAACGGGCGACCACAGGACAGTGGTTGGATAATGAGCGCTTCTGCAGTAAATTGGACATTTACTGTGACCAGCAGAGACACGTCAGTTCCATAAGTCCGTGTGAACAGTGTGGACATTGTTGTCTGTATGTGGGGGAAAAAAAAAAATGCAAAAAACCCCAAAAAGTCTTACATATGCGTACCCAAAATTTAAATATGCTTCCACTGCTTTCCATTCAACAATGTTTTCCCCTCCTCTGCCAATATGCGCTTCACACACCCACACATGCAACGATGCACACACACTCAGACGTACACAAGTAACCTTTGTCCAAAACTATAAATGTCACCTAGGAAAGGTTACAAGTGTGCACCATTATCCCCCCATATTTGAGCAATTATTACCCCCTGTTAGCACACACACCCACATACACACACAGAGCTTTGACCTCAGTGTTATAATAACTACTTTGTTATTTGCTCACTTTTCGGCTCCCCATTTCACCCTTGAAACACTTTGAAAATTCCATTCCAGCATAGACAAATATGGGAGGATTTTTGCAAAACTTATATTAAAAAGGGACATTGACATATCATGCAATAGCTAATTAATGAATTTTGCCTTTCCTTTGTTTCTCTGTTTTAGTTTCTTTACAATATGTGACGGTATCTCACAAAATTGTGTCCACCTGTCAGCAACTTCCCAAGAGACAACACTATGAGGATACACTTTAGAGAAGGTATCTTGTATCGCAGTATAGATTTATTGTCCACTGAAAATACGTCAACATACCATCAAACACGGCGGTGGCGACATCATGATCTGCTTGACTGCTGCCGGCACTGGAGAGCTGCGGTTCATCGACAGGAAAGATGCATTCCTACATGTACTGTGACATTCTGAAGCGCAGCATGGTCCGCTCCCTCGGGAAGCTGGACCACGTGAAAGTTTTCCTAACATAACAGCAAGCCTAAACACACTTTCAAGACGACAAGCACCTTGCTAAGGACGCTGAAGGTGAAGGCTAAGTATGTCTCCACACAGGTGGAGACGGAATAAATAATGTCATTTTGGTCCGTAAACACACTGTGTCAGGGGTGTCCAAACTTTTTCCACTGAGGGTCGCATAGTGAAGAATGAAAGGATGCTAGGGCCACTTTGACATTTTAGAAACCAGCACATGTAGGTATGCTAAGAAGTTACTTCTATTTCAAGAAAACCAGCTTTGTGAAACTAGTATTACTATTACTAGTATGAACTTCAGTTTTTGCTCTTTTTTTCCCCCCATTGGTGTTGTACTTTTTTTTTAAAACGTTTTTTAAATTTGTTTCTTAAATAATCTTTTATTTTTGTAATATTCTGACCCTATGCTACTAAAATGACATTTTCCCCCTCATAATATCAAAAAGTTTATTCTCATAGAATTGCAACTCTTTTTCTAATTAGAATATGACTTTTGTCTCTTGGTATTTTGACTTTTTTTTTTTGTTTGTTTTTATTTTCCACCTACTTCAACTTTCTTCTTGCAAATTTCCTTCTGGTAATTCTGATTTTATTGCCATGATATTTTGACATAACATTTTCCACAATGTAATTTTCTAAAAATGACAACTTTTTTCATTGTTTTATTTCTTTCTCATAATATTACTATAAAAAAAGTCTATTTTCGACCGCTTATCCGAGGTCGGGTCGCGGTGGCAGCAGCCTAAGTAGGGAAGCCTCAGACTTCCCTCTCCCAGGTTACTTCATCCAGCTCCTCCCGGAGGATCCCGAGGCGTTCCCAGGTCAGTTGGGAGACATAGTCTCTCCAACACGTCCTGTGTCTTCCCCGAGGCCTTCTACCCGCCAGACGTGCCCCGAACACCTTCCCGGGAGGCGTCCAGGAGGCACCCTGACCAGATGCCCGAGCCACCTCATCTGGCTCCTCTCAATGTGAAGGAGCAGCGGTTCTACTCCGAGTTTCTCCCGGATGACAGTGCTTCTCACCTTACTTCCAAGGGAGAGCCCAGCCACCCTACGGAGGAAACTCATTTCAGCCGCTTGTATCTTGTCCTTTCGGTCACTACCCAAAGCTCATGAGCATAGGTGAGGGCAGGAACGCAGATCGACCGGTAAATTGAGAGCAGTAGAAGATGTCTTTTTTCTTTCATATTCCAACTTCATGCGACTAAAATTACGTTATTTTTCCTCATAACATTAGGATGCTATTGTCATAAAATTGAGACTTTTTCTTGCTAGATTGTAATTTTTTTCTCTTGATAATTTAACGTTATTTTTGTACAATTACTGCTGATTTTTCCATTTTTTGCGGTTCTTTTTTTGTCTGTCATGCTGTTAAATTATATTTTTAGAATGTGCCAAGGCCTGCAAATGGCCCCTGGGCCGCACTTTGGAACACCCCTGCACTATGTGCTCGACATTGGCCGTATTGACTCTGCCGGCCACCATGAAAAGATAAAAACCGCGTTGTAACGTCTGGCCGGACATTGTAAGCATGACAAGGAGGGGGTCGATCATCAATCTCTTCAACGCAAAACGTCAAAACAACATCAGCAAACGCAGCGGTCCTCCCTGCATGCAGCCATGCACACACAGTCAGGACGCATGTCACGTTCACAGACAGTCGAAAATCACAAAACTCTACAGTACACATCACTGCCAGGCTGCTGAGTAATACTTAAGCAGTGTACTGGTCTTATTACTGACGTGGAAAGGTCATTGTCACTCAACAGCATGAGGAAGTGTGTCTAACAAACTCAGACCCAATCAGCAACGGCACACACGGTGTAGCGGTTCTATCATATACGAGACACAGGATCATAACGTGCTTGCCTTGTGATGAAGCATTTATTTATTTTTTGGTCCAGGCCAGGATGGAGGCCTCCTACACGCTCTTAATGTTGGCCACACTCCCCGACAGAACGAGGAACAAAAAGCGACACAACACCCTAGTCATTCCGCGGACAAAAAGTAACGCCCGCGAGGCTGCGGCACAATAAATTAACGTCCGATTAAAAATGGCCGCCTCGCCTACAGAGCCGTCGTGGCGTGGCACCTCCGCAACATCACCAATCATGTGCTGAATGAGGAAGAGAACTGAAAACATTCTTAGAGATTGGTGGTGGGGGTGGTGGGGCGGGCGGCGGGGGGGGGGGGGTGTTTAGGTTGTAGGGGTATGTATAGAGGTGGACATAGGCGCTCACATGAGGGGGGGGTATAGGAGAAAGGGCCACCCTGATAGCCCAGTCAGAGCGGTGCAACGTGGGTACTAGAAGGATGGAAGGCAGAAGCTGGGGGGTAGGGGGGTGGGGGTTCTCCCTCTTCAAAGCCTTTCCGCTGGTTCTGAGGCTCAGTGGATGGAGAATGTAGGTGGGGGGGATGTGGAGGGCAAAGGAGAGAAAGGGAGAATTAGGGAGCCCTCTCTTTGTGTGCTGGCATTAAGGGGAGGGCGGTTAGACACTGAACGCCTCGGGAAGATTAACCGGCCCAAGCCTGGTCGGAAGCTGAAGGGTGGTTGGTTGGGTGGATGGGGGGGGTATATAATGGGGGGGCCTGCTTTGTCTCTGGGCCATGATGGGATGCTGGAGAAGAGTGATGGAATGTAAAAAATGGCCAGTGATGGATCCGTACCATGGGGTACACCGATGAGCTGTCAATCATACAGAGAACTCCAAATATGGAGGAAAGCGAGAGTTGAATAGGGGCAGCGGACAACAGTGAAAACTGGAGAAAAAATAGAAAAGGGACGGCTGTTAAGGTGGAAAGGAAGGAAAAGTGTGCTGGGAGGGGTGCTTTTCCTCAATACGGGATTAGGGAAAGTCTGCAGTGAGGCGGAGGGAGGGGTTGCGGTGGGGAGGAAACTAAGGGAGGAGACGAATAAAAGTTGGGGTGAACGCCGAGGGTGAGAATGAAGAATTGCCATTCGCTTCACTCACTTCAGTACACAGGAACAAAGCATGATGGGAGGTACTTGACATAACACTCTTCCAGGCCGTGTGTGTGTGTGTGTGGTGTCCAGTATCTCATCACCTCATGTTCACAAAATGTGTTTGTGTTCTTCACCAAACGTTGCGTTATTGGGACTTATTGCTAATACATCAGAACGCTGTGGAAGTTCATACAGTACATGACGGAGTAACATGCAGTATTACCTACCTGTACATACGCAGTGGAACCTGTAGGCAGGAACATTTGCAATTCGAACAACATTTGGGGGAAAATACACTTCTAATGTCGGTCGACTTCCAGATCGCGTGTTCTCAATGGGTGGGTCGGGACCCAAAAGCGGGTCGCGGATCCATTCTTGGTGGGTCGGAGACAGCAAGTCAAAACTGACATGAAACATGCAATATACAGTACAAGTGATATCTGACTTATTTTCAAGTAAATTGAGCAATATTTTAGTCGTTTCTTCGCTTGACAAAATGCCTATTAATGTCTCAAAAGATGACGAGCCATTTAAAAAAAAAAAAAAACGAATGCAACGGCTTGGTTTGAATTGAAAGTGTACAGAATATAAATAAACAAATGAAAGCATAAATAAATAAATATAAATTAACATGTTGTTATAAGTGTAAAGGGATAATAAAAATAATTGATCAAAAAATCACTTAAATAAAAGTGTAAAAATAAAAATAAAATTAGAAAAAAAAATTAAAAATGACAAAAGCGTAAAAAAAAATTCTAAATGACTGAAATAAAAATGTAAAAACTAATCCAAATAAATCAAAAATAAAAATGATTTAAATCAAAGTGTAAAAAAATAAAAATGACTTAAGTGTAAAAAAAAAAAAACAACATAAAATAATGAAAATAAAAATGACTTAAATAAAAGAGGGTGGCAATTTAAAGACCATTGGCCCCAGGTTGAGGCCCTTTGAGAACCCCTGAGCTAAAACATCAACATGACAACTGCAAAAAAAAAAAAAAAAAAAAAAAGTGAGCATTGCCATAGAACTGTACGGAAGAGGCACAAACACATCTCTGTCCTGGCTGCTCAGTACAATATGGCTAAGTAGACGAGATTAATAAAGAAGAACAATGAAAAGAACACCAGAAAGTGAGCTGCGTTAAGTCTTTTTTTTTTTTTATTAAGAATCATGGATTAATTAAATGTTCCATTATGCAAAAGTTTAAGTTTTAAAATCAGATGGGTAGCTCGTAAAAGCACAAAAAGTTCAACCTGCTTTCTTATTTATTCATTTTTATTATATGCTTAATATCCCAGTAGACTTAGACCTATTCAGCTGAGGAAATGACCTCGTAAATTTTTATCAGGGCTCCCTCTCAGCTCTGAAACCCAAAGCTGTGCTTTAAAAAAAAAAAAAAAAGAAAGGTATGCAACATCTGTTCCAAGTAGCAATATCATCTCTTCCCATGGCGGATGACCCGGGGCTGAATTTCAGAGGCATCATTAGGAGCTCATTAATTACAGTGCTGATACAGATTATCTCCACAGGTGATCGCCCACCGGGGATTCACTTTCCTTGGAGCAGTAAAGACATACGGTATCTGCAGGTAAACCTGCCTGTAATGAGGATGGAAATGACGAGCTATAGTGTACCTGTAATGCACAGGTATGCATTCGTGCAGTAGGTGCGGGTGCATGTGACACATTCTAAAAGTGTTTGGCTCCAAGGCCACAAACAGCAAGGCTTATTATTTGCAAGGGGACGGTCTTGTCATGAGTGTCAAAAATGGATACCCTCGAGGCCCTGCAAACAAAAACAATTTGGCAGTTGGCGACGGCTTTCAGATTGAATTCTCACTTTCCATTTTTCCTCTCCTGTTTACTGCATGACCTTTTGGGGAGGGGGTGGTGAAGGTGAAGCGGGTGTGGGGATGGAGTAAAGGGAGGAGAGCCATTGTGCGAGGATTATACTAGAACCAAATGTGGACCCCTCTTGCTGCACTGCATGGAGCTCCCCTGCAGGTACAGTACGCAACCACCCTCCAGTGCCCCGACAACCACTGCCGCCCCTCTGTGGTCCTCCTCCTCACTCCTCCCCTCTGATCAACAGAGCTGAAACAAGAAGGCCAGGAGGGGCCTCCGATTCCCACATTAGAAAACCTCTTACTCTCCCTCAGACCTTACTGTACTGCAAGCATGTTCTCTGACATATTAGGACATATTAGTAACACTATCCTGCATGCTTCACAGGAAGCTGAACGCTAACGCTTAATCAGAAGTTACGTATTGATTGCCGTTTGTTTGTTTGCTAGATGGTTGGTTGGCAGAATTAAGCAAAAACTAATAAATACTATTGCATTGAACGCATCAATCGTAACAATGGAAGAGAATGAAGATGTGGGCTGCTCCTTATTATTGTGCAAATAAAAAAAATAGTCCGTAACAGTTTGTTACATGCAAAGACTATCCATGCGAGCGCGTGTGATCGCTCACGCTTCAATCTCATTCCACTTTCTGGCGTGTTTTACCCATTTGCATGGCCTCGCTGGCGCTAGCTAGCTAGAGCACGGTCCAGCTAGAAGTGGCTATCACATTCATGCTAACTTACTTTTTGAAGTAACAATCTCAGTCTCTTGTTATCGTTACAATACTTACGGATTGTCTTCAAAACAGGAGATGTGTGACTAAGTTGTTCAACAACCACGTATAGTGTTCAGCCTTCGACAGTGATGCTATCACAGCGGTGTCCAACAGGTACCTCGTATGCTAGCGACAGCTCCCCAGCTATTGTTGAGTAGTTCACCAACCAACCAAAATAGTGGCTTATCAAGCACAAAGGAAAAATATAGGACACTTTCTCCGAACCTGCAGAGATCTTTACAATTTTCTGGTCTATGTATATTTACAAATTGCTAAATGTGAAAGAGGAAATTGCATCCTGTAAAATGTTTTACATTGGAAGTCATTATTGACACGCACAGACGATATTGATGAAGTACAGGACTTTGGAATTCCAATTACAATCTTTGGTGTCCACCGCCATCACACTCGTTAATAAGCGTGGGAAGCACCTTAGCAGCGGTCTGAATAAAATGTTGCGTTTATTATGTATTGATATCTAATAATCACAGTGTCCAATCATCTTTTTACATGTTTTTTATAGTGTGAACTTTCAATTTGGACTCCTTTGTCAGTGTTATTAGTCAGCAAGTTCGAAGAATGTGCCACATTTGACCAAAACTGCGATTGCACCAACTGTGTTTTAGTCCCCTCCATTGACAAGCCGAGGCAAATAATAGCTCGGATACACATGTCGGACACAGTTGTAGCAGCAACAAGTAATTAAGCAGGATGTGAAAAGTACAATAATCCCTCCCACTTTGGCCATTAACACTGTCTGGAAGAGACCACTAAAAGAGTAGCCCTCTTGAACCTCTGCACAGTCCTCAAAACAAAAAGTGAAACTTCTTTCTATCTCCTGTCTCTGTCCCTCCCGTCCTTTTCCCCCTCTTCTGTAAAGTCACTGGTCCGATTCTGTCAAAGGTACCCAGAGCCCCCAGCCCGCTCCCATTGGTTCCCACTTGCTCGCACACACTGAGTGCCCACGGCTCCTGAAGTGATGCTCTTTGTGTGGGGTTCAGGGGTCGTGCCTATTAGCGTGAAGAAAGCCCTGCTGGGTCTTATCCCGACCTGGAGGAGGACGCAGGCCCTTCACCCCAACCTCGGCCCGGGCCAGCCCCCTCCCCTGGACAGGACACTTTCATCCTTTGTTGGGAGGTCAATGAGCGGACCCCCAGAGGGGAAGGAGGGCCTCCACCAATAATGATATGCATGACAGTCATTGTGTGACCCCCATGGGGGGGTCATGGTTGGTTGAGGTGGGCTGGGCGAGGGAGTGGGGGGTTGGAGGGTACATGTGTAACTCGTGGTTATTCTTATCCAAAAGTTGCAGAATGTTGGTGTTAAATGTTACGTGGTCATTTCAAGCTGTTGTGCCATTTATTGCCCATCTTCAGGGTTGTTTTCTATTGCTGCTTTAACACTAATCAATATGTACAAGCCTGACCCATGAAACTTTCAAAACACCTGGCTTAATGAGCCGACAAGTGCAAGGTTGCCATGGTGACGCAGATCACCTATCTAGCCATCATATTGGTGGACCAGCCAGGACAGCATTCGGGCTAGTGGTGCTAGAAATGATCAGAAAATGTTATACAGTCGTCCCTCGCAATATCGCAGTTCGAGTATTGCTCCCTCGCTCTATTGTGGGTTTTCAAAAATGAATGAATGAATGAATGATTGCTGTTTCGTGGTTGACTATGGCGTAGTATTAGTCAACAAATATTGAAAGACAAAGGTATGTGTAGTATTCTGGCCACTAGGCGTCAGTAATGTTCCATTATTAAGACATGATATTAGAGTTCCGTCACACTGCATGTCCGTAATGATAGAGAAAGGTTCTCCTCCCATTCAGTGTGGAAGTGGTAAGTTTTTGGCTTCTTTGTTCTTCTTCCCTACTCTGTTTTAAAACCTTTCTTACGTTTCGAATACAGTCAATAAATTGGAGGCTAACTAGTTAGCTCGCTAGCTTGCTAATGGTTAAAGCCATGGCCGTCTCTTGTGTCTCTGCAGTGACACCATAGCCTGTTGAGCAATGTGGTGTAAACAAAGAATAATAGGAGTGTAAAGGTGTCTACAGGGCCCTAACAATGGTAAAGATAAACAGATTTTCTATGCTCCAGCTACCAAAATCTTCCATTTATTAATCTAGAATCCTACATTGCAGATATTCGCATATTGCGGTCGAGTCTGGAACGAATGAATCGCGATAAACGAGGGACAGCCGTATTCCAGGACTTGTTTATTTAAGTTTTATTAATTGTCTTGGCCAATGAAGTGAATAGCATAACAAAACAAATGACAACAAATGACAACAATATAAATGGCTTGGAGCTCAAGGCCTGGATAATGAATGGAAGGGTTATGCTCAAGTTTACAGCATCAACCTCTTCTTCTTGAGGTCCAATGAGATGAGAAAAAATCAATTTGGAACGCTGAAGGATGTTCATTCCTGAGCCGGAAATCTGCGCTGAGTATAAAGTGTCCTTTTATCGATTCGGGGCTATGTCATAGCATCATGTTCCGAAGCTATTTAGCAGCTATAAGAGACCTGGAACATATTTATTATTAATGTTCTCAGCAGTCCATTATGGTTGCTTCATTAAACATGAAAACTCCTGCTGGGTGCATCCCTGTGCATTACAGATGGCCGTTTTATTTTCCTACAGAGAGTGGCTGCACGATCAACTGAAACAGGACAAATCTAACGCTTATTTTGGACTATAGTGACATAACAGCAGAGAGCTATCGACGAGAATGGGAAGTGGGAGTATGGAAGGCCGGTTTCCAAGGAGGGCCATACAGTTTTGTAAGAAATCTCTCTAATAAAGGGAAAACAGTACATTCTTCATAACATAGGTTAATAATCATAATGACTGTAATTTACGCACTATACTAACAGTAATATAGAGTAATGTAGGCGCCACTGCCTGCACAAACTCATGCAGTGACATCCGCACATAACAGGCCAGTCCGACAACAACACACTCCAAACATGGCGGAAATGCAGTCCTCTAAAGCCACATTTGCAATTAAACATCCATCCATCATCTGTTTTACCGCTTATCCTGTTCAGGGTTTGAACGGCAATAAACGGCACATTTAGGAGCGGCCTTTTATTGTAGCCAACCCAAAACACGTTGCCATAATTGCATTAGTTCATTCAAAAAAAATGTACGCAAAAAAAAATGACATTGTATTTTTGCACAAATATTTCTTTCTAATACGCATTTCATGTGAAGTACAAAACAATGATTCAATTGCGAAATGAGTGCATATGAATGCCCTCTCAAAACTCTAATATTGTTGTTTTTGGAGTGATTTTCTCGTGTGGTTTCGGGTTTTTTGCCAAGTCTCCACAGCGGAGCAGAGACAGCTTAGTGCGGGGGTGTCCAGAGTGAAACCTGGGGGCTATTTGCGACCTGCGGATGTTTTTTTACTGGCCCGCTGCACATTCTAAAAATATAACAAGAAAAGTAAAAAAAAAAAAAAAAACAAAAAACAGCAAAACCTGAAAAATCAGCTGTAATGAATGTTTTTATTACGAGAAAAAAGTTGTAATCTAACAAGGAAAAGTCATAGTTTTACAACAATAACATAACAATATTAAGAGGGGAAAAATGACATCATTTTAGTAGCATAAAATGTTAATATTAAAGAAAAAGTCATAATATTATGAGAAACAAATAAAACTAAATAAAGTTGAAATTAGAAAAATTAGCTTGGGGAAAAGTTATGATGTGGGAATAAGTCAAAATATGGGAATAAAGTCAAATTATGTAAACATTTACAAGAAGAAAGCGTTCTAATAAGAAAAAAGTCACAATTTCACAAGAATAATCAAATAAATATGAGGAAAAAAGAATGTCATTTTAATAACAGAATTGAAATATTGAAGAAAAGATGTTAATTATGAGAAACAAACAAAACAAAATTAAATTATAATTTTTGGCAAATTAGGTTGCGGAAAAAGTTGGAATATTATGGGAACAAAGTAAAGATATTATAGGAATAAATAGGAATAAAGTATGAGAAGAAAATTTATGAAGATTATTTATGTTGAAATATTGGGAAAATTTAAAAAAACAGCAGCAAAAGGGGGGCGGGGGGAAGGAAAGAGCTAGGCTCAGACTAATACGCTTTTTCACCGACACCACAAAGCTAGGATGCAGTTTTTTCCTGAAATATACGTGCATAACTCCCTAGCATATCTAATATCAAAGCGACCCCTGTATCCTTTCGTTTTTAGTATGTGGGCCTCGGTGGAAAAAGTTAGGACACCTGTGCCTTAGTGTGTCTGACTGAGCTTTACCTTTCTGCCTAGCAACAACATGAAAACTGAATCACAACTGGATTTGTGTTGTTGTCTGTTCTATTCATAACACTGAATGACAACATTACAGAAAACTGAAACATTTTCATTAAAAAAAGGTGGACATACTTAGTAGACGTTCAACATCAGTTTGTTTGGTAGATGATGTAATATATTCATACATAAAACATTTGATTACGGACGAAAAACACACTGTGCTGTTCTGCTACACGTTCTGCTGAAGGGTGGCTTTTTCCCGCCAAAACTCTCTTGGCGGCAAGAGGGTGTTAATTAGGTGAGCTGCAAAAAGAGGCGGCGAGAGGCCGACAGACAGGCGGAGAGCAACAGCCACTTGACGACACCTTCTGCCAGCCGAGTGACTTTCTGGCAGACTTTTTGGCTGGCAGGGTCACGGCGGCCGCACCGTTCCCGTGTCTGCCTTTCTTGCTGCGTGTTCTCCAGACGGCGATGTGTGCGTGCCATGAGGATGAAGAGTATTAGCCCGCTCCCCGCTGCTAGAGTTGTGAGTGTGAGCTGCCAGAGGAGAGGGGGTAATTATGGGACCTGTTGTGCTGAAGGGAAGCCAGGCCACCAAGGAGGGATTAGGCCCTCTTCTACTCTGGTCTCCTTAGTCCCTTCTTTCCTCCTGCCCTTCTCTTTGAGCTGATTCCCAAAATTATCCCAAATCATCTATTTTAAAAGACATCAATGCTGCAAAGCAACTCAAGACATCAGTCGAAGATCTCTTGGATGAATTGGAATTTCAGCTGACTTCCACTGCAAAGACTCTTAACTTAAAAGATGCACAATACGAGCTTTCGTACCGATATCGGATAAATAGATATTGTCCAGCACTTCATTACCGATACCACATGTTGAGTAATGAATGAACACGTTATGCTTCCTCTACTGTGATGCCATTGGTTGCAATTCATATCTACTCATATCATTATCTTGCTGCAGGTACGCTAGCTGTGTGTGGCTCTGAATGACCCCACCCTCGCATAAATAGCACTTGACAGTCATTGCACATTGCTTATGTACAATCCAAAGTACAAATTTGAAAAAAAATCCAGACCGTGGACATCCTGAGCTAGCAAGCTTTGTTGCTCTGTGCAGCACAGCACAGTTTGATGAGGTCTTACTCAAGCAACCCCTTCAATATCGTCAGGAAAACCAATACCGATATGATCCGATATCTCATTTTATGCCATTTTTATCCCGCAATATTGGCTGACAGATATTCCATCCATGCATCCATCTTCTACCGCTTATCCGAGGTCGGGTGGAGGGCCAGCAGCCTAAGCAGGGAAGTCCAGACTTTTCCCGGCAAATCCCGAAGTGTTCCCATGCCAGCTGAGAGACAGTCTCTCCAACATGTCCTGGGTCTTCCCCGAGGCCTTCTACCGGACGTGACGTGCCCTGAACACCTTCCCGGGAGGCGTCCAGGAGGCACCCTGACCAGATGCCCAAACCACCTCATCCGGCTCCTCTCAATGCCAACGAGCAGCGGTCCTACTCCGAGTTTCTCCTGGATGACAGTGCTTCTCACCTTATCTCTATAAGAGAGCCCAGCCACCCTACGGAGAAAGCTCATTCCGGCCGCTGGTACTCGCAACCATGTCCTTTCCACTACCCAAAGCTCATGACCACAGGTCAGGTGAGAATCAGCACCTCAGAGTCCGAGTCATTGGTTCTCGCCCGGAAAAGGGTGGAGTGCCATCTCCGGCTCGAGGATGTGATCCCGCCCCAAGTGGAGGAGTTCAAGTACCTCGGGGTCTTGTTCACAAGTGAGGGGAGGACGGAACGCAGAATGGACAGGCGAATTGCTGCGGCATCTGCGGTGATGCGGACTCTGCATCGGTCTGTTGTGGTGGAGAGAGAGCTGAGCTGAAAGACAAAGCTCTCAAATTACCAGTCGATGTACGTTCCTACGCTTACCTATGGTCACGGCTGACAGATATGATGATATTATTACTGGACTCCCGACTCTGAACAAATAAGCCTGACACATCACTTGAAAACAGTCCAGTGGATACTTTCACGTAGCAAAGTTAAGCCAATGTTTGGTAACCTTCTGATCTGATGGGTGTGTCAGTGGTACTCTTGTGGACGGTGGTAGACCAACTGCTGTCGATTGATCGGAGAATGCCGAATTACATGCCGCCATTTGGATCCAGGATTCAAATATTTCTAATACTCCCTGCTGAAATGCATTCATCCTAATGACAAAATTCAGGCAGATGCACGGCTTACTCTCACAATCAATGCTGCATGATGTGTACACATGATCCTAATGGTTATATCTCCTCTTCTAGCAGTCTCTTGCGGGCACCTAAAAGTCCCCCAGGGGTATGCAAGGGCCCAAACCTTTAGTCCTCATGTTAAAAGCCTGTTCCTGCACATACATTTAGTTAGTATGTGCTCACGCCCCCACAAAGACCCAAGCACACAAATGCCATTGTGCCGTGAAAGAAGAGCCCTTTGACGGCTCCATTATGAAGCCCGCACAGGCCAATTAACTTTTTTTTTTTTTTTTTTAAAAGAGTGACTGTCTGGCCTTCTTCTCTACCCCCCTGACCGCCCTCCTTTCATGCCCAACATCCCTCCATGCATCACTCATACACATCAGGTATATAACGTTTCCACTCGGGTCGGTATTTGCTGCAAAATGTTTCCTGTCTTTTGCTTGAGCTGATGATTCATGGATCATTTCGCCTCTCGTCATCTTCCCTCGTGGGGTTTTTTGGTGAATAATGCTGATTGTCCGAGGCAGACGGCAAAAAGACTTAACTGAGGTCAGTTGACAGCCAGTAGAAGGGGGTAAAAGTTTTTTTTTTTTTTTTTTAAGTAGGAAAATATGGATAACAGAGTGAGCGAGAGCATGACCGAGGTCTCCGTTGGTGGTTTGTTTGATCAGAGAAGAGCAGTAGTTATCCCCCCCCCACCCTCCCTGAGCCCCAGTCATCAGTGCTGAGTCCAAATGGATACCAGAACACCTCATAGTAGCCCGAAGTACAGTCAGTGCCTTATATCCCTCGACAGAGCCCTAACACAAGCCAGACTCTTGTAATCACACACACATCAGTACACATACAATCAATCTGTTGGTAATTTCTCAAACTATTACAATTAGGCCATCATAAAAGCGACTGAATAGAACCAATTGCCAGACACTACAGTCAGTTGCGCAAAGTGTATACATTTTTACATTGTCTGGATTAGCATCGATTGTCTGGTTAGCGTCAAATCCCATGCGTAATAAACTGCAATGGGAAGTATAATTTAGTTATCACAAAGCAAATGTATTTTATCCTAAGCATTTTTTTCCTGTAATCATTACAATCTCCTTCAAATGCAGAGCTTTTATGGAGGAAAAGCCAATTTACCCAAGATTATCTGCATATCACTCTGTTTATTTGTCATTTTAGCTAGTGTGCGGGCTTTAGTGGTACATAAACAACTAGAAAGACATTCAGTGGTTTGCATAACTTAAAGGACTCCTGGCAAAGAACAGCGTAAAAATAAATGTAGTATAAAAGTGGAAGTACAGTGGAACCTTGGTTTTCGCCATTAATCCGACATTCTTTACAGAGATTGAGTCCCCAATGTGTGGATGCTTTGTTTGGGCAATCAACCAGTTTGGGAAAGTGTACGGAAACAGACACATATCTGTGGCAATCATTTTCGTCAAAAAAACAAACCCTACGAAAACAGTCTTTTTTATCATCTTTTTCCCCACTTGCCAAGCTAACTTGGAGGGTAAGTCTAAATTGAAGGGTCCTTGTGCATATTAGATTTGTGAGTCAATGGAACGAGAAACACTTTCACAACGTTTTCATCTGTACATAAAACTTTGTAAAAGTTTAAAACCGGGGGGTCCGAACTCTTCCCACTGAGGGCCACATACTGAAAAATGAAAGGACGCAAGGACCACTTTAAACCAACACATGTAGAAATGAGGGCCGACTGGTTAGCATGTTGGCCAGACAGTCAGGAGATCAGGAAGACCTCGGTTCGAATCACCGTTTCTCTGCGTGGAGTTTGCATGTTCTTCCCCTGCGGTACTCCGGTTTCCTCCCACATTCCAAAAACATGCATGTTAGGTTAATTGGCGTCTCTAAATTGTCCATAAGTATGACTGTGAGTGTGAATGGTTGTTTGTCTATAAGTGCCCTGTGATTGGCTGGCCACCCGAAGTCAACTCGGATAGGCTCCAGCAGACCCCCGCCACCCTAGTGAGGGATATAGCGCCATAGAAAATGGATGGATGTAGAAATGATAAGTTATTTATAATTCAATGAAAAATGTAGGTGATGATGAACTTTTTTTTTCCCCGTTTTGGCTGTTTTTTTTCTTTTTAAATAATGTTCACAAATGTTCTTTTCATAATATTATGACTTTATTCCCATGAAACTTTGACTATCCGCCTAGATATTATAACTTTGCCCCTATAATAATTTTTTAAAAATTACAACTTTATTTTGTTTTATTTTTCCATATTGCGACTTTAAAAAAAAGGAAATTCTTTAATATTTCAACTCTATACTACTAAAATGACATTAATTTGTCATCATAAAAATATGATTTTATTTTATTTTTAAATTGCGACTTTTTTCACGTTAGGATCTGACTTTTTTCTCAATATTTTGACTTTATTCTTGTAAAATTACAGCTGTTTTTTTCCATTCCCGCTGTTGTTTTTTTTTTTTTTTTATTTTCCAACTATTTCAACTTTCTTGTACATTTCTTTCCTTGTAAATTTGACTTTATTCCCATCATATTTGGACTTTATTCTTGCAACATAACTTTTTCTGCAACCTAATTTTCCAAAAGTGTCCTAATTTCCTCATAATATTACGACGCTATTCTCATAAAATTAGGACTTTTTCTTGTTAGATTACAACTTTTCTTTGAATATTTTGACTTTAGTCTTGTTTTATTATTTTCTTGTTCAATTATATTTGGAGAATGTGCTGCGGTCCAATGAAAAAACAGCCGCGGGGCACAAACGGCCCTCGGGCTGCACTTTGGACACCCCTGGTTTAAAGAGGGTCGTTTTCATGTAAACATACCCAGTGAGTGTCAGGTCTATAGCTTCAAAGGAAAGTGATACAGATGCCAAAACAGTATGGGAGAGTTTCTCTCTACTTGCCTGGAGTATGTGCGTGTGTGATCAAAGGGCAGCGGTGAAGACACCAGAGCGGCAGGGATCGGAGCATCCCCACAGTGGTGTAGCGGCACACAAATCGACAGCACACAAAACAAAACAAAAAAAAACACAAGAGAAAATCATGCCTCTTCCTTGTGCGCGTAACCCGGGCAACCCTGGCACCGAGCAGTACCCCATCGCCACCCCTGCTGCTGCCTGCCTCGCCTCTTCCCTATCCACAGGATCCTTTAGGCTGTGTCCAGCAGCATGTCAAGTTCAACCCCCCTCCTCTACAAGCTGCTGCCCAGCAGGCTCTTGACTGGAATTGGCGCGCCCCGGAGGCTAAAGGGGGCCTTCTGCGTTACAGAACCACCCCAAAGTGGGTTTAGCCTGTGTGGGGTACATCTCAATCAGCAGGGGTACGGCCTAAAGAGGCCCCCTTTCTCCATTTCTTTACCACCTTAGCGCCACCTCTCACTGGCATGGGCGCCTCCATAGCCTCCCACTGACTGGCGCACTTGAGGCAGGGGGTCTTTACCCCCCAAATGTCTTTTCATTTCCCCTACTGTCCTCAAGTGAATGCAGTGAATCACGCTCTCCGAGTCTTTCTGTGAAAATGAGGAGCGAGGAAACAATGCCAGGCTGAATAAACACTTTGACAAGCAGGCGGCGGGTGAGGAGGACAGACGGCGGAGGGACTTAACAGGGATACTGATGGCTTTATACAAGCGAGTGGAAGAAAGTGTTCCTTCTCTCACACATCCATGTCTCTCACCCCTTCTGGCTGCTTCTCCCCTGCTGTCGAGGACACAAGCAGGAGAAGGAAGAAGGAACGAGTGCAGCTACGAGAGGAGAGACGAAAACGAGGGGTGACGTTATCACAGCGGGAGGTGAGGACGAGAGCGGAGACGGTGATGCCCCTGTCCATCTCCTCTCATTACTATTTCATTCATCCCTTGCTTCACTTCTCTGTTTGAGCAGTGCACATTATGCCTTTTTGCCACTGCCACTCAAGGTCAAGTCAAGTTTGGCCTCAAGTTGAACTGACTGAACTTTAGGATATTTTGCTGTGCAAGTTTCTAGCAGAGAAGTCCCAATTCAAAGCTTCCTTCGAACGCAGCATACTTTTTGCATTTTTTGAAGAATATACTGATAATGTCCTTTGTGGCCACACATACCCGAAGAATCTCGTATCACCAGATCTTCCCTTTTCCAAAATACAAAGCCCAATCGCATCCTAATCTCACTCAACTCCTTTTTATGTTTTTAATGGAGAATACACCATTGCTGTCCTTCACGGCCATTTATATCAGACATTCTTCTATCATCAGATACTAAACTTGGCAAAATTTGAAGGCCAGTGACATCCAAAACTTGCTCCAAGGCTGCCCCAATACAAATGTTCCATCAAATGTGGCCTTTTTTAAAAAAAAATTGTAAAAAAAAAAAAAAAAAAGGCCACTCGTATCCTGAGATTCTTCTACCAGCATTTATTCGATTTTGAAGACCTTTTATATTATAACACCACTCAAAGACTGTCTCAGTTCAAGGGCTCCTTCAAATGCCTTCTTTTGCCATCTTTTTGGAAGATACACCGCTAATATCCGTTGCGGTCACTCATATCCCAAGCTTCTTAACTCAAATACTCAACTTTGCAAAATGTGAAGGTCAGTTACATCACAAAGTTGTTGAAAGCCGTCCCAATTTGACAGTTTCTTCAAATGCGGCCTCCTTTTACCAATCTTTAGAGGATACACTGCTAATATCTTGGGTGGCCACCAGTACCCGAACATCATTCTACCACTGCATATTCAACTTTGTCAAATTTGAAAGTCAATTATAATGTCACTGAAACGCTGCCCCGATTCAAAGTCTCCTTCAAATGTGGCCTTCTTTTGCTGTTTTTCAGGAGGCTAAACTAACTGCTAACCTTTGTAGCCACCCATATTCCAAAATGTGCCTCTGCTCTGCCCTGGAGAGTATTTCAATATGATGAAACAACACAGAAAGATGCTATGTTGGTGCTATGTTGATACAGATGCCATAGTGTAAAAACAATGTTTGACCAATGGTGAATCACTCAACGCACTAAAAAAAAACCCAACACACTATGATAGCATTCATGCTACCTTACCAAACAACCATTTTGATGTTTTTTTTGGGACACCACTGCAGAGGTTCAAGGGTTTAATGTTTCTGCATGAGTAGAAAAACAGCATTCACAATTCACTTTACTCCCATTCCCTCAACTACTCACCCCCTTAACGTGCACGCGCGAGCCAGTACAGCTCTTCCTAAGCTTTTGCTTCCCCGGGGTGTTTGACACTGACCCACTTTGCGGCCCCCCTCCAACCCAAACAATTCCACAGCAAAAAAAAAAAAATGGCTGATGTCTGATTTCCAGTCTAGAAGCCCAGTAGGTGTGTCAGCAATAATGCAACAAGCAGCCAAGCCCTTTGCCTGAGCTTTCAGTGCGCTTTCATTTATTTATTGTTTTGATTCTGCAGCAGACAGAGACTAACAACACGAAGAAACACAAGTAATGACTTGTCTGGCCTTGGAGAAGGTCTAATGTAGACATTTCTAGTGTCCAAAGTTCTTTTGTCTGCGGTTGTAACCCTGGCCCCGTCCTTCAGTCACCCTTGGGTGAACGTTGTCATCACGGGTGTCAACCAACGCCACAGGCTGAGCACCGCCAGTAACAAAAGCCAACATGTCAGCAGATTTCCAGAGCCTAAGTGTCACCGTGTGAGAGTGTGCGTTTGCCCTCGTCAGCCTCTGTGCTTTCTCTGTGTGACGCACGCAAAATGCAACAAAAGCGCTGCGTCGGGACATTCTACGGCCAGTTGTGGGCGGTGGGCGACCAGTTTAACATGGACTATCCCAACATACAGTAGGTGGACATACAATCACAAATGCTAACTCACAATTGTGTCACCTGTAATCAGCAACACTTTTTTATTACAATCAAAAATCGGAATCTAATTACCGCATATAGAATAAATGCAGAAGTAGCTTTAGCACTCTTTGGAAAGAATTGTTAACAATTAAAGCCCAAACCAACACAGCTGTTGAGGAATCATTAGTTCAATGTCTTACAATGTCTTATTTGTTTTCAAAAAAATGTGGGGTCACGCACCTCTAAAAATGCACAAAAGTCCAGAAGCCAAACTGCATGACCTCACACAAGACCTCACCATTCATTCATTTACTTTCTGTGGGGGTATGCTGGAGCCTATCCCAGCTGACTTTGGGCTTTTAGGGCTGGTCGCCAGCCAAACGTGGAGCACATACAGACAAACAACCATTCACACTCACATTCATACCTAGGAACAATTTAGTCCCCGATTAACCTAATTGGGCCGCACGGTGGCCTAGTGGTTAGCATGTTGGCCACACAGTCAGGAGATCTGCAAGATCAGCGTTTGCATGGGTTTTTACAGGTCAAAATATGCATATTAGGTTATGTTAGGTGTAGGACGTCAACATACCGCACCAAAAAAAACAGCGTACTATACAAAACCCCCATTCAGCTCGCATCATAGTATAAACTCAATGTGTCTTTTTTGTACCAATTGTTCCAAAAGAGGGACCAGCGTCAACAAGTAGTAAAGATACATAATAATATACAGTGGAATTTATGGACTTTTTTCTTAAGCGGTTAACTTATTATTACACTTGTATGTCTCTTAAGAGTACTAAAATAATGTTTAAAACATTACGTCTGCGGCCGCACAGTGGCCTAGTGGTTAGCATATTGGCCACACAGTCAGGAGATGGGGAAGATCTGGGTTCAAATGCATGTTAGATGAATTGGCGACTCTAAATTGTCCATAGGTATGAATGTGAGTGTGAATGGTTGTTTGTCTATATGTGCCCTGCCATTGACTGGCAACCAGTCCAGGGCCTCTCGCCCGAAGTCAGCTGGGATAAGCGGCGTAGAAGATGGATGGACATTATGTCTGATGTTTTTTATGGCATGTATTGACCTTGGAAGAAGGTATATGCTTATGCAGAAATCACAAGACAATTTACACATTTTTTTAATGTATTTTTATAATTTATTTTAATCTGTAGAGATATATTGTGTTATATTTTTTCATGCTTTTTTTGTGAATCACAACTGTCACACGGGAAATGCAGAAACCAATTCTTGATGGACCAGTTTAAGACTACAACAACTGAGGCAGGTCTAAACACAAACTCCCTTCCGTACCCCATCATAAATACCTCCACCAAGGCGAGCCGCCAATCTGGGAAACAGTAACTGAAATCATGCATAAACGTTATTAACAAGCGACTGAAACGCCCAGCATATGTAGGAGGCGTTTTGTATCGCGACCGCACGTGCAAGCTACGAAGGCTAACTGCATTGGTGATTCGCAGCCGTCTCTTTGCTACAACTACTCTGAAATGTTATCCCGTGGATAATTTGTCATTTTGCATTGAAGCTCACATTAAGGACATGTCTAGAAAGAGGAGAGCATTTTGTCTTTTCACCTGCAGGGTGGAATCTGCAAGTGGATCTAGTGGGTATGTTTCAGCAGGTTTGATTTGTCTTGTAAGTTGTGTTATGACATCCAGTATGAGTAATGCATCCTCAATGTAGAAGGAGAGGCTGAGTTGTCACAAGCGCTGTGCAACTGTTGTATAATCTGACAGTCACAAAGCAACTTCACACAGTGACTTTTTTTTTTCCCCTAGGCAATATCTCGCTATGCAGCCTGTTAACAGCACCTCCGGCTGAAATAGTGTGTGCGTGTGTGTGCGTGTGTGTGTGTGTGTGTGTGTGTGTGTGTGTGTGTGTGTGTGTGTGTGTGTGTGTCGGCACACATTCTGTTGCAGTACTGGACCTCGCCAGAGGAACAGGGCTTGGCGTTCGGTCCGATGCTTCACAGCCAAACTCAAGAGAATGTTCTGCCAGCTCTACCTAATATCTTCTCAAACACGTTGCATTCCTCCTTAGCTCGCACAACAACTTCTGCTACAAAAGCACTCTGCTTCTTCCTCACCCCCCCTTGCTGCTTTGCGCCGCGTCCACAAACGTTCTATTGTTCCTTTTCAGTTTTTTTATTTAGGGAATATAAAGTGAACAATACACCTTTGTGACTGCTCCTGCATCCTAAAAGACGGTAAGGGTGCAAATGAGTACTCAACAGAAGTGGGATAATATAAGTAGCCCTAAAACACGTTCAAAGTCAGTCCAAAACAAGTATTTATGGAAGGAAGTGGTCTAATGTGCGTACTCTGAAGTCAATTCAGGATTCAACCAAAATATTCAGTAAAAATACACCTTTTTACGAGTACTCACTTCAGCGAGCATTATTCCCTTTTGCTTTTTCTTTAGCTTTCTGTGGCTTCTTTTTTTTTTTTTTTTTTTGCAACACACAGGGTTTGCTTGAAGGTAAAGTACGCACTACAGTTGAGCGGGACTCGAACACAGAACCTCTCGTCTCTGTGGACCGAACTACTGGCGCCCCAAATCTAACATTGGTTATCTTTATTTTACCCTTCAAAATCTTGACAGTTAAGAATATGATTTGCGTGACACACTTTTTGTTTGTTTACTTGGTTTTTCACTTGTATGGCCAAATGATAGTGGTGGGCTGTCAGGGCCAGCAAGGGCTTCTCTGCTGGCCTAAACACGATCAGAATATAATATTAATAATAACATGACTTGAAACTTTATGCTTTAATTCCCAATAGTCTATCATCTTCATTTAGTCGCATGTCTCTTGGCTGCGCTGCTTCAGGGATTGTATGTGTATGTGAGATTTTTTTGTCCAATCGAGATTTCAGCTTCTGTGTGTTGCCATGTCAGTGTAATCTGCCCAGCGCCTTCAGAGTTAGGAGTGCTGGCCTGATGTCACTTTTAGCAATTGGGCTGTTTCAATAGCCAATCAGATTTCAGATTGGCATCATAAAACCAGCTAGCAGTGACGTCAGCATTTTTCCATCCCCTAATTGGTCAGTGTCCGAAAGCATATAACCGAACACGCAGTGCGCTTGAACGCCTCATCACGTGAAAAGCACAGCTCTTGATTGATCCAGTTAAGACACGGAGAAAGGAGAAAGACACTGTGTGCATTACATGAACAATTAAGATAAATATTAGAGAAGTATTGAGGTGGAGTACATCCCCACTGAAGGCCCAGGTACCAAATGTACCATATCAACCACTGCCAAATGGAATACCAATGAAAAATATTATGATTTATGATAAGCTTTACTATTTTTCCTACAGCAAAAACTATTTTTCTTAAGAGGATGTGGGAAAATAGGCTGCTTCAGGTGTGGTGTCCACATTTTTTCCAGTGAGGGCCGCATACAGGAAAACTGGAGGATGCAGGGGGCTGCATTAACAATGCTAAAACCAATCCAATGTAGATCAATATATGCTGAGCTATCAAAACAAAACATCTTACCTTCAAATTAGCAAATGAGTGTAATGTGTAGTGATACAGTACATCTGATGGGTATTGAATTCAATATGCCAATAAAAAATGAGCTGCAAGCCGCACTTAGGACACTCCTGGTTTAAGGTAAGAGCTATGAACAGCACAGGAAGTTCAAGCCATGTTTCCCCTCAGGGTGCTTTAAGCCGTTAATCAATCAACTCTTTCTAACGTCACAGAAAAAGAAATAGCTTTGGGCTCCGATCCGCCCCTATCATCATTCTGTCACTTGGCCCGACGGGGGCACACCTCCCGCCTCCCACCCACCAAGGAACACATTCATACCAGCCTCCTCCCCCGCAAGTTTCACTCTCAATCACCTTCTCACTCTCCAGGTCGCTCCGCAGCTCGACCCAGAGAGGCGCAATCCTTATCGGGGATGAAACATCCGTTCAGTGGAGTGTAACGCCTGGAAGTTGAGGGCTGCAGGTGTGACTGAATCATGGCGGGAATCAGCGTATGTGTGCCTCCCCTCGTCCCTCATCGCCCGCAGGAGGGCAGGGTTTACAGTCGAGGGTAATCGGATTACAAGGCCCTGGTGACGGCGTATCGCACCTAGTGAGAGGAAACTCTCACATTTCCACTGGAGTGTCCTCCACAGCTTGACTTAACACACACACACACACACACACATAACTGGTGCAGTCACAAGTATGCAAATCACAACAGCCGCAGAGACATAACTTGCCTGGAAGGGCCGTGAGAAAGCAGAGGCGCTCACTTCAATATGACATCAGGTATGCAAAACGGGAATGAACGATTGCTCAAGTCCTTCCACTCCTCCTTGCCTCATTGTGCTGCGGGGCATCCATCATGCAAATGTCAACTGCCTGGTGTTTTAACTAGTCCGAGACAAAGTTGTTGAGAAACACCTCCGTAATCAGTCGCGCACATGAACAAACGAGCTACTTCGTCAGGTCACTCCCTCCTTGCTCCAGGTTCACACACCTGCCCTCAACATCTCCCGGTTTTTCCCTCTCACATACGCACCCTACATACCATCCTCAGCACTGGCAAGCACCAGCTCATCCAGGTTGCCGCCTGCCTTCTCAGCTGCGCGATCAATCACATGATTTTGATGGCTCTTATTACAGGCTGAGCCCCTGTGGGTCAGGAGGCGGGAGTCTTTATAGTTGTGCATACGGGCAGCTCGGAAACTTTACATCCTCCGGTAGAAGATGACACGGTAGCACAGGTGTGATTTATCATCATTTCCTCCTCCTTTTTAAAAGGGGAAAGTCAAATACTTGAAGCTTTGTGCGTCATCTCCTGATGATCTTTTTTTACTGCTTCAGGGTCACCGGTGAGCCGGAGCCTATCCCAGCTGACTTAGGCAAGAGTCAATCACACGGCACATATAAACCAACAACCGTTCGCACTCAGATTTGTCCTTTTTTTGCCCTTCAGGGCCACCGTATAGTAGTTCTTGGGCATAAATGAGAATAAGGAAGTGAGCAAAACAAATCGGAGCCGGCATCTTTAGCGTCGTCACATCACGTTTGTTTCCGAGTCTCGGGTTCAGGTACTCCAAACCAGGTGCACCGCATGTTCATATCCTCACAAAATGGGCAATCAAAGGTATCTATTTGATGCAAACAACACTGTTAATAATATGTATCCCTAGAGCCTGTTTATGAGCACCAAACGTGACGTGTTTGTGATGGAAAAACCTCCTTCCTCATGGCCATGCTACTGCCAGAGGAGCCAGTCACGTGAAAACGCCCATAACTTTATAGAAGAAAAAAAGAAAGAAGAAGAAGAAAAAAAAAGCAGGCTTCGCTACACATCTTAAGGCCTGGAGCTACCCATCAGTCAGCTCCAGACCTGTTTTCGTCAGCAAGTAGGCTAACCTAGCATGTGATGTTGATGTTAAAATGTAACTGAATGTTAGCACGGTAGCTAAGATAGCTAGGCCAGTGTTGCTAACATTCGTGTCCTCCTGTCCTGCTCCTTAATGTGGCATTGCTGCATCTAACAATACTGTACTTGATATAATCTATTACGTTGGACCAGTGCACAGTTAAAGAAGGCACGGTAAATGCCCGCTTTCCACGGGGTTACCGTCCAGCAAATGGCGAAAGTCCGCAGGTAATAAAAATGTCTATTTTTGACACATGGCTCGCTCTCACTCCCCTTCCAATCCCCGAATGCCGAACTGTGAATGTGTGGGGAGCCACTGTATATGTAAAAAGTGGATCAAGTGTACAATAGCACTTCTTGGAGCCACACACTCCATGAAAGACAGGTGTGGATAAACACCGTTCATTAGCATTAAAGCTACAGACACCCACAACGGCGTGTTCCCAGTAGGGCTTACTGAAAGCACTTTTAAAACGGCCGAAATTACAGCATCAAGGATAGACACTTCTACTAGGATAGACACTATTGTGTGACCTCAGGCTTATTTAAAATTGTTGAAACAATATAATAAAGGCACCTTTAATCAAAATTGAGATAACAATATATTGTTATTTACCCCTACTTAATAGCACACAGACCTTTGCCAAGGCTGTACAACCCCTTTTTGGATCACAGACCATGGATGTATTAACTAACCTAAGGGTCATGTATTATTCACTGACAAATAAACAAAATATCTTTTGTGTCCGCTTCAAAAGTCATTTTTCATGATCCCACTATCAAACAATGTTTTGCTGAAATCTTTCCTCACAGTACCCGTTGCTCTAAGGTGCCCTCTGCCTCAGTGCAGTTAAGGACTTGTAAACACACTCCTGTGGCAGTCAATCTTAGGTTTGAAGGTAAACTATTTCCTCTTTGCTTTTCAGGTAATTGTAGCTACCCGCACGCACTTACATGCGCGGCGCACCATTTGTCACGTGCGTGTCAGTTAACCAGGTACATGGGCTTGTCCTATTCACCAGCACCTTAAGAAGTAGTCTCATGTTGCAGCTCCTTGGAGAGGCACCATGTTAACAGAAACAAGAAAAGAGGATGGGGGGGCCGGACTGCGGCGAAGAGCCCTGATGAGTCTTTTAGCAGGTGAGGCGCTGCTTGGGAATGCAGCCCGTCATGCAGGCGCATTCAGCTCCTGCCGACTGTGCCTGTTGAGGATGGGATTGATTTATACGAGCGGGAGCATCTTTTGATTTACATAGCGGCGCTCCAGCACCGTGGCTGATGCTTGTGCCAGCAGGCATCCTGCATACAGACCGCCTTGAAGGGTTTTTCTTTCTTTTTTTTTGTCCACCACTCCTTGCAGCTATTAGCACTGGATTCCTGTTGGCTGATTTAAAGAACTGCTTGTGAACAATGACCTTTGGTATGTGGGTCAAACAACTGGTATCCACTTGTTTAGTCAATTTACAGTAGAGCATTCTTCAAAGTACACGTGTGGGCGTGCGCGCTAATCTTCATGTAATGGAAGTGAATGACACAAAGACATAACTCACCGTCATGTAGCTCGCGGCTCTTCCACGGGTTAAAAATCACACGGCACCTATTTTGGGCGCCCGCCTGAGTGACGGCGCGACCCCTAAACTCTGACCTTTACACAGTGTGACCTCCGTGGGCCAATAATGGAGACAGGAAGGTATTAGGAGCGGGGAAGCGAGCGCAGGGGTTCAAGGGGTGTGAGGGGTCAAGCCCAAAATGATGCGTTCGGAGGGGAGATGAGAAGAGGGCCACTGTGTTCCGCCATGGCACAATAAGGCCTCAGTTATTGCTCGAGAATTCGACCAGTTGATGGTGAGGTAATTGTTACCATAACAAGCTGGTGTGGATAGCTGTCAGTCAGTTTGCAAGCTTACTTTAGTGAAGGAACATCATCGTGCAGCCATAGTACAGTGCACACATTTACAAGCAAACACAAACAACTGATTCAAACTTATATAATACAATTTATTAATATCCGCCGGCCAGCTGATATTGGCATAAACGAGATATCGGTTCATATCGGTATCATTTTTCACAAGAGTGATGACGTCGTCCACTGTCTGCGATTACTGTAAATATGCAATTTGCAATGATTGTAAATCTTTGCGAGGGGCGAGTAAGGCGTCTTCGTTTAATACTTGTAATCTGATATCACACCTCACACGTAATCTGATATCACACCTCACACGTAATCTGATATACTGAATGGTTATATTGTATTATATAGTATTAGTCCACACTGTGCACTTTACTTTGTTTTTATACGGATGTTTGTGCCACATAGAAATGTGCACCTTTCCAAACTGTACCATTGCCAGCATTATTTAACTGGATTCTTACGTACTTGTGAATTGATTCAGTCTAACCTGTTGATAGAAGAATATGTTATTTTAGTTGACTATCGGTCATGATTGTTTTCATGACCATATTGCAGTATGTGTCTTATTTTGCACAAAAAGTGATTGTGTATTTGTGAAATGTGTCCTGTGGCATCACAGCAAAAGGGGCATAATGTGTTCATTCATTGCACGAGATGTGACAACAAGTGCAAGTCGTACTCTCAGATTCGGTGCAGTTCTACACCACTGCATACTACCACTAATAATAAATATTAACTCAATACATAATGCTGCGGCCTACATTTTCCTCAGAGTGAATACCCTAATTGCCTCATTATTGTAGTACTAATTTCATAATAGAACATATAAAAGCCAGAATATGTGTGACTCCATTTATCCTCAACAAAGAACCATTATCGACTTTTTTTTTTTCCCTAAACACCCATCTATTCAATTATTCTGTCAATGGGCCTTTTTTTTTTCTTTTTTACTGCAGGCAACCCACTGTACCCTGCCAGTGGTACAGTTATTAAAATAAATAAGTGTTCTCTCACTGCAGAGAACTTAGTCTGGATGTTGGAGGGAAACCCCATAGCTGTAAACCCCAAAGGGGAAACCAGAGGGCATGAGCGCACACATACTGAGGTCGAATCACAGCCGATCAGACGGCACAAATGATATTTTGCACGGAAGGGGTAGACCAATTGTGCATTTGTGTGTGTGCGCGGGTGTGTGTTGATAGACTAGGTCAGTGAACATGTCAACATCAATAGTAGGGGGTTGTATAGTGCGCTGGTTCGCCCCCCCAGGGGTTTACATGGCTGACTGGAGAGGGTCTGCTTTTTGACTTTTACAAACAAGTTTTTAATCACCGTGATTTACGGCGAGTTTAGTTTAACCGCAAGTTTGTAAACAATGCAAAATCTTGATTGATGATATACTGTATTTTGACAAGCGTGAAATAGCAGTATAGTGGCAAAATCCCATCTCATCTGTTACTGTGACCCTCTTGTTTATGCTGCAGGAATGTCGTCTCATTCCCAGATTTCCTCCTGATAAATCCAGGTGAGTGACAGGGATGACATGGTCTTATTCCGACAATTACAGGCAGCCCCTGGAAGTCTGGTTCCAGCAAAGCACCGTGAACTTCCCCAAGCTGCTGATCCCCATACATAGCCCTCTCCTTATGACATTCTCAATTTTCCCATTTGCAGCACTTGGGTTCTAGCATCTGTTTCTTCCAGAAATTGCGGACTTCAGTGGCAAATTACTATTGAAAGCTCGTTGAAGGGTATCACATTAGCCTACATTTCTACCATATGTTCAGCGATATAACAGATTCAATGCAAAAAAAAAAAAACATGCTCCTTTAACAAAGACAGTGTGTTATACCACCCTAAAACCAAAGAAGACATGTCAGGAAAAGAGCAGTAAGTAATCGGTGTTACCATTCACAACCAGAGCTGTGCTTTGCTTTTCACGGCAATGTCATGAAACCTGACACCACTGAACATTGTGTCCAGGAACATACAAGATCCATACATGTGCACAGAGGCTTAGCTTCCCCATAATGTCCTGTCTTGAGGGCACTTGCAATAAACGTTGCTTATGGAAATTCCAGTGCAGAGAGCATGTGTCATATGTGTCATGTCTACACATTTTATCAGAGAACACTGTCACGGATTCATGACACATATTTTTGATCGATGTTTGTCATTTGCACTTTTCAAGCAACTTAAAAAAAAAACAAAAACAAGTTAAACCATTTTCATTGTAAGCTATAAAACAAAATACTGTCATATATTTAATGATAAATGACAAAGGTGTGACACAGGTATGCCTAAAGATGTCTCACTTTTTCACGCTTACATGTGCCGTAAGTGTAAAAAGATGTTGACTACTGTAAAAAAAAAAAAAAAAAAACATTGACACATTCTTTTTAGTATCTTCAAGTATCTTTCTGGTGTTAAAGAGTCCTCTCTTACCATAAAACCTAACTTTAGATATGCCTGAGAATATTCCCATTCATCCAGGTCATTGTATTCTCAGGGCTTTGAATTGATGGCAACTGGACTGTCCAAGGTTGTCTTCGAAGATGTTTTGCTGCTCATCCGACCGGGCTGCATCAGTACATGCTCATAGCTAGGTAGAACAGCTCTAGTCTGACTAGATAGGGCAGCTCTAGCCATGTCCACTACTCTAGTCAGACTAGAGCTGTTCTATCTAGTCTTTGAGTATGAACTCAAGTGAGCTCTAGTCTTACTATATAGGACAGCTCGTGTGACTAGAGAAGACCGCTGTAGTTACAGTATGTCTACTACACTAGTCAGACTCCAGCTGTCCTATCTAGTCTTTAGGAGTATGTACTCTAGTGAGCTCTAATCTTACTATATAGGACAGCACTAGTGTGACTAGATAGGACAGCTGTAGTCATGTCTACTACTCTAGTCTGATCCTATCTAGTCTTTAGGAGTATGAACTCTAGTGAGCTCTAATCTTACTATATTTCACAGCTCTATTGTGACTAAACAGAACAGCTCTTGTCATGTCTACTACTCTAGTCTGACTATATAGGACAGCTCGTGTGACTAGATAAGAACCCTCTAGTTACAGTATGTCTACTACTCTAGTCAGACTAGCGCTATCCTATCTAGTCTTTGAGTATGAACTCTCATCATGTCCACTTAGTCAGCCTACAGTTCATGCTGAAAGTAGGCCAGCTCTAGTCTGACTAGATAGCCTGAACAGTCCAGGCCTATCCTATCTGAGAAGACATGTTGCCTTTCATCTGTTCATGCTGAAATACTAGGCAGGACAGCTATATTCTAGACTAGATTAGTAGACATGACTAGAGCTGTCCCATCTTAGGCATTTTGCCTTTCATCTGAGCAGCTTCATCAGTTTATGCTCAAAGACTAGGTAGTGTCAGTCATGTCTACAGCTGTCCTACCAAGTCTTTGAGCATCAACTGTCAGTCTGCTCAGATGAGAGACAAAGCATCGAAGACAACCCGAACAGTCCAGTTGCGATCGATTCAAAGCCCTGAGAATGTACTTCAGATGAACGCATTCTTGAAGTAATTGCATTCTTACCTGTCACACAAGGGCAAAAAGAAGTCAACCACTCTAACAACAGCATTAACAAAACAACAAAATATTGTGTCATAACTTTGACAACTGGCACAAATTTGGAGGAAACGCAGTCCTTATTATTTCAAAGCTTATTTCATGCAACTCCCAGTGTATTCTTTTTCTCTAAACACCCCTTGAACCAGTGCCAAAAAAGCAACACAGTCAATTCTTTGATGTTTACTGAACCGAGGCCTTGCAAGGTATGTTGACATTTCGCATAAGGCAGTTTGAAAGTTTTGAAATTTGGATCAAGTTTTGGTTGCAGATAATGCTGGAAGATAGTTGTATTTTGACACAGTATAATGCTTAATTAAATTACCACTTCATGCTCTTCTCATACAGGAACAAAATGTGCCCATGTGGATACCTACAGTTGCATATTCTCATGCTCCTAGCTCCTTTTTTAGTAACCATGGGAACACATAATCTTACATTTCTTTTAAGGTGATAGTCTTGTGGTTCAGTGCATTGGTAACTAAAGCTGAGGAAGCGCTAAAAGTGCGACTCTGCCCAGGTTGTGGCCTGACACAAACATGCCAGCAGACGGTGCTGAAGTATGTGGGCACGTTTTCCTCCACATCTTTGTCCCTTCCTTAGCCTTTAAGGCTCTACTGATGCCTATAGAAGAGGCTCCATACGGCAGCCCACAGGTTGAGTGCTCCCTTGACCTCAAGAACTAATGAAAAAAACTTCCAAATTCTCCACCCTATTACTTATAGAAAAGACTTCTACCTCCCGCCTCCTCATCTTCCTCCCGCCTCCCCTCTGTCTTTACTACCCTGCCTCCTTCAGTAGCTCTCCCGCTGCGATGCGCTTGGCTCCTTTGATCCGGCCCGGCGCTCTAATTAGAAGGAAGTGAAGTGTAGGCCAGTGAGGTCACCATTACCCGCGACCCCTCTCATCGACCACTCCAAATGTCGTTAGGGAGCGAGACGTTCTCACGGCGTTGACCCGCTGGCAGCGATGGCGGGGGGAGATCTGGATCACGTTAGGGACTACCGTAAAAATCAGGCACAATTTACATCTAATTTGAGCCGCTGCAGAGGTCAGTGTGCGGCGACTCGTTAGTGTCCGACCGAGGGGAGACTATATTGCTGCCGGACCGAGCTGGCAGAACCCTCGTTAAGGCTGGCTTCAGGGTTAGGAGTTCATCATAAACAGAACTAGCGGGTCTTGGTTGGACAATTTGTCATAAAGGTACTATACAGGAAATAAAGATTTATCATGAAAGGAACTTGAAGGTCTGGAAGCAACATGGCAGAAGGACGACCATGAAAGCAAGTTGGATTTCAAGTTTGAGACTTGTCATAAAATGCAATGATTGGCCTCATTTATAAGGATAAGAGTGATGAAACAACATTACTACTGCTTTTGATCATGGCTATAAAGTAGCAGGGGCTTTACTGTGTGTGTGTTGAGGGATAATGTGTCATTACCTGAGCGATGTGACTCACCAGAACAGGCCGGCGCACATAAACCCAACAGACATCAGGAAAAAATGAAGGCTAATCACATTTTGACTCTGCTTGTTAGGGGGTATTTCCTGTCTCAGACTGATCCAATCTCGCAAAGCCTGCTGAATCCCAGACGCACCGCGACTGGAAGGTTGGTGAGCAACAGAGACTCTGCGGCTGCAAACACACTTCCGCACGTGCACAAGCGTCTGCACGGCGTAGCACAACTACTACTACGAGCAGTGCTGGAACCAAGCATGCAGTGTATGTAAGTGCCTACTATGCTGAAAATATTAAATGTTTGGTCTGTTTTGGTTGAAGGTCTCTTAGGACAGGATTTTGAAAAGAACAAATCATGTTAAGGATGGTGTTTGTTGCCTCTTTTTGTAGTTTTTCAGCACAGATCAAGCCCTAAACGTTCAAGGAAGGGTTGTTAGCATTGCCATTCCTCTTCTGAAGACAGTGGGAAAGTCTTCTTCTGGATTTACTGTGTTGACCACACTGCATATTATTTTTTAAATAAAACAATGACACATATTTCCAAAATTGATATCCATTTACATCAAATTTAATGTAGTTATTTACAACTTTTAAGTATTTTTTTTTAAATCATTGTGCCTGAAAGTTCCTTGCCTGGCGGTTGGCGACCCCTGCCTTACAGCATGCTTAGAGATATGATGTGCTCTTTTATACATTCCTAAATACTGTAAGAATGGCACTTTTATAGAATTGGCTTGTTTATTTTATAAGGTTAATGTCCACATCAACAAATTTAACCGTAGAATGGAATCGTTTGTACATAGTATCGAATCGTCTCAAAACATTCTGTTCATATCGCAACCCGTGTAGCTAGATGTGTATCGAATCATCTACCACAAAGAGATTTACAACCCTAGTAACAAAACAGTATTTTGGTATCTAGCAAGAAAATGCTTATTATATACTTCATAGTGGAAATGGGGCTTAAGGGTACTTATAGTGGTGAGAAAGGGGGATGGATTTAAGGTAACACGTCACAGGCAATGGATATATATTTTTTTTTAAACTTCACATCAAACGAGGAGTCATCAAAATAGATGGGGGGGGGGGGTGTTAAAAATCCATATATCTGGCAGGTAGACGTCTGCAGCCCCGCACTTCAAAAGACGTAGTCAGGGTGGAAAGGGCAGTGATTTAAAATGCAATGAGATCTACACCATGACTACATTCTCCCACGCAATCATTATTGTACTCGGTCATTACTTTTTGGGGGTAATATTATCAAATTGCTGGGTGTGATTGCTTAAGGTGCTACGAGACGTCTAGCTGCATGCAGGTGTGTAGGAGGAGGATGATTTATTGGGATATTTATACGTGGAGAGCCACTCACATGTAATTATGATGTCTAAAGTTTTTGAATAACTTCAGAGAAAGGAAAGGGGGGTAGTCTGTTCTTGTCTGGAGACCTGATCAAGGTGGATTACATTAATCTCTACCTGTTGTGTGTTTAGATGATCTCTGACTGTGGTGGCCCGACCTCAGCTGGGAACACAAGTTCCCTTTAAAGCTCGTGGACCTTTTTAAGCCGACACTACAGGAAAAATGTGAATCAGCAGAGCGCACTCCTCCACCTTTATGGGGACCAAACGCATCAGGGAGCTCGAAGTAGTCATTTTTATGTGCAAACAAAAATATAAAAGCTCCTTGGAGGAGTGTTGAGCTGCAGCGTGTGAGGCGTATACAGTACAGTATATCTTCCCTGGTTTGTATTAAGAGCCAATGTGTCTGAACACCCTTTTGCTTCAGGAAAACAGCTCTTCCTCTTGTATATTGCACCTCTACAACATGAAGGCACTTTTACAACATTGCCTGGTGGTGCGTGCTTCCGTGCAAGGAAAGTGATTCACTCACCCAGTGATGGCTGGGACTATGAAGAAGAATCTGCACTGCTTTGTCATATACACTAGATTACTCAAGGACACTGTGGAAGTATGTTGGGTGCTTGTGAGTGAAAACAACAATCTTCTGTTTTTCTATCTAGCTAACAGTCCAAGAACTGACATGCTGAAGAAATATTTGTAAGTAATGGAGGCTGTACAACAGTGTGGTGCCTTGGCCCAGTGCGCACAAACATAATTGGGACGATTTTTTGTTTTGTTTTGTTTTTTTTGAGTCAAAATGAAAGCAAAGAGCTAATGTCTCTTTATCCTTTACAGTGGAACTTTGGTTAGCGCATGTCCCGGTTAGCGTATTATTCGAATTTATGTCAAAAATGTACACAAAAATCTCTTAAAAAAAAAAAAAAAAGGTGTTTTGTGTTAACATTTTTGGGTGTCCAGAACAGATTAATTGGATTTGCATGATTTCTTATGGGAGAAATTGATTCGGTTAGAGTACGTTTCGGTTTGAGTCTGACTTTTTAGAACGGATTAATGACGCTAACCGAGGTTTCGTTATATTTTTTTCCCCCAGCGGTCCGGATGCCTTGCGGCACATTGTTACCTCTCACAGGTCAGTCTATGTGACTGGAACTGTTTATGGACAGACAGTCAAGTGTGTGTTGATCACTTCATAGTACACCACATAACCTATCATTTCTAACACAACCTACATTTTTTATATACAATTTTTTTTTTTTTAATTAAAAAAAAAGCATGTTTTCATTGTCACGTGTGGGGTCCCTCATATTCGGTATCGGTCTTGAAGTGATGGAAAATATCGAGATATCGTAATATATTATAGTTTTTTTTTTAAAGTAAAATATTTGAGATTTTAGTGCATATTACTTATGATAAGCAAACCTGTCTGACATAAAAAGAAAATAAACAAAAATAAGCATTGACCTTGACTTCAAATATTTAATCTTGCTTGTTTTTCAGTTTTTGCAGCGTATTTATTTCTTCTTTTTCTTTTGACTGTTTGTAGGTGGTCCAACCCGCAACACTACGGCCCCCAAGCCAAGATGATGTACTGCGCGTTGACTGCACATCCACAGTGGCTCACCAGAGGACTGGCAAGTGTAGGTGGTGTAGGTATAAAACTTGCCTTGAAGAGATTTGAGTGGGTTCTGAGTGGGTGAATTCGCTTTCAACAAATCCCCTCGCTGCCTTAGCGGTTTTCCCTTGAACACGGCCCAACCGACGGCACCGCCTTTCAGCATGAAAACAGTTATTAATATTATAAAGCGCCGTCCTCGATAGCTGATGCTTTGATCCAGATAAAACACCGGGGCGAGATAATATACACACACACACACCTTTCATTCATTCATTCATCAGTTGTCATTATTGCACCGATGCTTCCTGCTGCTCCCTTTCTAAGACTTGAAGGGGAAAGTTCAAGATTTTCCAATATAAAGATAGTATAGTCACCAGTGGGGCGGGCCCCCCCTGGGGGTGTGGGGTAGTTGAGAAGCCCGGAGGACTTTCAGTATTAGTGCAGACCTGCCAACAGGTATGAATTTGTCGTACTCAGCATGCAATTTGGCTCTTGAATACGCTTCTATGCTTCACTGCTCTCCATTTTGTTGCATTTCGCTGGTTTCAGTTTCGAGATCTTAACAGTCACAAGCGTAAAAACAAGTTAACCACTCTTAATTGTAAAACATAACTTTGGTAACAATTAGGGATGTCCCCATCAGATCGTCAGGATCGGGATCGGCTGCTGATCTGCTGTATTTTGAAGATCGGATAATATCGGCTTCGGCCACAAGATCGAGCCAATCCGGTTGCCGTATAGTGTTCGTAACTCTGGGCCACATTTCAACACGGTAGGTGAGGTAATGCGCCTCAAAGTGGGTTGCAACTCGACTCCCGCCACACACAAGAAGAAGAAAACACAACACCACCATGCAGACCGTGGTCAAGTTACTTTCAGTTGGACCTTGGATATTCGGCTCCATAGCTACAGCGGTACTTCCCCCTCACTGTGCCCAGACTGCTGTGTCACGGTGCGGGGCGCTCGCACGGGAAGTGCCACTGTACAGGGGCGGAGCTACATGGTGGCCAATGGTGGCCGTGGCCACCTTTGGTCGCTCTCCGGCCACCCTACTGGCCATGTAGACATTTCAGGTATCAACTTATTGCCACCTCTATGTGAGGAATGGTCCCACCTTGGCCACCCGGATGGAAAATGTCTGGCTCTGCCACTGCTCGCAGGGGAGGTGCTGCTCTAACCGCTGGTTGTTTATACTAGGGACCGTCAATAAATTACTATTGTGCTGAAGAGTTTGTTTAAAAAAAAAAAAAAAAAGAAAAAACGAAAAAGAAGTCACATATTCTAAATCACACCACAAATTGATCTATAACCATGTCCAACGATTAGGCCAACCCTAAAAGTATTGTGCACGCCCATTTTATCCAATTTTATCTTCTATTGGATGGGCTTTTATTGGATTAGGGACCTGACTCAAAGCCAAACAGTATTGCTGGTCATGCTGTGTAATAAAAAGTAAATTCAGCAATACTTTGCATTATTTTTAATGCCTTGAAGAGCTATTTTCATAACCATATTCAATTCCACAAATTCATGTTTGTAGAAAAAGCTTATCATTTAAAAAAAAAAAAAAAAAAGGTATCTGTACCGGATAAAAAGATTTTAGAGGCTGCACTGTAGTTCTTTTAAATCTTCTAAATTCAAGTTTTGTGTGTGTTTTTTATGACTAAAAAAAGAGGGGAATCTCCAAACAGTCATGACTGCTGGGAAAAAAAAAGGCAAAGTCCTTCTGATTATCATTGTTGTCAAAAATGCTTCTCTCAATAAGACCCCTGGCCTCCTGCCTCTGACCTTTGACCCTCACCTGTCTCCTCAGGGCTGCACAGCCTATCAGGTGGCTTCCCCGAGGTGGCTCGTTCCTAAGGACACCAGTCACCTGACAGGGGTGCAGCCATTCCTGCGCTGATGCAAAAGACCGTCTCTCTCTCTCTCTCTCACACACATACGCACGCACGCACACGCACGCACACACACTTCTGATCTTGGCGTATGCGCACCTGAACACTCGATACTGTTGAGTCAAGGCTTTGCTGGCGTTTCATCTCTTTACCTTCCCTTTCTTCCTTTCTTTCATGCACTGTTTTTTGTGTTGTTAAATGAACAGCCTTAAGGGGCCCCCCCCGGAAGAAAAATCACAGTGACAGCTTTTTGTGAGTGTGTGTTTTCCTACTTTTTAGAGGATAAAAAGACAAGAAAAGGGCACTATGGGCTATAGTGACCTCGTGGAAGCATACATATAGCACACATGTGTACACAGCGCACACATCAAACACTCCTTACAGCATCATAAAAACTACAACACCTTTACTGTTTGGAGAGCTTACACTTTTTTATTAGACTATCCCACTCATTCAAACACAAGAACGCAGATATTTAAAGGAAAACTGCACTTTTTTTTTATTTTGGCCATCGTACACAATCCTTATGTGAGAGAAAAACACACGTCTTTCTCTTTTCTGTGCGTTCTAAAGATACAAAAACAGCTAAGAATGCACGTAACGGTGACGCAACTATTCCGCCTATTCTGAAAAAACCTTTAAAAATCGCCGTTATTGCAGGCGTGAATGCCGAAGAACTACTTTACTGGCATAGTGAGACCTCTAGCTACTAGCCGGCTAGCGACGAGCTTCACAACAGACTCGCCCGTAGCGTGTCAGCGCCACACTCTCAACGCATCAGGCCACTACCATAGGTAACGCCACTTATTGGAGCTGGCGCTTTTCCGTTAAGCATGTCTTTCGCAGCTTTGTGTTGAGCACAAAGTGCACATGCAAACATACATAAACACACGGGAACATGGTCCATTTGTATGTTAATGATTAGGAGACAGGGCTGTTTGCTAGCGATGGGAATGTGGGCAGTGGTTTCCTAAGTGGTGCTATCTGGGTCACAGGGCCAAGGCTACCGACTTTGTATCAGCGGGTTCTACACTCACCGCCCTGCTTCACGTGGAAAAGATGCAAACTTGGCAGTGGGGGGGGGGGGGGGGGGGGGGGGGGGGGGGGGGGGGGGGGGTAAAAGCACTTTGATCCCATTTGTTTGTCTCTAAACTTGACATAAACTTAGCTAAAAAGGTCTTAACGCAGGGGTGTCCAAACTTTTTCTGACAAGGGCCACATATTTTATTTTTATTAACTCACTGACTGCCAGCCATGTTCAGAGCAGAGAGCTTATGGGCATTTTAGCTGAACTTTCAAGACCCACAGAATATTCAGTTTTAGGACTACATAAACATCGAAGAGACTTTAGACTCTCTTCTTTCATCAGAAAAAAAAGGGGGCGGGGCAAATTTTGCAACCACACAGGTGGGAAAAACAAAAAGTACAAAAACGAATACCTCTGGTGGTACACAGGTCTTTGTTTATATCAGAAACATACATATGTGATAATTGTACACATGCAAACGTGTATTTACCAAAGATTTACTGAAATGTTCCTTTGCTAACCATAAGGAAATTCCCTGCAAGTGCAAGCCAGGTATATGAAGCTAAAAGGTCATGTCAAGCGATAGCAAAAACAGCGGTACTTGGTATAAAAAGTTTGACAACCATTATTTTAAAACATATTATCTTTGCATTCATTCATGTTCGGACACTAGGAGGACTCATAAATACATTGTGTGCGTGCGTTTTCCAATGTCATCCATTCCTGCCTCCAGCAACGTTGGGTCACTATGAAAAAAGGCCCTCTTTGTCATCATGCGCTATGTTTTTTTAAGTAGACAAGGGCCTGTGAGGAGCTGCGTCTGCCAGCCAAGCATATGTAAGCATATTTACATAAGTCTAAGCGTGAGTGACGGCTGTGTCGGAAGCGAGTGACAGGGACCAGTGTGACTGGTGAATCGTAGTGACAGTGCACTGGGGATGAAGGAGCGCAATCGCTCCAGTGGACGAGCAACCTCTGACCTTCCATGTCAGAGCGGAGGCATCCCCGAACAATAGCATGAAGAGCAGTGAAGCTCGGGAAGAAGATTTCTTTTCTCTTTTCTTTTTTCCAAATGGCTTGGGGTGTCTTCTCTGGCTTCCTTGATCCAGCGGTGGAGCCATATCACTGTGTCCATCTCTGACACTAATGCTGTCCTAATGAGCCCCACTGATAATGCTGGCTTAACCACAGGGATGTGCCGGGAGGCGCACGGTGTCAGGGGTTAATGGGGAGGAGGCAGAAGGATTCGGGGAACATCCAAAAAATTGTAGTTGAAACCACTGCCTCTGAAAAGCCGATGTGGAAGCACCTTCAACCTGTAATTACCAGCAAGGGACCACTTGTATCACAGTTTACGTCCACTTTCAAAAACTGGTTAGTGACTGACACTGATAAGCCTGAAGCAGAGCTTGTAAAAGCAGCAAGTTGTGCCATCAATCTTTGGGTACTTTCACATAACGAGTTGGCAATTTTCTAATGAAGCACAAATCACATACACACCGATTGCAAAGTCTTACCTAAAAGCATTGTTCCTAATTTTCATTGACAGAATTTCTAGGCTCAGCCAAGGCTTCGAGGGAGTCCAGTTTGGGGGCCTTAGGATCTCGTCTCTGCTATTTGCAGACGATGTGGTCCTGATGGCCTCATCGGGATGTGACCTTCAGAGTTTACTGGGGAGGTTTGCAGCTGAGTGTGAAGCTCCTGGGATGAGACTCAGCACCTCCAAATCCGAGGCCATGGTTCTCAGTCGGAAAAGGGTGGATTGCACCCTCCGGGTTCAGGTCCTGCCCCAGGTGGAGGAGTTTAAGTATTTCGGGGTCTTGTTCACGAGTGAGGGAAGGTTGGAGCGTGAGGTAGACAGGCAGATCGGTGCAGCGTCTAATGCACCGTCGTGGTGAAAAGAGAGCTGAGCCAGAAGGCAAAGCTCTCAATTCACCTATGGTCATGAGCTTTGGATCGTGACCGAAAGAACACAATTGCGGATACAAGCGGCTGAAATGAGTGTCCTCCGTAGTGTGGCTGGACTCACCCTAAGACACATGTGTCAAACTCGTGCCCTGGAGGGCCGAGACGCTGCAGGTTTTCTCTCCAACCAGTTTCTTCAGCAGATGATTTAATTGATGAGCTCCTTCCCTCAAACTGAAGGTGTTGATCATTAAAATCACCTGCTTTAGTGACTGGTTGGAAAGAAAACCTGCAGTGTCTCGGCCCTCCATGGCACGAGTTTGACACCCCTGCCCTAAGAGATAAGGTGAGGAGCTTGGTCATCCGGGAGGAGCTCAGAGTAGAGCCGCTGCTCCTTCACATCGAGAAGAGCCAGTTGAGGTGGCTCGGCCATCTAGTCAGGATGCCTCTCAGACGCCTCCCTGGTGAGGTGTTCTGGGCATGCCCAGCCGGTAGAAGGCCTCCGGGCAGACCGAGGACACGCTGGAGGAATCTCACCAGGATGTAATGGAAACATTACATTGTTCATTTTTCATTATTTTGCATCATTTTCTGCATGTAAAACTATAATTATAGTCCATCAAGTGTATTTCTTGTTAACATTTTGCAATGGATTGATTGGATTTACATTATTATTTGGCAAGACACTTCGCCCACCTTGCCTCCAGTGCCAGCCACACTGGCGCATGAATGTGAATGAATGTTTTGCGGTGGTTGAAGAGGCCGTAGGCATGAATTGGCAGCCACGTTTTTGTCAGTCTACCCCAGGGCAGCTGTGCCTACAGATGTAGTATACCACCATCAGTATGTGAGTGACGAGTAAATGAATAATGGGTTCACTTCACTGTGAAGCATGTGTTGGCATTTTGGCCACAGAAGATTTGAGTCTCCACTTGGGCATCTCGGTGTGGAGTTTGCATGTTCTCCCCGTGCGTGCGTGAGTTTTCTACTGGTACTCCGGTTTCCTTCCACGTTCGAAAAACATGCATGTTAGGTTAATTGCCGACTCTAAATTGTCGATAGGTATGAATGTTTGTCTACATGTGCCCTGCGATTGGCTGGCGACCAGTCCAATGGCCTCGCATCGCCTCTCGCCCAAAGTCAGCTGGGATAGGCTCCAGCATACCCCGCGACCCTAATGAGGATAAGCGGCATAGAAAGTAGATGGATATCATCCACCCGCACACATGTCTCAAGCGAATGCAACACGGGCAATGACTATCATCACTAGGTACCTCAAAAAGAGCGGAAAATGAGCACCGCTGCTGACCTTTAGTTCACGGTTTGATTCCACCCACAACAACCAGAGCACCTTAATGGTATGCAGGGATGACACAACCATAGTTAATCGAGTGACTTGACTCACCACGGATTGGGCAAGTTTTGATTTGCAGCCAGGAACAGGTCGGCAGATCTTATCTAAATTGAATTAGACCTAAAAGTCAAACTTCCGCTTTGCATTCTTTACCAAGAGATGACAAGCCAGAAGGTTTAGTATAATACGATTACGAGAACTGCACTGTAGACTTTAACACTGCAGACATGCAGTGACATTGTGTAAAGGGCCTTTCTTCACCCGTCTGTCTTGCCCTCTTGTGTGCCGAAAGCAAACTCATTGCTTAGACTGGAATCTGCTATGTCCACATGGTGCCTCTTGAAGCAGGGGAGAGGCAGGCAAAGAAAGACCAAATGCTGGAGTATTGACTCACCGGCAGGCAACTTATCACGGTGAGAACCTATACAGATGACGAATGAGTCTATGGAGCAGCTGATAAGACGGCAGGTAAACGGAAGGTTCACAGATGCCGAGGTTAGACAGTCTCTGAACGAGTGCAATATATAAACTAAGCATACACATCTGCTTTGTCTCAGCGCCGCGGTTTAGACAGAGGTCAAACACACGAGACTGACGGGGCAAGGACGCCGAGTGGAAGCTTTAACAGGTTAATCTGCGTTTTTAAGAGCCTGTTAACCACGTACAAGCTGTCAGAAACACGTCCGGGCTCTCTGTACAACCCACATGTGCGTAAGAGGAGAAAACACACAAGTATGTGTATGCAGACACACACACATTGAGTTCAAGGGGCCACTGAGTACAGGGCAGTAGGTGTTAGATTACAGGAGCAGGGCCATCCAAAGCCCCGCCTGCTCCTATCTTTATTTAACCGCTGATTAGACGGACTCTTTGAAGGCCCCTTTAATTGCCTCTGTGATGGAGCTCTTAAAACCGGGAGGCTTTTTGCACCTCTTTTATTGATTTCTCCTCTCATGACACCCATAAAAAACGCCCACACTGCCGTCTCAGCCGCCTTCTGTTTCTCCGGTATTCCCTTTTTTTTTTTCCTGTCGCTTTCACCCTCCTTCCGCCGCTTGTTCACCCCAAATTCCTTCACTCCAAATAAGTCACAACCTATGCATGCAGTCAAAATAAATAGCATCTACTCTTATTTGGAGCCAGTAGCCCCCCTAACATGGCAGTTTGGAATAATCACTTCTGCTTAAATGCTGCCTTTTTATAAGATCATTAGCCCCCATGTCATTATTCCAACATTTTTATCAGTGAACACATATTACATTTTAAAACCTATTTAACAACATCAGTCCATTTAGCAGTTTACATGAAAACTAATAAAAATAACAGCTAAACTGCAGCTGACTCACACTTTGACAATGAAAACCTGAGCAACAACTGTTTCATTTCTTGATTAGGTTCTTCATCCAGCCATTGTTTTAAATAATGACCCATTCAGCGAGATATTACAGCACTGACACAAATACAGTTGGTCCTCGGGTTACGCTGGTTATGCATGTGTTCCTATAGATTAATTAAAAACTTCATTTTGGCACATAAACACTAAACTGGTCTCGCGCCCTATGGATGAATAGAGAGTGTGCCTCATTTGAAGATACGCGGAGCAAATAGCATCGCTTATTAAGCTCCTTGCACTTCTTTATGTCGCCCAAGCTCCCAAGAAAATATGCCACAGAAAACCATGGAAGTGAAAATGAATTTCACAGCTCAGAGAGGATAAACACCCACCAATATTGGCAGCACTTTTGGTATTCAACGTTCAATTATCACATCCATCATTAAGGATAAAGATCGTATCCTCCAATGTGCTCCTAAAGAAAGGGACAGTAATAACTAAGCAGCACAGTAGTCTCATTTTATTTGTTTTCCTGCCTCGTTTATCTCTTCCTCGCAATTAGCTACAGGCACAAAGGTAAGGAGATGTTCTCCTTTTTAAAATTAGTTTTAATTATTTTTTTATTTTGTTCAATCTGTTTATTACTATATTTTACACCCAAACTTGACGTACATCACAGTGAAGGAACGGAACTCGTACATGTCCTGAGGACCACCTGTACCGTATAAGATTGTATTTTTTTATTTTTCCCTGGAAAAAAAGTCTAATAAAGAAGTGTCGTCCTATATTACAGATTTGCACGTGCAAACCAGCAGGTGGCGGCAAACGGCTTCTCCCCAAGTGAGCTTTTTCCCTGTCGCTCACAAACAAGCAACTTTCTAACAGCTAAGAAACGTAATGTGCTTATTGCAATTTACCACTTCTTACCGTGAATTCCCGACTATTGAGTGCACCTGAATGTAAGCCGCATAAACCAAATTCAAAATGGAAGCCACAGGTTTCCACATTGTAACATGGGATATTTAGACAGAAAGACACACTATAAACCTTGCAATCCTACCTACACGCAATGCTCCCAGTGTCACTCGTTAGTAAGGTGCTTTTCCCGCCCCATCGGAGTTCAACAGCTACCGCTGTCCAAGCAGAAACTGCGGTAATTCTACACTTGATCAAAATTACTTACGATTTGTCAGATCAAAACATGTGATATTAGCTTCTATTGCGGAAATGCACTACTTTCTGTTTTGGCACGCTAAGCATCATGGTAACGGTTCCCTTAGCCATAAATTAGCCGCATCATTGTTTAAGACGCAGGTTTCCAAATGTGTGAAAAAAGTAGCAGTTTATAGTCCAGAAATTATGATAATTCAGTTACTATTGAAAACATGATTTTAAAAAAAAGGGGGGGAGGTTATAAAAAAAAGAGGGATACTATTAGAGTTGCGTCAATACGGTTTTCATCATCAATACATGCTAATTAACCTACCAAAGAAAAGAATGACTATTCAGCTGTATGTGAAGCTGAGACCAACGATCAACAACAGCCACTGTAAAAGATATGAGATCATTGTCAAACGGTACAATGATCCTACCACCAATGCTGCCGACATTGTCAAGAAGTTCAAAGCCACGATCCCAGGATCACAAAAGACATTGATCTGAAAAAATAAGACCCGTTGAATTACTGAACTGAACCAAGCTCACCTTCAGTGTCAGTGGGCATCTGCATCACATGGTGGGAGACCTGATTGGACTGGAAATGCACAGAAGAGCCTTCTTCTGAGAAAGAAAGACACACAAAAGAGCCTGATGTGAGTTTCTCAAAAATCAGCCAACATTCCTTTGGAAATGCCAAACAGAAGGTCCCACAGAGTCAACATTTTCATAAAAACAATTTGTTGGACTCGCTCAATACTACTTAACTGAAAGCCAGAAATTAATAAGCTTATTAACCAGTTCAAGACAACAAATTCAAATAATGCACAGTGTTTGAAGGATACACAAAACAATAGAAAACAACATCCAAATGTAGACAGTATGGACAACACAACAAAGCAAAATCCAATCCATTCATTGATGAATGAGTGAAACGTTTCAAACATGAGTACGTTAACATTTACTGGCACCGCCGTCATATGTTCCTGACAATCATTGGCATAATAAGTCCCTCTGCTAATGACGGATAGTTTATAGCCGTCTGGAGTGCAGAGGGCAGGAGGAAGGCTTTGACCTCCTTGATCTTTGGACGCTGCCATCCTCCTTCTGATTGTGACCCCTGGTGATTCAGCTACTCTTCTTGCCTGGCTGCAAGATCGTTAAGTCACGGCTCAACTCCAGACGAGGAACTCCCTGTGCCTCCCATCAAATAACATTTGTACTGATTATCCAATAAAGCATTAACCGCGCCCCCAGCGTGTCTGTGTGTTATGCTTAACGCTTAATTTACCGAAGGGGAGAATTCATGTCAACAGGTTTCTGCTGAGCTTTACTTATGAGAATGCACTTCTGGGAGCCAAACTATGAGAGTACGGTAAACATTTATCAGTTTGTTTCTGTCAAGAATTCGGCAACTATTTTAGAGACGTGTTAGATCACACTCTTGCGTGTGTGTGAGCCTCATAACCTTGGAGGTGTTATGACAACAGCAAGGTTTTGATCCCATTAACACACTCATTGATTCTTGTCTGGCTTCCATCTTTCAGTGTCAGCACTCGAATTGTATTGATCCCCAGGTAGAATCAGCAGAAGCTATCTTTACCCAGCCCATCAATGACTCTCTTGCAGGATAAATGGAGACCTGCTGTGATGCCGTTGGACAGGGAGGAGTCAATACCAACGGATATCTCGCACAACTAACTGTAAGCTAACATGATTCATACCATTAGACCCTTGCAGGTTATGGATGTTGACTGGAAAATGTTCCGCACTGCATGAAACATTTGGGGCAGAGTGAAATCACGTCATTTAATAAACAAAATTGCCAAGACTTTGATATACAGTCATCCCTCGTTTATCGCGATTAATTGGTTCCAGACTCGGCCGTGATAAGTGAAGTTCCGCAAAGTAGGATTTCTGATTTGACATTGAATATTTTTGTAACGTATTTATGACCATCTAAATAAGTTTTTAGACATAAAATAACACCCATATATATTACCCAATACAGTAGGCATAATAATAGAAAATAAATAGGGTTGTGAACGATAATCCGATGCGGCCAGATATTCTGTTTTGACAAGTGAGAGAGTTGGCTGCACTGGTAGCTGTATCGATTCGAATCCTTAGATTAAGCGATTGTAGAGACATGCACTGGGTATCGCAAGAGAAGCAATCAGTTGACAGTGCTTGTCTTAAACAACGCAGTGCCTGGGCTGCCGGCAAACAGATTGTCGCACATGCTCTGAAGCTTACCATGACTGAGGGTGAGAATGGATGTAAATAGTGGCAGCGTGCTAGCATTAGCTAGTCACCGCAAACGATTTTTAACGCATCATCAAAACAAAAAGTTTGGAACATCTTTGGATTTTACAAGGAGGATGGAAAACTGGACAAAAGCCATGTCATTTGTAAGCTATGCAGAGCACCTCTGATGTCCAACGGTAGCACAACAAATCTTGGCCAGCCAGACCAACAGAGGCGAGTATTGCATCCTTTTTTCAAGGGCTGCTACGTACTTTTTTTGCTTAGTAAGTTGTTTAGTTTGAAATATTGCACCTGTTTTACCAACCTGGAGTGTTGAAAACACACTGACATTTTGAGTATGGGATTGTTTTCCCCACCAAGCTGACTCAGCATTTCCATTGTACCCATGTGGCAAAGAGTACTATTTATCTTTGCTTGGACACATTTAGGCCAATTTTGAAGAAACATGACAGTGCTCTGCACAATTTATTTATTTATTATTATTGATGGGACTGAAGACTAAAGCTTCTGTTTTTTCATTGATATATTATATATTGTTCCCATCAAACAAAAAGACGTTCATTCAGCGAGTCGCATGAAAATACTATAAGAATCGTATCAAATCGTAACATTTGCACATTACATCGAATCGTATTGAATCTTTTTTTTTTTAAATATATACTTTTTTAATAATATCGTAACCTGTGTCTCTAGATGCAAATGGAATCGTCTATCACAAGAGATTTACAACCCTAAAAATAGCGACCGCTGTAGAATACTACATATCAGCTCGTCTTTGAATGTCTTTCCTGAATGTCTTGTATTTGAGTTCATTTAGTCATTCTTATGCTTGAAAATGCTTAATTTAGGCCAAACATATATATAATGTGTTTAAACAGGCATATTTTTTGACTAATGAAACGCCGTACTCCACCACAAAACAGCGATGATTTATTAATGAATGTATTTTGAAACACCGTGAAAGTGAAGCCACGAAATTCGAAGCGTGATGTGGCGAGGCCTGAATATATGATGATATTTACCCAAGCACCAGTGACCAGGACAAATGCAGACGGGACACACAGATGACGTGTATCAATAGTTGGGTAGGTTAGCAAACAACAGAGAAGAAAAAAAAATAAAGATCTTTGTTTTATCACAAGTACAACGCACAGTGGAATTTGCCTCTGCATTTACTGTAACCCATCCTCTTGAAAAGAAGTGGGCAGCCTGGATCTCTTTATCCTATTTCCTTTTTTTGTTGCAATCTTCCAGCTTTTATTGAACTGAAGTGACGTCAAAACATTTTTTTCCCCAAAAACAGGCCTTGAAAAAGACGGGTGGTCGTATGTTAAAGTCAATACGGTGTATAATTAATAATTTTAAAAAATGAGGTTCCCCTTAATCTCATTTCAATTCACACTTCATCTTCTGCTCCTTCTTTCCTGATCTTAAATCAGATTTTGCGATTAAGCTGGAGATTTGGCACTCTGACAAAGATTAGACGTGTGCAATTAGGGATTTGTAATCAACTAATTTACAGGGCAATCCCTCGCACCCAGCAAGACCTTTGACCTGACCTAGAAAGGTTTGACATATTGAAGTCGTGGATGGGCAAGGGTGCCTCATGCTGTCAGCAATTGAGGGGGGAGCTTGCAGGGGGAATGGGTAAGACTTAAAGGGCAAAGAGTGGAGCATTTTGGGGAGCTGGACCATTTGAAAAAAAAAAGGTTATAGATGCTGATGTAAAGATTGCAACAGGAGGAGGATGCAATTAACTCTAGTTAATTCAATTCTTATTAACTAGTGGATTTCTCTTGGAGATTAAGAAAGTCTAAATATCTTTCAATACCAAAGACGTATTTATATGTTTTTATAAACCCGAACACCCGATCCCAACAACGTATTTATACATCTTTTACGTTTTTTTGCGTGAGAGGCAAAAAGAGGTGATGATGCAACACTGCACTAATGCATTAACATTTCAAATTTTAACTTTTAAGCCAAAAAAACAGCCACAAGGTGGCAGAAGTGCATTTCATAAACTCGGCAGGGATCATTTCAATGAAGAATCACACACGGCAGGAAGGAGGAAGTGAGAGAGCGTGGAGGAGTGCCGCGTGCAGAAGGTTACGCATTGTAGGGAAATCGTAACGCATGCACACGCCACACAGTTTAGTTCAGTTCCAAATGTGAAAATTGGAAACAGTTCATGGTGTTACATTTGTAAATAAATGGTTATTTTGATGTCAAACAACCCTTGTCTGTTGTTTATGTTGTGGTATAGTTGTTCAGATATTTCAGCTGTTACAAAAGCACAAAATTGTTGTGCCAAAGTGAATGTTACGCTTGGCTATTTTTCCGCCTTTTTTAGTCGGGAACTGATGTTTTCCTATGTCCCACTGCTGATTACTGAAGAACGGAAAAAGGTAGAAACAAACTTTTTTTGCTGATGAAAGACGGGAGCCTAATCTTTCTTTTGTTAGGTGTTTATATAGCCATGGAACACAAAATTCTGAGTGCCTTGAAAGATCAGTCAAAGTTGTTTAAATTGGCCGGTAATGAAGTGGTTGTCTTTTGAAAAATGGCTGGGATTGAATGAGTTAAAAATGTTTGAAAGAGGAGTGAGTGAAGCAGTCTACATTAAGGTTCAGAAGCCATCTCTGAACAGAGGGGGAGGTCTTCAACACCACTTTTCTCCCACATACAATGCTGTCCTTTCATCCCTTCTTAAAAGATTCAATCATTCGGCCTCTAACAAATAAACAAGGCACAGCTAGCTTGGTTTCAGGTGGGTCCATGACCATCATTACATCTGAATGGAATGCTAACAAAAGGTGATACCACCCAACCACCATTGTTGGCAGGCAGAGGCCCCACCCCATTGTATCCAAATGACCGTCATTTGACACTACAAAAGAGTAAAACCATTCCTGTCTGGACATTCCTCCTCCTTCAGAGGATAAATACCCGGGGTCTTGTACCGAGTTTTTAAACTAGAGCTGTCCTATCTAGTCTGACTAGTCTTTGTCCCACCTAGTCTTTGAGCATGAACTGATGAAATTCATGCTAGATCGATTCAATGCCCTGAGAATACAATGACTTGGATGAATGAGAATACTCAAAGGCATCATAAAAAATGAGTTGTATGTTAAAATGTGCTGTCTTCGCCGATGCTGCAGGGTTTTCCCCCAAACTTAGACTCTGAGCCGAAAATGAGTGGCGGTTCAGTTTTTAGGGATTAGCAATGAAGAGTAAAATGCTATGGAGCTATTTTATTGATCATGAAGCAGGATATTCTACAGGTACTACAGGATATAGTGTATGTGCCTGTATAAATAAAAGGCTGGGTGTTTATGATGTAGATATTGAAGTGGGGTAGGTGGGATGTATGTAACAAGGGTGATTAAGTAATCCAACTGACCTGGTTTTATAAGGTCAAATAACGGAGATTCATGTTATGCCAGCTGACTGATTCAGCACCCCCTCATCTCTTCTTGATACCATCAGCTGACCTAAACAACGCCCCCCCCAACCCTACGCTATATCAGCTGAGGGATGCCACCCCAGCGCCCCCGCCTTCAGACCCTGACAGCTGACAGTCTACGCCCCACAACCCCCACGCCAACTGCTCACCCTTAAATGAGTCGTGCAATTTATTTCCACTCAAAGAAACGCCAAAAACATTTAACAAACCACAGCTTGGACTGGCGTCCAGATACCGTTCAGTGCCTTGACCAGCACCAAACCCGAATGTTCATTTGATGGTTTTAATGTGGACATTCTCGTAGTGAAGACAGGATTAGAGAGGTAAAATCTGGGTTAAAGACACTACACAAACCATCTGTTGTTTTGGTTTTTCCCCATGGTTGCCCATAGGCGCCCACCCTTTAACCTCCCAGTCCTAAATCATTACATCCATAGATAGTTCATAATGATTAAAGAGTAGCAAGGTTTTCTACCTAATCCAAATGTATTACTAAACAACTCATGGAAATGAAAAAAACAACAGTTTATGGTTAACTATCTCCTTTTTCTGTGCGCCTTTATCTTTATCTTCGCCCGTTACAGTTTCCCAGGCTCCTAAAGCTGATAACCCGGCTTAGTGATTTCCACTCACACACTGGGTGCAAACTCTTTAGTACCTAACACACACTCCTGCCCTCTTCACGCACCACTCCTGACAAGAAAACACCGTTCCCCACAGCAGTATCACAGAACGCGAGCTCAAAGAAATGAAAGAATAATGCACAGTTGGCACATATTTTGTGTGCAAAACTTGTTTTAACAGGTTTTTTCATGTTAAATGTGCTTCCAAATGAATTTAACCGATAGTAATTTTTTCAATCTGCCTCTAAATTGTGCAAAACTTCAAACCACTGTTGCGTAAGTGGTTATAGAAAAAACATAATTTGTATTTATTTTTGTGAAGAAAAGAATACACTTGCCACTTCACAGTTCAATTTCGTTGCATCGATCTCACAGTTTATCACTGATCATATCTTAATCAAATATTAAATAAAACTGAATAAATCATGATGTTTCGTGGTTGAATATGGCCTATTATTCCTTAAAAATATGCATTTATGTGTGCCAATTTGACATAATTTTTGCCTAAATTAAGCATTTTCACGTATAAAAAGGGATAAATGAACAAAAACACAAATATAATGCATTCAGAAGATGCATTCAAACAATATGTAGTATTCTACACTGGTCACTAGGTGTCAGTATTGTTATTATAACGTTCGGTGAGACACACAAAGGTCAGTCTTGATCGCCAGAACAACAGACTTTTATTGCAAGTTTGAATGACCTCTCAACAGGCACAATAATCCCTAATAAAAACATAGGCTACTGCCGCTGCAGTAACCCACCCCAAGCTAAAACTCAACTCTGAACCCCCAACGTCAATTACTACCCCGCCATTTATAGCAACACTCACGAGCCTTATTTATGTCTTAAATGGCTTATGCTCTTATTACGTCCACTATATTGGGTAATACAAATGTACAAGTGACGATAGCGGTGTTATTTCATGTCTACAGGGCTCTAATAAAAAAATTACATTAAAAAACGTATTTAGAAGATCGTAAACAGGTTTTCTGTGCTCTAGCTACAAAATATTCATTTTATGAATAAGGAATCCTTTTCTTTTCTTTGTGATGGAAACGAGATGCACACACAAACCTCCAGCGGAACGAGGAGGGGTTCCTATTATAGCGATCTAATGCCTCTTATTTATCATCTATTGTGTAAAACAAAGACAGTAACAACATCAAATCAAAAGCATAAAATGAATACAGACCCACCATCCACCAGTATGAGCCTGCAGTTTGTTTTTCAGAGATGTTTGATGTGTGCGGTGTAAGGCAGTGTACTTTAGCATGAATTAACTTCAGGTTGTGTACCAACAAATACGCACACTAGCACTCAATAACGTCATCAAAACATACCTTTATGACATATTTGGTGACTTTTTTTTGGCTGAGCAAGAAAAGTCATAACGAGGAAATGTGGAAAAGGGGTCGTCCCTACACAGGTTCAGTGGACTGCAATGGTGGAGGATGTTCACATAGCGGGAAGGCCGACGCATCACCTACGGATACACTAGGCCCAATTCAATGACAAATGGACCAGATAGACAATATCTTCATTTAACCAGAGACAAAACATATAGTACAATGGAGACGGGACTGGAGAAACAAATATGGACCAATTGATGTTGCTGATAAAACAACAGCCATGTTGGCACTTTCTGTTTTGTTTGGAGGAAATGTTCAAGAAAAACTATTATACTGGTCTATCTGGGAGAAACTCTGCACACACATAATGGGGCGTTCAAGGACCGTCGAACAAAGTGGAATGGGTCGTCGCTTGCAACAAACATAAACATGCAAAAACTAATTGAAGCAGGAAAGGGACTGTGTTCCAACTTGGAGGTTCCACTGTAGTCGGTTATGCCTGATACGTATGAACTCTCACCAGAATTGAATGAGGACATCCTTGGAAGAATACCAGTCATTTATCCAAAAATAGAGGTTGCAAAATCCTTAATGTGCAGTAGTTATGAGTTAGGATCCAAGACTCTCTTCTCTCTTTTAAACCCGCTGGCAGTCGATCAAACCTGCGGATTTCTGAGCGCGTACAACTCAAATGAAACGGAATGTTAATGGCCTCATCCTCTCATGAAAATAAATGATACGACTCTTAAGTCAACATTACGCAACAGTGCAACGGTTGTTGTTGTTTTTGTAATTAGTTTGCAACAAAAAAAGACTAAGTATGTTAGGTGATCTAATGTGTAAAATTGCTTACATCTGTCTGTTTGTGGCCTAAACACGAATGTGTGTGTGCGCACACACACACACACACACACACACACAAGAGAGCAGCCCATGCATTCAGGCTCCCAGGACCCAACACAGAGGCAATCTTATGCCACTGACAAGAAAAAAACATAAAACAGTGAGAAAGACAGGATAAATCAAGGTCGTAGAAAGACAAAAGCAACTGGCCGATGGGGCCCAAAGTGTCATCTTGCCTCCACTTTGGCTGAAAAGAAGGGAGGGCATGAAGAAAAAAGGAAGTCTAGAATTTACCAGAGAAAAGTTTTCTTTCTGTTCCCGGACAGCTGAGCGTCTTATTATGGGATTAGATTTAACCAGTACCCCCCTTGGAATGTGGAACAGAGGGGATGGTGGTAATGGGTGTGGATCGGGGTGGGGGGGTGATGTTCGGTCAGGTGCTGAGGTGTAAGAAGGGTGGGCCTGTATGGTTTTTGGTTGTGGTTGGTAGGATGGGTCAGGGATGTAGCGTGCGGGAGGGCTTGGCAAAGTGCCCAAAGATGGGGGTGGTTGGTGGTCGTAAAGGGGGTGAAGGGGGAGGTGTGTACAGCCACAGCGCTGGGGCCCATGTGGAGTCATGCCAACAGTGCAATTACTCCTCATTCTGAACAGCTGGCACATAATGCCTATTCAGGTCCTTGTAGTGCTCACATAGGACACGGAGCTCGCAGGTCGTCCCCTTTCGTGTGCCTCTACACACTGGGACAACCAGGGATCAGTGCTAAAGTGCTGGCGAAAGGGCCAAACCATGCCACTACTGCCTCTTCACATGTCAAGATGCGCTATGTATTGTACCCTTTGATATGGGCCATTTAAAACGTTTTGGGCATATGTAAATGTGTCTCAAAACACTCATTTCAGTTCACAAGTACAGTTCACTTCAGTATGGTCCGCATTTGTAACGGTGTCAATGTTGGTTATAAAACATCCAATATGCACCGTCCTGTTGGACAGAGTACATTTTGCGACGTTTGGTTCCGGATAATGTCTGCAGAAGGCACCACTCCGCAGCTACAGTGGTAGTTCCCCTTCACTGTGCCCGGAAGCCAAAAAATGTGGATGGGGACATCCCTGCTACATATCATCACAGCGTCTTTGAATGTGTCTTCAGAATGCCTTATGTTTGTATTTTAGTTCATTTAGCCATTTCTATGCTTGAAAATGCAAAGAATGCATATTGCTGGACTAATAATAGTCCGTATTCAACCACGAAACAGCATGATTTATGAATAAATATATTTTTGAAAAAAAATGATAGAGTGAAGCCACGAAATTCGAAGCACGATATGATAGCATAATAGGCGACTTTTTCGGTTATGTTATATTGCCATGTCAGCAGTAGAAACGCCAGCGTGATATGCAGTCCCTACAGTGCTGGTGTTATTTTGTCAAGCTTAATATCCGACAATCATTTAAATAAAGTTTTCTTAACTCAAGGGGTTGTTTGGAACTGAACACAGATCAAAATCATTTTGGCCGTTTGTCGACCTAAAAACCTGGACACACATTGTTTCGATGTAGATGACATGAACACTTTACAGACAAAACAACAACTGTGGACTACAGTGCATATTTATGCTTTCCAAGCTCCACCACTACTGCATCCAGTGGAGTCACATTATTTGCATCCATCGCAGTTGTTTTTTTTTTTGTTTTTTTTTTACAAAGTGTCACCGCCAACTACTTCTGGCCTGACATGCGTACTACAGTGCCGGGAAAGTCTGCACCTGAAATTGTTCCCTATTTTTAGAACAATATTGTTCATGTACCCCGGGCTTTGAGCATTAAATGTGATGGGCTATGCTACTTTTGAAGTAGGTGCAAACACAATGCAAGCGCAGACACAAAGTCAAAACATAGGCCTGGTCTGGGTTTGATCCAAAGTAATATGCGAGCAGGCCAGGACCCGCGTTGAGAGTGTGTGTTGAGTGGGGGGGGAGGACGTGAGGGGAATTCTGTGTTTATAAGTTCAGTCCGTTTGAAACTCAGTCCAAGTTTATAATCCACCCACTGTGCGGTGGCTTTGTGCTTTCCCTCAAAGCACTCACACAATGTAAACACCACATTTAAAAAGGGGAGATCTTGCCCCCCCACCTTTTAAAATATACCATCTAAAACAAAGGGAGCACAGGAAATGGACTCCTTCTAAAAAGGGGAAAACAAACAGAGCGGCTGTCAGTCATATGGTGCCATGATGTCATGACGGACTAGATGTTAGGCGATGGCTGGCCACCAGGCACCCGGAGCTGCTAACACATGGCGAGGGCATGTGCACGGCAACGTCCGCGACATCCGCTGGCCATACAGCTGACTTCCTGTGTGTGAACGCTTCTGTTTGGCAGGTGTTGGTGATGATTGAGGGCTCGTGTGAGGTGATGAAGCACTGAGTCATCCCAGGCCCACCACTTGCAAGAAGCCTCACCCCTTATTTGCTCCTTCATCAAACGGTGGTGAAGGTTAGGACACAAACATCAAAACTATTGTGTGTGCACGTGTACGCCTATACAGCTGTGTGGGGCGCACAACGGATGACGACCTTATGCCGAGTACTTAAATACACACTGCCATCTGATAGAGTTTAACTGGTGTCTTCCGTTTTACAGCAGCAGCAGCAAACATGATGGCTTCAAAGTGCTCTACTCTTTAAATATGACAACCGATTTGTTTGTGCATCTGCTCTTGATTGTGCAGCGAAACAATGCTCGACTCGATGTTTTGAAATGTTTATGCATTCAAATCGACAGTACGGAGGCAATGAAAATGGCAGTTCCTTCAAAAATGGCATGTGAATGCAGACATGCTATATATTCCATGCAAATACGCCCCCTAGGGGCAGTAAGCAATCTACCTTTGATGCTCAGGTGACAATGTACTACAATACAATGTGAGAAAAAGTCCAAAATACTGCAATGCATTAGATTTTGGAATGGCGTTTGTGACATGTCTGATCGTTTTAGAGTGGACAATTACAAATCGTAACCCTATCCAAGAGATGGGAGTAGTAACCAAATATGTCGCTATAGTAGGTGACTAAGCCTGGATTTACGCTTCATGGGTCATGTGACCGAATTCTGAAGTTTCTCTCCCATAGAGTCTAGTTCAGATACGTCTAACTGTAGCATAAGCATACAATCACATAGCCGTTCGTGGCTACGTACGAGCCCCAGTAAATTATCATAAATTCAGGACAATAAGCCTCTACTTTCCCCCCCCCACGCGTTTTGAACCCTGCATCTTAAACAATGATTAGGCTTTATGAGATTATGAGATTTATGGCTAAAAGAACTATAGCTCCCATGATGCTTCCAGTGTAGATTCAGGAAGTAGTGAAGTGGACGCTAGTATCACGTTTTGAAGTCTTATGCAGCGATCGTGTATTGATCTGACAAATCGTAAAGGGGACGGTCACAACAGTCATCAAGGATAAACATCTATCTTTTGTAATGTTTACCCAGACGTTGTAAGGATGACAAGAAGGCGGTCGATCAACAATGTTTTCAATGCAAAAACAAAACAGGCTACTGTCGGCCACGACCAAGCCAGAGCAACAGGAGTAAACTCAACCGTCCTCCGACACGCACATACACACAGTCAGGAAGCATGTCACGTTCACAGACATTCGGAAGTCACAAAACTCTTTAACGGTACAAATAACTTCCAGGTCGCCACAGTATCTTTAAGGATCTGATCATATAAAAGTGATCTTAATAACCAAGTAGCATAATGATCTTATTATTTTATTTATTATTATTTACTATAATTATTCATTTAAATTGTTTTTATTTTTCCAAAAACAGGTCTTGAATGACTAATTGTCTTATATTCAAGGTTGTCTTACAGTATACTCGGTTTAATATGGTAAATTGCCTATGACGGACAGGAAATATGGTGTCAATATCCTGTCATGCACACCAGAACCCCACCCCACCCCACAGGAACATCTCATGAGACAGCAGTTCTTAGAGGTTGTTTATAAACCTCACTGACCTCTATAATAAAACAATTATTCTAAAAGGAAGCTTCCACTGCTCCTTGTAAGCATCATTCCATCACTGGGGGCTAGAGGCTGCAGAGTCAAAGAGGCGTATCATTGGGGACCGTGCCAAGAACATCAGCTTTCGGCAGCCGACTGTAATATGATTAGCAGCCCACAACATAAGTCAGTGCGCGCCTGGGGGAAGAACCATGACTCCTGTGCTCATGGGCAGGATTATGATAATGTTGGGGCGGATTGGGGGGGGAGGTTGTATTTGTGATAGGAACAGTACAATTACCAGGGAGGGAAAGGCCATTTAAAGATTGTTTTTGCGTCCTGTCATTTACATAAACTCCATTGTGCCACTTCTCTTCCCAGTCGCTACTTTGTTCCTCTTTCCTTCGGTATCTGATGCCCGGGTTTCAGCATTTGTCCTGGTGGCAACAAAAACACCCCCCGCCCCACGCAACGTGCATGTATTTTCTTCAACGCATCCCTCCCCAGAGCATTGTCTGTTGTATGCAGCGTAAATATTTGAGATGAATGCACAACTGCTGTGTTTGCTTAGACGCATATACGAAAAGCGTATAAAAATTCATAAGGTTGAACACCGTTTGTTTGACAAGCTTCCTGTTTCACTGTAGTGTGGTCTTTATTAACTTGATTATAACTGTCACACGAGTGTAAATGCTATAATAAAACATAAGAGCAAACATGCGCTCAACATTTATATTTTCTTTTAAAAATGCTTTTATTATAATGTGATATTATTTATTAAGTACGCAGGCACTGTTTTAGGTAGCGCTTTACCATTAACTGTCACTATCAAGTGTAAAAAGAAGATAACCTCTGCAATATTGAAACAATAAAAACATGTGCCCAAAATTAGTGTGATACTACTTCATTAACTGTATAGGCACTGCTTTGGGTACCACTTTAAACAGGATTAACTGTCACACAAGTGTAAAAAGAAGTGAACCGCTCTAAAACAACTAAACACGTTCCCAAACTTAACTTTACATTTGTCTTTTTAGCATTATTAACAGTTACACTAGTGGGTACTGAACCGCCAGGACAGAGACACGAGCGCCACTTTAGGACAATGAGCTACATTGCGAGTTCTATGGTCATCGTCACACAATAATTTTAAGAAGAATGATAAACAGTAGAGCCCAAAAGCAACCAAAACACCTAATTGTATGCCTTCTAGATGACTGCGTGTGGCTCAGTTTTGTCAAAAAGACTAACACATTATTCAGGATGAAAATCACAAAAAAAGACACCGCTGCACAAAGTTTAGTAGAAATAGTTTAAGGAAAGTTTGCATATGTGCATAGGTTTGCACATGTAATGATGAAAATATAATGTAGACAAAGTTCTTTCCAAGCGTATTTTTAGACATTTTAAGAACTCTGAGTGTGTGCAATCACATGAGATTAGTCTTTGAGTCAGTCAGTGCCATCAAGATGCTTCAAACGGGGCAATATTTACATAAATCAGTAATGATAATGACTCATTTCCATTGAGGTTGATTAGCGCAACTCAAGGACACGTCTGCTTATTTTAAGGTCACGGTGACTTGGGGTCAATCCGTGGCTGCACCCAGTGCACCTTCACCTCCCAGCTGCTCCCGTGCACACACAGTCCCACATTTGGCGTCTAAAACAAAGCCTGACGGGCTTTTAACACCCAGCGTGACACAAACAAAGCCTGACCTCGGAAGCCGGCTAACTACGTTTCTAACCACCCGGAGACTTCGAGCCAGGGAGGTCAGCAGGGCCAAACCCGACACTGACTCTCAGTCTGGGGACATTTATGACGTCTGGGTCCCTGAGCGGGGATGACTGCCATGACTTACAGCACTAATCTCAGGGGTTATTCAACCCCTTGGAGCTTACAAGCCTGCAAGCTTTGATGTCCTATATTGTTATGGCATCTGACTGCATTCCACGGCGCCGAGACGTGATTGGATTGGGTTGTGTTTGCGGCACATCTGTGTGCTAGCCTGGCTGGATTAATGGGCTGTTGTGTCGCACTTGATTCTGGCTGTTTTCTGTTTTCACCCGGCGGATCTAACATCATAAGAATCTCTGTCACTCATACACACTTTAAGCTACGGCGAGCTGGAGTCCATTCAGGGCTGGGAAACCTCTTAAGTCAAATGCCCCTACAGTTGAACAACAAGGAATTTGACCAAAAATAGCTTGAAAATCGCAAAACACTTTAGAGTTCAAGACCTCAGAAAGCAAAATAGGACCAGAATTCTGGCACGTTTTGCTTTTTCGTTGGCTTTTTTGATTTTGTGAAACACTGTTTTGTGGTTTAATATGGCCTATTATTAGTCAAAGCATATGCATATAAGGAAATTGCAAGTACTCTTGGGCCAAATTCAGCATTTTTAATCATAAAAAATGCCGAAAATGAACAAACATCCAAATATTTAGAAGATGTTATATGTAGTGTAATATATGTGATGTTGTGTTCGCCTTTAAGAGGCGGGGCCTGGACGTGACGTGTGTGCTACTATAAAGTTGCTAAGTGTTATCACGGTTAGCAGTGCGGAGAGTGTCAGTGACTGGTGTGAGGTGCGGCTGACAGCAGCTTCTGTGTGAATGTTCACTGCATATGTGCTCTCTGCGCCATTACAGTGGTATTCTACTACACTGGTCACTATTTGTCAGGAACGTTACACTGCTGGAACAATAGCCACAGAGTATCCTGTCAATGCTAGCGTGTGTCTATATATCACCTTACTGTCTAAGACATCTTACTTTCTATTATTATGTCTACTATATTGGGTAATACAAGTGTAAAGGTGGTCATAGGGGTGTTATTTCATGAAAGAGGGCTCTAATAATGCTAAAAAAAAACATATTTAGAAGGTTAAACAGGTTTTCTATGCTCTTAATTTCAAAAATATTGCATTTATAAATAAGGAATCGTACTTCGCGGAAATTCATTGATCAAAGTTGGGTCTGTAACCGATTAACCGCGGTAAACGCGGGATTACTGTATACTTTTTCTTGTAACATGACTTTTATCTCGTAAAATTACTTTTTTTTTTTTTAAAAGATAAATATTACTGCTTTCTTCTGATTAGGGATGGGGATTAATGTTATAAAATGATTATTATTATGATGGAGACCTGAGTGGGTGTAGCCCAACTTCCTGCAGCTGATGTCAGCTGACTTCTTTAGGCAGGAAGCTGCATGAGACAGAATCAACAGCACCTCTGCTGGTTACAGCCAAGAACTGCACTTTACTTGCCTTTGTTGCTTCAAGACGTAATCTCACAAAAGATCAATTTTTTTTTAATCAATCAAAGAAGAGATTCATGAATTATGCCACCCCTTTAAATGAGGTTAACTTCTTTTTACACTTGCAAAGTTGTGACTTAAAAGCATTGCATATAGAGTTAATAAAAGGTGTTATGATGGTTTATTCCTATTTCCATTATTTCCTATGGGAACCATTGTTTCCGAATGCGAACAAATGGGATTGTCATGATGACGCCAGGTGACTTCAGCAGCATCTCAGCTGCATCTCTGCAGTCCGCCCAGCAGCTCAGAAACGTGGGAGCTCATTACCATACAACTCCCCGAGGAATCGTAATTAATTTTCATAATTACTTCGGGGAGCTCTACTCAGGCAAAACAATGGGGAAAGTAGGCTATTGTGTTCCTACATGTGTGACTTCATGTGCTCATTGTGTGATAAATTCCTGATGTATGCCATTTTTTAGTCAACCAACATCACTTTTGCTCTCACATCCATTTCCTGTCAATTTTTAGTTCTTTTTCTCTTTATTCCACCACTTTCAGGCCAATAAAGCCATTGACCTTGGGGAGTTCCCCTTACTTTACCACATCCGTGGTGTTTCATTGCGCCCTATTGTGGGTACAATCTGCAGGTCAAAGGTTATGACAGGAGGTCACTGCGCAGTAAAAGGGGTCCAGACAGCTCACTTTAATGCTTTTTTTTTTTTTATTGGGGCTCCTACTCGAGTCCTTACGGGGCGGGGCTAATGTCTGAAAATGATACATCATTTGGGGAGCACATTACTTTATTATTAACACTGAAGATTGGTGGATTTTATGAACATATAAAATGATACACCCAATGACACTTTAAAAGGGAGTAGATTAAAACTGTAAAATGGTATGAGAGATAAAGAAAATGGACTGTATCCTCATTACAAGCCCTGGTGGCGTGCTTGGGCCAAGCTCTTAGGCTGTTGTTTGCGGACTTGTCCACACAATAATCATATAACATATGAAACGTATACAGTCGTACCTCGTTTATAGCGGTTAATTGGTTCCAGGCCCGACCGCGATAAATGAATTTCCGCGCTATTTCCGTAGTTAGTGCACAGAAAACCTGTTTGACTTTCTAAATAAGTTTTTTTAACATTAGAGCCCTGTAGACATGAAATAACACCCCTATAGTCACCTTTACACTCCTATTATTCTCTGTTTACATCACATTGCGCAACTCTTACGCAGCAGGGAATCGAGACAGACGCTAGCGAGCGAGCTAACTAGTTAGCCTCAAATTTATTTCTTCTAAACTTAAGAGGCCAAAATATTACCACTTCCACAAGGAATGGGAGGAGAGCTTCTGTTCACTCTATCATGTCGGCCATGCCGTGGCTGACTTCATGATTTTATGCGGTGTTAAGGTAATTTGATGTAAGGTAATGTCTCATCAATGTTTTGTGTCATTACTGCTACCTAGTGACCAGAATACTACATATCACTTGTATTTAAATATGTTTTGAGCATAGTCTACCACGAAACAGCGATCATTTATTCATTACAAATGTATATACCAAAGCGTTTTGGCCTTTTGCCCAGATGCACGTTTTTGGGTGGTTGTGTTCATTGTCACTGTTAGCCCAAACTTAGGACTCACCCTTTCCTCCATGCGTCATTGTTGCTGATGCACCTTTTCCGGAAGAGACTTTTTTCGCGTTTGCATGACAAATGCATTTTATGTGAATATGTGCATTTTATTTGTTTTAATAGTTGCTTTTAAATATTGATGTTGGCTGGGCTTTTTTTTTACCCTGAAAACAATAACTAAATAAATACAATTTTAAACATTTTAAATACACCCATAGGCTGTTGACATAGTCTTTGTGTATACGTGTGTGTGTGTGTATGTGTGTGTGTGTGTGTGTATACAAGGAACAGGACGTGGTGATGAAAAACGGCTCACATAATCACTCCCTTAGACGTTAGAGATATTTATTGTTCAAGATAAGACTTGCCGTTGGATTAAAGATTGTGTAAAAACTGCTAACCAGCCGGAATCCCCATGAGTTGACATGCAGCTAGAGGTGCCAAATAGGGGAAGGGGAAGCACTGGCACAGGTGGGGCTCTATTATTGCCCCCAGCCCACGCACTAAAGTGAACAGCAATGGGGGAAGTGATATAATCCTCTGGACATTGGCCAACATTTCCTATCGTGTACCTTCTACAGTGCAGAAGACTACAAGTGTGTGTCTGTCTTTGTGTAATAGATGCAGTCGCATTGTTGGGTCATAAAAGAGCCATGTGGCATCATTGGGGGAGATGTGCATGACACTGGGGAACTGCTATCCTCGAGGGATAGGGCTGCATTCCAGCACTTTTTTTCCCCCCTTCTCCCCTTATTCACTTTGCCACCCGCCCACACACACACACACACACACACACACACACACACACAAAAACACTCCTGCACACGACAGGTGCAGGCTTAAGTGCCCCCGCGCCTTCCTCCTAACGTGTCTACTATATGCTCAGCCACCAGCCTTTTGGGTTTTAACAGTTTAATAAACAGAACACAGTTATGATGCAGTGTTAGCCACACATAATCATCGATCGTAAAGAATTCATTAATTTTGAGGAAATCATTATTGATCATTTGGGTTTTGAAGCAAGCGAGGGGAAATTGAGTGCATTGCTTGGCTGCAACCAGCAGAGACGCTGTTTTTTTTTTTTTTGTCTCAACTGGTTTGCAATACAAAGGACAACGACACGATGTCAGCCATGAGACCACGCAGACTCCCTCTGCGCAACATATCTCTTATCATAAATATTATATAAATTAATTTTTAAAATATCGCTTAAAAATAAATTCTCAACTCTAATAAAATCAAGGCTGAAATATTTACCAAAAAATGTTTTAATAATAAAAAAAATGAAGTTGTAATTACAAATTACTTACAAATCCTAACGGGAATAACATAAAGCTTTAATCGAATTTTTTTCCTATTTTTCACAAATATTTAAAGATATTATCCATAGAGTCCAGTATATAGCGAGGGATGGAGTGTTGTGTTTAGGTTTGCCTGGGAATTTTGACATTCACACTGTTTTCTTGCAATATTAATTTTATGCCTACAATTTATTTTCAAAATTTTACAGTGTTTTTCTCACAATTTATAACATGGACTTGCACCCGTCCATTTTCTGTACTCGCAGGTATGCTGGAGCCTATCCCAGAGGCGGGTTACACCCTGGACAGATCGCCAGCCAATCGCCGGACAATAATTTGGGCTTTCCCACAAAATGAGTATTTTTTCTTTGTCTCCAAAATATGACTTTTTTTTCCATTTCAATGCGGCCCACCCAATACACTCCTCCATACAGACACACGTGCATAGATTTTTGACATATGTTCCAAATGATGCTGCCTTCCTTGCAATCTTGATTAGCACAGCAGACACATGAGGAGCCTAATTCCGTTTCAGTCCTCTGCGGAGTCCTGCGCAGACTTCCACTACAGTCCTAGCACATCTGTCTTTCAATCCAGCCAGCTCTCCTTTTTGTTCTATATTTGTCTGCTCTATTTTTACCTTGTCCGTGGTTTTAAATCCACGAATCCCTCATGAGCATCCCATTGTGTCTGTTTCCATCGCTCCCTCTTACTTCATCACTCTATACATCACCCCCCCCACCCCCGCCCTCTTCCTCTTTCTGCTGTTTTTTGCATTTTCTTTGTCCTGTTTTTTTTCCAAGCATCTCTTTCCCCTCCCTTTATTTCTCTCCTCTCCCTCCCTGGTGTATCTTGTTGATAGCCGCTGCCAGACTGTAGTGAGAGCGGCGCAGACTCCAGGCGCTTTCTGTTGCTGTCAGCCGTTAGACACACACCCACAATCACACACACAGAGTCAACCAGGACAATGTGTCTGGTTTGTGGACGGACAACACACATGTCTACGCTGCCACCCTGAGGCAGCAGGCGGTAAGGCAGCAACACAGGGGGTTCATGGTTGGGGGGGGACTGGAAGGATGATGAAATACTGGCAGCTTTTCAGTAACGGCTGGATCCAGGTGGGCGGGGCTGCTGCTGCAAGCTCTCAGCATCAGCAGCTATTATGCAACAGAAAGACGGCAAAGGCGGGAGGACGGGTTGGAGTGGGGGTGCGATGTGAACGAACAACAGGAGGCTTAGAGAGGATGGTGCGCTCGGTGCTCCATGATGCACCGAATGCCATCAGCGTCGGCGCCTAATAACACTCAATCGGGACCGCCTCTTTGTCTCCAAAAAGAGGTGCCACCTTTCCTTTGACTCTCTTCCTTTTCTGCTCCAGGAGAGACAAATGGCGATGTCCTCGGGCACAGCAGGTAGCTTCCACAGATAAATGCTTTTAATTAATCTCGCTGAGCACAGCTCCCAGATATGATACTCCATGAAATATGATGAGAGCATCCGTGTTTAAATTGATATGCAAATAGTCAACTGCGAGGCAAATCTATTCAAATTCACATCGCAACACTTAAAAGCGGGGAGGGGGGGGGATGATTTAATCGCACATGAACGCACACAAGGTGACCCGGACGATGGAGAACGCTCAAGTGGCAAAAGCAGCTCAATATCTATTTTTAAAGGAGTCAAAGAGATGATGGGAGTGACAGTCAAGGGCGAGCGAGCGCCGCTTAGGTGCTGTTACGCAACTCTGAAGGCGACGCTGATGGAGGGCGAGCACGGCGGTTGGTTCTTTCCATCGCACAACAACATGCACACCATTTAGCCAAGGAAAAATTGGTTTCCACATCAGTGACACGTGCATCTTAGTCCATCATCCCAAGTCAGGCTTGCTTTTCCCCTTGATGTGGTTCCAAACAAACTTTCGACGCCCTTCTTTTCAGACCTGCGCTGCATCCGACTTGTAAAGGTATTGGCTCTAAAATGAGACTGTATTGAACGGAATATAAAACAGCGTTGAATATAAGACAATCCCTTGTTTTCAAGAGACCATTCTGGACATTTGTTTTTTTTTTTAAATCACATTTTCAGTTATCAGTGAAATAACTGCTGGGTTCAACAATAAATGCTGTATTTTAGCTGCTTGACAGTTGTTTGATGACTGCATTGATCAGCGTTAGCTTAAAATTGGCTTCACGGCACCTCCTTTTCGAGCAGGTCTTCTCTGTGTCGCGACTGCATCTCTGCACTGCTGTGTGAGTGACAGGAAGAAAAGCTCTGACTCGCTTGGAGACCAATCTTTTTCCAACTGTCCCAGTCGGCATAGGACAAAGGCAAGCTGGTCGCCAATCAATCACAGGCACATATAGCAAAAAGTAATGCCTGCTGGCTAAATGGACGTCAGCCAAATGGGCCGCTACACCAGGGGCGCTCATACTTTTTCAGCCTGCGAGCTACTTTTAAAACAAAAGTCCCAAAGATCTGCCTCCTACTATAAATATAGAAAATATATATTTACTGTCTTCATAAATATGAGTATTTCTGTACATTGTACATGTACATCGGGGTGCGTGCACTTTTTCAGCATGTAAATTATAAATCGACATGATCTCTTACTACAGGTATAAAAAATATAACATGCAGTATATATAACCACCAGTAACCAGTAAACTTTGACCAGTAAACTTAACCAGTAAACTTTGAAACTACTATACTAATTCCTAATGATTAGTATTTCACATTTTAAAGTTTACAGGTAATCAAAGTAGCTGATATCATTCGCAAATAATTCAATTCAATATAGCAATAAAGATAATTACACATCATTCATCAATAGTTGTGTACAAAAAGTGCCCGTAATATGGCCGTCAATGTAACTACGTAGCGCTCATTAGACACTTCATGTGTTGCATCCAGTTAGCATTTGCAGTCAAGCATCACCAATATACAAGAAATGAAAATCATCATGCAAGAGACAATGCAGCCGAAGTCAAGGCAACATATTAAAAAGGTTTCAACAACGGGCACATTTTCGATTTCATCGTGAAATAATTCTTTAAGAAAGGGAAGAGTACAAAAACGTGCATTTCTATAGTGGAGTTCATGACGAGAAGCAAAGCCATCAATTATTTTTATAACAGATAACTTTTGTTACATAGGCATCTTGCCGCTGACTTAGTTTATCCATAATCGGAATAATAAAGATGAACGTTGCATCTCTGTGCGTAGTCTGAGACGTGACCGCGGGGGTGCAAGAGCGAATCAGGAGTGGAGCTGCTAATGTCAGCTGACTGATGTCATATGACAGCTACAAAGTGAGGTTTATGCGATCGAGCCAAAGTATCTTCGCAGATCGACGTAACGGGCACCCCTGCACTCACACTATTGGGACTGATGTCAACTGAAGGCAATCTGGATGCAGACTGCGCCCCCAGTTTTTATACGATTCAGTTTTCGTGAAAAAAATGTCACCAAAATGTTGCTTCAGTTTTCGTACACCGTGTTGCTTTTCGTTCATTATTTCACATAACAAACTAGCCCGTTTGCCCTGTGCTCGTGCGGCTAAACCAAGGGCCCAAACAAGCACCCTACGTGTTGCTGACTCACTGTCTGAGTGCGGCTGCTAAATAACCCGCCATGGGGCCAAAGAAAGTTGCGAGTGCTAGTAATTTGATAAAGAACGTGAGAAACAGTAATGAATTCGATCTCGCCAGGATGTGCAGGTAGTTCGCATCAACAATAAGTTACATCCATTCCTCATTTATAATTATTTTTCTGCAGCTATTCTCTATAACGTCTCTTTTGTCAATATTTTGGGGTGTCTGGAATTGATTAATTGGATTTTTTCTTCTTATGGGGAGAAATAGCCTCAGTTTCGGGTTTCATCAAACCTTTTTGATCGAAATAATAAAAACGGGGTGCCACCGTATAAGATTAAAAGCAATATTATACACTTTCAGACCTCCAATTCCACCAAAGGTCATGTTTTTGGCTTTGTTTACTGTATGTCCTCACCTTCCCAGGGCCTTCTCCATCCGCCCAATCACCGGCATGGGAAAATCTCAACTGAATTTGAACCTCAAAGCGCCACCCATTAAAAGACAATCATGGACGGCGAGGACAAAAGGGGGTGAAGACAAAAAAAGGGAGAAACATTTTTCTTTTCACTGCCATCTTAAGACGGTTTAGATGGCCCCGGTTTCTCAGAATTGAGGCTGACAGGCTTCCTCGAGAGCCCAGTGGGGTACTTATAATTTGTTGGGGGAGCAAGGGAGGGAGGGAGCTGGACAACAATGGCGTTGGCCTGCTGATTGTTAACAGTAATTTTCTTTATGCGGAGTAAGAGCAGGGTCAAGGGAAGAAGCGAGGCGTCCTCTGCGGGATCACATGACCTTATCTGATCACTCATAAGAGACGGGGGTTACATCACCCTCGTCCCGGCGACCACCCAAGGCCCCGGATGCCAAGCGGGATAAGCAACTGGCATCAGCAGGAAACATTGGGATTAGCATGTAGTTCGTCCAACACTCGCGTGACGTTCGCATCCTTATGCCGCCCAAGCTGGGCTTCACATGATTGATCATGGATGATCAATAGCAGACAAACAACCTTGGCGTGACACAAATCCTTAATCCAACAGACCTACAAAAAAAGAGAATTAACAAATCCGTAAATGCCAGATTGTGAGCATTTACCCGACATTCCCGGGCTTCATTAAAAAGTAAGACAGAGGGACAGAGTTGGAAATGAAAAAGTCGCCACAACTAATGCAGCAGGACAGAAGCTTTGTACCCGTCATTGTGTGCGATAGCTTCCCTCCGGCCTCGCTGCCCTTCATTGGCGGTAATTTGCCGTTGTCACATTGGGTTCATATCAAAGTTGTGCTACAGGCCACGTCACATGAAAAGGGCTTCCACGCTTTTCCTTAGTTCCCCAGTCGGAGGCCCCACTGAGGGCTTCAATGGCTGACGGTGACAGCTAACAGCTAGCCGTTTGAGGAGGGCGGCTTGGATGCTACAGAGGTTTGCAAGCCAAGACCTCAAGGTAGAGATAGCTGGGGGAGCACAGCATGGAAGGGGGGGCGGCGGCGGAACATTTTTTTTGGTGAAAGCTGTATTGTCACCACCCATCATCTCTCATTGCCCCGCTGAGGGTTGAGGAGCTCACTCTGCATATTCCTCCTCGTTTCTCAGACTCATGAAATGCACTGATGCAGGTCTGAAAAGGTCCTGAGCAACACGCGCAACCCTATGGCTGCTCTCATCAATCACATCTTCTTCAGTGTCACGTCCACTCACATCTAAGGCTGATGACGGACGCATTTAGACGGCGCGCTCCATCCGCTGGTATCCCACCGGCTTTGATGTTCCATTTTCTCATCCGACGAAGATTGATGTTTACATTGCATTACCACCGATACACAAGCCGGAGGGACCATATGCACATATATATGCACATATATATATATATATATATATATATATATATATATATATATATATATATATATATATATATATATATATATATATATACATATACACACACACACACACACACACACACACACACACACACACACACACACACACACGCACGCCATCAGCAAGTGGTAGTGACACCTCCCAGAGGGGTCCTGGCGGTGCAAGACATCCTGTTCATCAGACCGCAGGGTCATCATTATTAGTGCACTTTGCAAAGAGCAGGCTACATCACTCACGTTCCAGCTGTCTTGTTTAGAGGGAGGTGTGCTTGTCAGGGTGCAGAGGGACAAAGACAGTAAGGGTGTTGATTTACGAGGAATAAACAGTGACAGCCAAAGCCAAAGACAAAGACACGGGGCACAACTAAATCAATGTTTTCACTACCAAGTTCAGCTTGTCTTGGTTTGGAAGGGTAAACCCTGACCTGTTATGGTTTCCAGCACAAGATGTGTACATTTATAGTATGTCAGCGTGTGACATCATCACCCTTATGCCAAGCAGGTCCTTGGCCCCAATGCAGGTAGAATCATTTCATGAAAATCAGCATGGATGGGATTTTTGGGGGTCCTGAAGCAATTGAGGCAAAAAAAGGAAAGGGGGGCACGATGTGGCTGCAACCAACGAAGGCGCTGGTGATCTCAACTAGTTTGCGGTCTAAAAGAAGGTCAAAATCAAAACATTTTCAAAGCTGTTAATTCTAAAAAAAATATAATAATTTAAATAAAATGACTGGGAAATTAAAGCAAAAATGTTCAAATGTGTAAAAATACATATATAATTAATAGTATATATAATGAGAAGCGGTATAGAAAATGGATGGACGGATAATAATTACTAAAAAGTAAGAAGTCAGACAGAGCAGTTGAGGCTAAACTGAATGCAATACTTGGCTGCAACCAACAGAGGCACTGTTGTGGAAATGGAAATACGCTGAAATTAGTCAAAGTATATGGTTAAAATATATATGTAAAAAAAAAAAAAAAAATTGACTAATTAATAAGAATAAATTTGGAATTGAGATACAGTAATCCCTCATTTATCGCTGTTAATTAGTTCCAGACCCGATCGTGATAAATGAATTTCCGTGATATATAATTCAATGATAAATGGAATATCGTTTTACTTGTGACACAGGAAACCTGTTTAAAACCTTCTAAACACATTTTTTTACATTATCGGAGCCCTGTAAACATGAAATAACACCCCATAATCAAATATAGTAAAGATAATACTGTACTGTATTGTAACAGAAAATATGACAATATTAGACATAAACAAGACTGTGGAAAAGGCAGCACGTTTAGAAGCCATTGTGGAGTTTACAGCAAAGTTCTCAGAAATCACTCACTCACGGAGGCACAAGCGAGAGACAACATGTGGGCGGATGCTGCATGAGGGTGAGCCAATCAGTGCCAAGGAAACTGAACAATAACTTCCTGTACTGTATAGCACGTGTACCCAGGCCTTGTACATTCCTTCATTTAGCAATTATGCTTGAAAATGCTTTATTTAGGCCAACAACACATACAGTTTGCTTAAATATGCAGATTTTTCACTAATAATAGGCCGTAGTCAACCACGAAACAGCGATCATTAATTAATTAATTCCTGAAAACCCGTGATACAGTGCTATAGCTGCAACCCGCAAAGGCGCTGTTGATTTATTCTCACTTAGTTTGAGCTCTAACGAAGAACGTGTAAAAATATATTTTTGTTTTTTATTTTCAGTCAATTGCTGAAACAATGGTAAAAAAAAAAAACACTCGATAAAAGACCTGTAGGTTAAAAAAATACTTAAATTAATAAAAACCATTTAAAAAATATGCGACTGCACAGAATAGTCTGTTCACTGATTGTCAAACTGCAGCGTGTCTACGAGCGCCACTCTTCAGAAAGCATTCCAAAAAGTGGTTCAAGTCTGTTTTTTTTGTTGTTCTTTATCCTAAAATTGTGCACCAAAGTGAACTGAACTGCACCGTGCAACAAAGAGAGGTACAAGAAGAGAAGAGATGCCCTGGACAAAGGAAGATGATCCGCCACCAATGTAGACTGTCGCAAGAAAATCTGTCTGGTCCCCCCCTCCCCTCACAGAGCCCACTAAGCTATTACAGTAATGAGTGCAACCCGCCGGAATGACGTCATGCATCTACAGCATTACTGCATCTACTGATGTATAGAACAAAGAAGAGGATGAGGATGGAGATGTAGGAGTGGGGGGATCGATGGGAGACCCCTCCCCCAGCTGACTTGGGCTGGCTTTGTTACATGAAGGTGTAAAAAAAACAATCCCACCAGATATTAGATAACAGCAGCAGCCAGTCCTCGCTTCCCCTCCCCCCTCTTGCATTCAATTTCCCTCCACGGTCCAATTGAGAAAGACAATAAGGAGCTTATTGCGCATGTTTGGGTGGCTCCTCCCCAAAACATGATTAGGATAATCAACAACACTGACAATTATCTACTTCTTCGACTCTAATTGCCTGGAGATCAACATGGCTCTCTAAATTGGACGCAGCGCAGTCTAGTAGTGCTTGTGTGCGGAGCCTTTTTATACTAATCACACAACGCCATGAACGCTACCCGGCCACACTTTGTCATAAATAGTCAAAGACAAAGTGCTTGGGTCAAGAGCACCTTAACGGTAATCCTTCAAAATATATGTAAATTACTAAATTATGACTCATTGCTAAATGCCATTAAACCTTCACCAGAACACTTCACTGCCTGCAATTACATCTATAGAATATTCTAATTACAGTCTCTTGCCTATGGGCATGCATGTTTATGCATGCATGTTGGTGGTAGTGTCATGGTCTGGGGCTGCATGAGTGGTGCCGGCACTGGTTCACTGAAAGGAAACATGAATTCCAACATGTGCTGTAACATTCTGAAGAGCATGATCCCATCCCTTGAGAAACTGTGCTGCATGGCCGTTTCATTTATTTATTATTTAGCCTTTAAAACAGAAAAAGATTTAAAAACAAATCGGGCCTGACTCAGCATACAAGCTGTTTTTCAGCAGGTTCCTGCTCTGCAGAACATAAACACATACATAACTACCACGTCAGCCAGCATAGGACAAAACACAGGCAACCCAAACATACGGAAATTGGGAGAAACGGCGAACAGGCGTAGCCTACTGAAACAAACAATCTCAGTGAGTGCGGCGGTGGCTGTCCATCAGAGATGGCGGGCAGCGTAATAAGGAGCCCAAACACACCCTCAAGATGTCATGTGCCTTATGAGTTACAGCCAAGTGTGGCCCCATCCTTGAGCAGACAAGTGAACAAATTGGAGAATGTTGAATTATTATTATTAATCTTCATGTAAAATCAATGCACCCATGAAGGAAGTTCCGGTAATGCTTAAAAGGACCAAAATACGGCAGAATACTGCAAGTATTACATGTTATCATGAATGTACCTGCTACTACATGGTCACAGCATGGCTATAAAACCATGCAAATGATCATGATTGTATTTTTGTGTACATTTATTGTTTATTGTTGCCAGACATTAATTGGATTTACATTATTTCCTTTATTACTACTAGTAATAAGTACTTTATTAATTCTGCTTTTAAGATAATGGTAGTCAAGATTAACGTCCATAAACCAGAACATTCCCATCGAATGTAAGCAAATACAGCCAAGAAGTTGTACAAAAACAAATGAAAGAAATGGACAAATCCATACAGTGTCCCGCAAGAGGATTCCGCCTCAATGCGATTGAAACGATTACCGCTTCCATCGCATGTGAGCCCCATAAAGGCCTCTGTTGGCAGCTGAAACACAAGCTACTTCACTCAAGTATATCACTAATGTTTCCAGAGCACAAAGACAGAGAGCCTCTTTATTTTGGCCATGCCGTGAAATGGGGGGGGCCTCTTAAGCGCGACCACCCCCAAAGACGACTCGCAGTCGGCATTGACACTGGTGAGAGCCGCACAGGAATTTACCTCCACGGCGGAAACGCGCTCTCCTCAGGCAGACCTTCCTAAGGATGGAGAGAGGCCACGCATACACAGACACACACATTCAGACCTTGGTGGTGAACCCTGCGAAAGCATGCCGCCCCTGTAACCTTCCTTGGGGAAATTCTAGGAAAACGCAAGCTTTTCCTCACCTTTTGATAGGCAGGATGTTTTCAGCATGCAGCCTTTGTATGATAGACATTTACACATTTTATATTAGAAATTTCTATTTAATAACATCAAACACATGCAATCTGTCCCATCAGTTGTTTATGTACAATAACAATTGGAGGGATGGATAATTCTGGTACATGTACCTTTATCCACATCCTCAGCAAAATGTGATGGGCTCTTCCTTGGCACATGCACCACCTCTCTACAAAGTTTCATAGCAATCGGTTGAGTATTTTCTCCACAAATCCTGGTAACAGTTTGTGTCCTGCTATTAGCTCTTTTACTATGTCAAAATGACTGCTGTGAAAAAGACCATTAAAAACAACAAAGCAAGTGGGGGGCCTAAGGCTTTTGCACGGTGTGAGCACATGTTGGTTCCTAGAAGCCTCGTTTCCCAGGGGCATTAGAGGGGCAGGGAGAGCGTGTGGGGGTTGGGGGCATGCGGGTGGCTTGAACGAGAAGAATTTGAAAGTGACACCAAGCAAGGTCATTGCAGAATCTGGCAGGTACGCTTTGGAAACAAGAGGTAGAAGCTGGGGCATGCCTGTGCTTCCTAATGAGACGGGCCCCTTCCACTGCACGGTACCTGGGTCACTCTCTTGAAAGGGGTGCCAAAAACATGACATAGCTAGCAAAAATCTAAGTTGTTACTTTTTACCCAATTTGCATATTAAAGTATTACTTGCAAGAAAATTGCAAGAATTTTTTTGGGGGGATATTTCATGGGAGTAGGGCACCGTTTACTAAAATCTCAGTTGTAACTTTTACATAAAAATGCTCTAATACATTTCCTTTTTGGATAAATGCTTGATTGGCACTTTGAGTAAATAAAGTTTTAAGTCAAAGGTTAAAACAATTTTGACATTTCTGCCATAGCAATCAAAAGTGAAAGTTATTTTCAAAGAATTTGCATATTAAAATAAAGTATCACGTCAATATATATGACTACATCATCTATAACTATCACTATAAATTAGGGATGTCCAATATGCCGATGTTGTCCAACTCTCAATTTCAGACTCCGATATCAACCAATACCGATACGTGTAACATCACATATCTGTTATCGTGGAAGGACAGGACTGGACTTATGACCTTATTATGTATTATTATTGTTATTCCTATGTATCATTATTATTATTATTATTATTAAGTAGTAATAATAGTAGTATTTGCACTGCAAATTTGATATGATCTGTTCCGTATTTATTTATTTATTCTTATTCTATTTTCTTATTTTTCTTGTTTTATTTTGTGATTAAGTTCATGATTACATTTTTGCAGAGCTGCTGTAAATGTGAATTGCTCTGGGAGATTAATAAAGTATCTACTACTGTCTACACATCTGTTGTGAAGCTAATAGACACATTTCACATTTTACATTCCCGCTACCCCGCTCACCATAAGCGGTGTTTTGACACCCCATCATGACCCGCCACCCTGAACACGGGCTTCGAAGTCTGTAAACTCCGAAACTTTGCATAGAAAAGCAGGTACAAGTAGGTAGCATTTCAGCCTGGGGGGGGGGGGGGGGGGGGGGGGCAGACTTCTCTCTCCCTGGCTACTTTGTCCAGCTCCTCCCGTTGGGTCCAGAGGTGTTCTCAGGCCAGTTAAAAGACATAGACTCTCCAACGTGTCCTGGGTCTTCTCCGAGGCCTCTTAACAGTTGGAGGTGCCTTGAACACCTCCCAAGGAGGTGTCCGGGAGGCATCCTGACCAAATGCCCAAGCAACCTCATTTGGCTCTCCTCAATGCGGAGGAGCAGCGATTCTACTCCTAGTTTCTCCCAGATGACAGTGCTTCTCACCTTATCTCTAAAGGGAGAGCCCAGCCACATTTCGGCCGCTTGTAACCACAATCTTGTCCTTTCGGTCACTAGTGAAAACAATTTTTTAAAAAATTGTCCACAGTCTCCGCTTTGCTGCAGCAGGCCTGTTTTCTTGCTTCCCTCAATCTCCTGTTGGATAAAATTAGTGGTGAGAATTAAATCCAGAAGACCGTCGTTCTCCTGCATTCTAGTCAGCATTTCCTGTTCCAAATGATGCGTTCAAAGCGCCCTGGTTTTCGCAAGGGGGTACCATGCAGTGGAAAAGCAACACTAGTAACACTCCCTAGTTCTGATCGCAAATCAGAAATGCAGGCTGTGAAAAGTGTGAACCCTGGTGACGTGGCCGGCATAAAAACACCACCCATACAGGATTTCATTTGCAGGTATTTCCGGAGTACACCCTGGGCCTATTTTACAGTGAACCCACATATCAGCTTTCAGAATAAAAGCAAGCGCACTTAAACGCCCCGCTTTTGCATGTATGATCTGCACATGTGTTTCTGATGAGTCAATATAGATCTGCATTTCAAATAAAGATAATGGGAAGCAGAGGAAAAGTGAATGAAAGGGAGATGGGGGAGAGGAGGTGGAGTGTGCCATGCATAGGTAGAGGTGGGCTGGCGGGTACGGGCAGGGGGGCTACATTCCTGAGGACTGATGTAGGAGGGAAATTAAAAATATTCCCGGCTGCTTGGAGGGGGTCCAGGTTGGCGGATACACACAAACACACACACCGCTTAGTCAGGAGGCCGGGTTGCTGATCCAGTAAGCGCTCATTCACGGCCAATTATGTTTCCTGTGATGTGTGCTCGACCCCCCCTTTAACGCAACCGCCCACCGCCGCCACCTTTTTGCCCCTCTAGCGACACCAACTAGAGAGAGCGAGCTGTCAAAGCGCCGGGGATCAAACCTCCAATGAAAAGGCGGCTGTCACGGAGCCAGGTGATGATTAATGGCTGATATTCTTGACCCGCAGAAGAAAGGGGAAGCAGAAAGGCCGCTACAGATGGGAGTTTTCAACTCATTACAAAAGCACTGTAACATATGTTTGAGGAGAGCGGACGTCCTCGCCTGCATTTGTGCGGCCGAACAACTGGACGCCAATTACAGTGTTAAAAGATGAAAGCCTCACTCCGTTCGCAGAAGGAGGCTGTCAAGGTTTTCGTCGCTCCCGGGCAAATTAACAAATTAGATACAAGGGTGCATGCTATCACCTGTGTCTCATTCTCACATACATGAGAGCAGAGGTTCTTCCTCACCCCCCGCCTCCCACACACATTGACAGTGGGAGTCTAGCCACTGGCGTCTGACCGAGCCCTGTGGTGGAAACCAAACACTGGCCTGTTTTGACTGGATGTGATCCTTGTTTCCGGGAGGAGCGCTGCCAGAGGTGGATTGATGCCGCTCACCCACAAGAAAATGTTTACAGGAAAATAACTCCAGGTCGGAATTCTTCTTTTTTTTTTGTTGTTGTTGTTTTTCGTCAGCGCAGTCAAGGCAAAGTGATCAGTGACACACTGCCACAGTTACAGCTGCTCAGGGACAGCTGTTGGCCACACAGTCAGGAGATCAGGAAGACGTGGGTTCGAATCTCCGCCTGTGGAGTCTGCATGTTCTACCCGAGCGTGCGTTTTCTCCGGGTACTCCGGTTTCCTCCCACATTCCAAAAACATGCATATTAGGTTAATTGGCAACTCTAAACTGTCACTGCCCTGCTGGTGACCAGTCCAGGGTGTACCCCGCCTCTCACTCGAAGTCAGCTGGGATAGGCTCCAGCATTCCCCTGCGATCCTATTGAGGATAAGCAGCGTAGAAAATGGATGGATGGATGGATAATAGCAATAATAATAAATACAATTATTAATTAATATAAGAATAAGAAGCAATAATTGTATGAATTAATGTTACTAAATAATGTTAATAATGTAATCATTATGTTGCAATAATTATGTAGTACTTCACTATATTATTATAATTATTAATCATAATAAAGTTGCATTCTCTATAAAGCAGCAAGTGGATTACAGAAGAAGAGGATCATGTGAGTGTAATAGTAAAAAAAACAAACAAATTTGAAACAAATAACAGCAATAATTTAAAAATAAATAAATAAAACAAAAAAATAAATAAATATTAGCTCTGCCTGGGTGGGTGTACAAGTATATTGCTACAAATACTGGTAAGACTTACAACCATAAAACAAGGCATTTAATCGAAATGAAGAAAACTATTCTTGACCGCAAAACCATTTATGAACCCTACACTGCTGAATCATTACCCTTTAAATGATAACAAAAGGTGGTCGATCCAAAGCTCAGATAGCGCACACACAATTAGTAGCATTTAATGATGCTGACATGCAGTAACCCAGGCATATAACCCCTTTCAGCCATAAATGCACAATGGAAACAGTTAAGTGTGCATTGCTTTATCCCTCCATGGATATGTTGAAGCCATCAATTAAAAAGCTTCCTCGGAATCTGTAGACCAGTTGCTTCTGAAGCAGATCGATAGGGCGGAAAGTAAAACCCTAGGATGGAACCAACAAAGGGATCGTAACAGGATGAAGGACGTAAAAGAGGGCGGGGCAGGATGTTGGGGCATCTTATAAAAGCTATTGTGAACAGATACTGGTCATTAAAGAGTTTTGCTACTGAATATTTCATATGACCTCTGATAATTCTGATCAATCAGATCAAGTTATGTTAAGCATTGTCAGGATACTGACAGCGCAGGAAAATGAGTGAAGAGGGGCCCAGCCTCATGAAGCGAAAGCACGGAGTGCCAACGCAGGAAGACACAGAGACGGGGAGGGGGAGCGGTGACAGTGATCGAGAGCGAGTGGACTCCTGGGACGACAGCAAAGGCGAGTCCATCGATCCAGGACAGAGAGAGCAGGCTCACATTTCACCTCCTCAGCAGTAAAGCCAGCGCCCTACCATGGGAGTCTGGACAGGGTGACCTCCACGAAAAAAGCAAATGTGATCATCACAGGACGTCTTGTTCGGGTGTTGACATTAACATTAATAGAAAGCAAACCCTACAGCAGAGGTTCTCCATGGTCTTAATCTGGGAGTCCCACATTTTCCAGTGGTCATTAAGTTGCAATCCACTTTATGAAGTCATTTTTTATCTTTATTTTTTTATTTTACACTTTTAAGCCATTTAAATGTTTTTATTTATTTATTTATTTATTTTTTAAATGTAAGAGTTTTCAGACTTTAATTTGAGATGAACCAAGCACATGGATTAATACACATAATTGCATGTCAAAAGTGCATTTTAGACAAATGTATTATGGCATTTTGTGAAGGAAATGAGGAAGAACATGATAGCATGCATGCAGACATAATGCATAAATTAAAATCAACTATCAAAAAGACAACAAAATAAGATATTTCACTTATTGAAATCATTTTTGGGTGTCTTGAATGGATTCATTGGATTTACATTACTTTCTATGGGAAAATTTGCTTTGGTTAGAGTCCATTTTGGTTTGAGCCAGCACCACTGTGTGAAGGTTTTAGCATAGCTAGGGATTGGCATTTCATTACATTTACATGATCAATTCATTGGAAAAAATTACACATTGATTTTATTAAATTTTTTAAATTACCAGTAAATTCTGGTGTATAAGCCACACCTACTACATTTGGAGGAAAAAACAAACATAAGCCGAATCGGACTATAAGCCACACATGTGCACATTATAAAATGGCATATTGTGGCGTGCAGGAGTCCATGAGGACCAGGCAGATCTTTGCTTGACAGGAGCCAATCATGAGCTATGAAAAACATCCCGACGAGCTTGTCGGGAGCTTGCCATACGTGCTGGCCATGGTCAGCAAATTTCCCAAAAATTGCGGCACTCGTGCACACTTCGGGATGTAAGGCCCGCTTTAGCCGTACTGCTGTATAAGCAGTACGGGGTGCAGGGTTCAAAGTTCAAAGAAAAAAGTAGCGGCCTATCCAAAGGAAATTACGAGGATTTTAGCATGACGTTCTTTCGAAAGCAAATTGAGACTGAAACCACACCGCTCCTGCTGGTTGTCATCCTTAATGACATTAATCATTTTACCCCAAATTGTTTCAAAATCTGAGCTTGTTTGACCTTAGAGGTTCCACTGTAAACTATTATGCTATCTTTAGCTAATCGACAATGAAGGCTATCCCAGTAACAACCGATTACTGTGGGTACGCTGTGACCAACTTTGACCGCCCCCGCTCCCACTCCAAGTCACACACACACACACACACAGTCTTCCTCTTGGAGAAGCGACTGCCTGAATGAATTGCACACATCCCTAAGGCGGAAGGGGACAGGGGTGCCGCGTCTTGCCTCTGAAAGCCGTGCACTGTCATCAGAGCAGGGCCAAACCATGTGACAGACGACCGAGCATGTGGCATCTCGCTGACCCCTGACCCAGAAAACCCCCCCGCTGTGGCTAACGGGTGGACCAGAACCCTTTAGTGACCACAGACCACTGGGGCTCTTTTGTGTGAGTGGTCAATCACACCGGAGAAGGTCACGCGGGGGTCACATGAGGGACAGGTGAACTTTGACCTTCATGTGCGAGCCCTAGGTTGCGGTATTTGGACGGGGTGTGGAGGAGCACTGACAAGATTGAGACTCGTGGAGGAGACGACGGGTCAGACGAGAGGAAGTAAAGAACATGGAGGAAAGAGGACCACACAGACAAGACACTGCGCTTCATGTAAAGGCAGCAAAACTTTGCTTAAATTCCACTTTTCATAAAATGTTGGCATTCCACTCCGGTTCTCCGACTTGGAGTACTAAAAAGTACCCAGACTGGCTTTGGTCCAAAACATGCAGGTCTCTTTTCCATGGGTTCATTCACACACTCATGCTTATATTGGCTCTCTCCCATTGCCTTTCTCCTCCTTCAAACCAAGAGTGATCCATCAGGGAATGCGAATACTAAATGTCAAATAAAAACCATCACTTAATGGAGCATAAAGGAAGATTAAACGCTACACTGCGGGTAGGAACACTTAAATAACACCCAAAGTCACCACTAATTGTTACAAGTTACAAATATCCAATGAATTGACTGAAGTGAGAGAAATCACACACTTTACAGATTAAAGAGCTGTCTGAGCACCATTTTCTGGACTCAGACCAGAACCTTCTCAGCATCACTTGGGTTTATGGCGCACCTGACGAACATGACCACCCGGCGGGTCGCTGACATTCACAGCATTAGCGTGCTGCCATACCTCGTGAGCGCCATGACCAACAGGCGCAAGGTTTAACAGAAGCAAACAGGAATTTCCACCCCCTCCGATGCATGGAATCAGAAATATGGTTCCCGACAAATGCTTTCTTCATCTTGGGACACGGTTCTCCAACCACCGGGCCGTGGGCGTGGCCAAATGCAGACTTCCCAGGCCAGTGAGGATAACAGGGGGACAAGAAAGAAAAATTCAACTGAAATATGGTTTTGCACCCAACCACTTGTATGTCCGAAACTAGTGGCTCCATCATTTTGGATTAAAGTTGATCGGTTTTATGGTACGGGTGCTACCGGTTGGTCAGAGGTTTGATTGTGCGCCCAAAAGGATGGAGGCCAATGTCTTAGAGTACATCAGAACAACAAAAATGCACTAAAAATGGGAAATTAATACAGTAAACTCTCGTTTATCATTGTTAATTGGTTCCAGACCCGACTGTGATCAATTAATTTCCGCAAAGAAGTATTCCTTAATTATAAATAGAAAATTTTCATACTGAGCACACACAAAAAATGGTTTACAACCCTCTAAATATGTTTTTTAACATTATCAGAACCCTCTAGGCATGAAATAACACCCCTATAGTCACCTTCACACTTGTATTACCCAATATAGCAGACATAACAGAAAATACGACATATTAGACATAAATAAGACATAACAGACTCACACGTTAGCATTGGGGAGAGTTCCTTGTTTTTTCTGGACGGCATATGTCCAATGTAATGTCCAATTACTGACACCTAGTGACCAGTGTAAAATACTACACATTACATCTTTTAGTGAGTCCTCTGAATGGCTTATGTTTGTATTTTGGTTCATTTAGCCATTTTTATACGTGAAAATGTGTGAATTTCCGAATTGTAGGCAATGTATTTCTGTCCCAGTAGGGGGCAACAATTCTCTTTTCCTCCAAGCGGCAGATCAGACCAGATTGTCAATGAAGAAGGCAGATTGAGAGAGGAAAATGGCAAAACATGCAGAAATCAAGCGGAGACAAAAAACACAGGCAGCTAACACTGTCACAGAGCTTGTCTGGCGGTGGATCTGCCTTTAGTAGTGACGCGATCGCGAAAGATAGAGGTGACGTGGGTGATGTAGGTGACGTAGACACAAATGCAGTTGACAATGGCAGCCGAAGCAACAAGCATAGAAGCATAGATGATGAGAATGTACAGCAAAATAATTTGGACCTTTTCTGTTCTCTGCTCCCCTCAGACCATGTCCAATGTCTTCCTGTAGGACCTAAAAATCCATACGTTTTACCTCACACTCGGAAAACCCCTGAGCTACACAATATCTCTTGCATTGTTTACACAAAAATACTGGAGGATTTCTGCATTTTTCAAGCTCCAAAAAGTGCTACGGCCCAAACAATAAAAGTTGTATTGATTTTCAATTAAAAAGACATCCTTAGTCCTGCTAAATCATCAAAAATACTGTCATCTGATATCAAGATTGATAAAATAGCAAGGAAAATAATAAACAGGTATTGCATTTTCAAGGCTCTAATACGTCATTGCATAACCAAATGGCAAAAACACCACATTTTGTATACAGTTTATACGTCAATCCCTAAATCCTGCTCACATTGTCCGCTGCCAGCATGTAAACAAATGGCAAAAACAACATAATTTCATCAGTTTTAAGTTCAAAGCAACCCCTAAGTCCCGCTGATGTCTTATGCTCTTGTCCAAAAAGGCCCAAGTGCCTGACAGGGACGAGATGTCATGACTGATGTTTAGACTGCATCAGAGTTCCCCTCCTACAGCGCCAACCCTGAACTTCGGAACTGACACTGGCTGTAAAAATATAAAGTGCCGACAAACCTCACAGACGTCTCGTTCGCGGATCGGCTGCACAACTCCGGGGACGTTGTTACAGCAGTGCTAAACCAACACTGCGCTGGTCGCGGGTCAGCTAATAAACACAAAAGCAATGCAGTGGAATTTCAGCTCGTGTCAGACCTTGTTAATTGGCAGTTTATTTTTCGTTCGACGGCCTGAGGACTCGCGTGTGAGCTAAACGTACATTTACATAGCTGCGCCTAGCTACAGTGGGTATCACATTCAATCCACTTTGGGCGTTAAGTGTCTTTTTTTGTAACTTTGTTGCTCTAAGTCTGGGAATGTGCCACTGAGCCATTATGTAAAAGCTACCCCTTTAAAGAGGAGACGGAAAAGTTATTTTACACTCACTTGTGGTTGTAAACACTTTGATTGAACGCTTAGGACCTTTTAAATGTCTTACACAGCTGAATTTTCCCCTCACACCCGTTCTAACCATCTGGCACGCTCAAAAGCTAGCTGACTTAAAAAGGTCATGGCGTATGTGGTCTAGGGCTGCAAACGAAAAACCCATGCGACCGGATATCCGGTTTGACAAGCTAGCGAAACGGTTGCACCGATAGAAGCCTCCAGGAACGATGAGCTAGAAAATATTAGATTAATCGACTGTAGAGACATGCACTGAGTGTCGTAAGACTAGCAACTGGTTGGCAGTCTGCCGGCGAAAGGATTGGCGTAAATTCATCGTAGCTTACCGTGACTGAAGACGAAAATGGATGTAAACAGGAGCAATGTGTACATTATGGCGATCTAATTTATCATATATTAGGTATTGTGTAAAACTAATACAGGAACAACGTCAAATGAAAAGCACTCAATGAATACAGAGCCAACATCCACCAGTACGAGCCTGGAGTTTGTTTTGCAGAGATGATTATACTTCGCCCTTTGCTGAATTAACTTCAGATTGTGCACAAATCCAACAAATAAATATTCACAATAACGTCATCAAATCTTACACTTTATGCATTCCCACAAAGTATCAGCATTTGGAGACCAAATATGAGGTGAAGGAAAGAGGGGAAAAATACAGTATAGTAGTCTACCTGGGCACCGTGGGATAAAGTTAGATGGTGCATTCAAGGACCGTCCAACAAAGTGGGACATGTCGCCGCTCGCCACAAACAACATATGCCAAACTGTGGGATTTCTAACTGTATATTCTTGTTTGAAAAAAGAAATGGCCCATATTTCCAAAATTGATATCCATTTACATAAAAGTTGATGTAGTAATCCATCAAATTGTTTTTTTTCAATGTTTTTTTTTTTTTTTTTTTTTTAATTACGCCTGAAAGTGTGGCCGGTTGGGGAACCCTACCTTCCAGTATGCTTGGGGATATGTGCTCTTTTGCGTTTTTGAAAATACTGTAAGCATGCCACTTTTATAGAATCGGCTACTTTATTTTATAATGTAAGACGGACGTCTACATCAACAAACATTAACCATAGAACCGAATCGAATGGTATCGTTTCTACACTGTCTACATCGAATCGTTCTGTTTTTAAAATATATCGTTTTTGAATCGCACCATAACCTGTGTGTCTACATTCAAAAAGAGATTTACATTCTTAATGTGGTCCGTCGTGACCCTTGTCAGTTGCACTGCACTTATCTGTAATGTAAGACACTTCATAAAAACGGGAAGGTTTGGGGGAGGGGTTCACACGGCGGGAGCTATATTTGTGTCTATTTGTATGTGCGAATTGTGATATATGCCAGCAAGGCGTCCTTGAAATGTGGGCCGGTCAAGGGCGCGAGTGTTTGAGCGCACAACGAAAGGACAAGTGTGCCGCCTGACTCTGGGAACTCTTACACCCCGAGCCCGACACACTGGGTGTGTAGCACAATGTACGCAGGAGCCTATAAAAAGACTTGTTGGAATGGAAGCGGAGCCGTCCTTCTTGTAGCGATAGCGAAGCAGATAATGATGAAACGCTCCTGTTGGACAGGAGATGTGGAGGGGGTGCCTAAGATAGAATTAGGCCGATGGAACAGTGCGCTAATAATAGCGACTGGAACTGTGCTATTCCCACCACTGACTTCACACTTACACACAATAGGGATGTGTGCATTCTCTATCATGGTAGTCAACAATTGCTGAATGGATGACAATTGGACTTCTTCCAGGTTGAGTGCAGTTGCCTTGGATTTAACTTACTAACAAGAATTTAGAAAAATGCATGTGATTGATATTCATACACCATACTGACCAGAACATAAGACAGCGCTGAATATAAACCTTGTCTTTTTCAAGACACATTTTTGGACAAGACAATGAAAATTATGTTTTCATTTTTGGTAGACTGCAATTTTTAAAAAATCATATATACCTGTAAATATTTCTTGGGAGCCTAACTGGTCGCCATAACTGGCATCATAATTCCTGAGAGCATGAGACTTAAAGGGATAGTTCGGATTTTTTAACATGAATTTGTATGACAGCCCCATCAGCAGTGTAGTCCATCAGCAGCGACTTACCCCCCCACTTGGTCTCCTAAGTCCAGTTCTGGTGGGATTTTGGTGAAGAGTGTAGTCCCAGGTAGTCACTGGGGTTTCACAAGTGAGGAGTTTGGCTTCTCAAAACAATATGCGTTCAAAGGAGTATTTGCATCACAAAAATGCCTACTCGAAAAAAAAAAATCAGACCTTGTAAATCGCTCGGCGTTATATTAGTCTCCCAACGTGAAGACGCTTGCGTCTTCTGCTGTGGAACACCCATGCAAACAAGACGGCCGCGGCGCTCCGTCGCGGAAGTAGATGCAAGCGTCTTCGTCACGTGCACAAGAATGGAGAGGCGACGGTCATTTTTGTGATGCAAATGCATTACTCTTTTGAACGCATATTGTCTGGAAACCCCAGCGACTACCTGGAACTCATCACCGAAATCTGACCAGAAGTGGACTTAGGAGACCAAGCGGGGGGTGAGTCGTTGTTGGTGGACTACTCTGCTGATGGGGATGTCATGCAACTTCATGTCCAAAAATTCGAACTACCCCTTTAAGCCAAGAGCAAGCAAGCATCATAACTCCTAAACTGCACTCATTCCATACAATCAACATACCGTCAATCCTAGAACTAATTGGTTATTATGTCAATCTATAATAGCGCGGGGTAAGTATTTGCACTTGGCATTAAGTTTGAATGGCGACATGATCAAGCCGCCGCAGAAACCAAAGCAATCAGGAATCAAAGCGGCTGCACAGTATGTGCATGTGCATGCATGTGCCGTACAAATGTGTGAGTGTATGTAGAGGAAGCCAAAGATAAATGGAAGCAGAGTTGGGTGGAAACCACCTTTGTCGCCGCAAAAGCCAGTAAGACAGCACGCCTCTGAAGTGCCCGAGCAGAGAGGAAAGAGGCTCTTTCATTCCGCCTCTTCTCCTTGGAGCCCCTCATTCCAAGAGAGACCATCTGAAGCCCATTCCCTGCCTCTCCTCCCCTCTTCTTCGTCACCCGCAAATATAACAGCGCCCCTTCTCCTTTCTTTTTTCTGCTCCTAATTGTGCCCAGCCGTCAGCGAGAAGGAAGAGGTGAGGAGGCGGGATGAGAGAGGGGGCAACAGGAGGAAAAGAAGTGGAGAAGAAAGGGAGGAATGAAAGATGGTTTGTTCAGTACGGCACGCTGACACATTCCTCTTATCTCCTGCCCAGCTCCTACCATATGCCCTTGGCCACCGAGGGGGGGAGAAAGATGAGCCCTAAGTGTGTGTGAGTGTGTTAAGTGTATGCTAATATGTCTTTGGAGGACACCATGCCATGTGTACTCCCAGAAAGACTCATTCAAGGTCAGCCATTAAATATGATCATTCCCATACCAAATGGGCCTTGACCCACAGCTCCAGCGCTCGCCTACGGTGCCTCCGTCGCCTGTTGACCACACACGACACCAGCCCGGCGTGATGAAGCTGGCACGGCGCGCACGCCAACACCACATGACACGGAGACGCCATCAATAGCCTCAGACAGTCCGGCAGCAGGAGCCATCATCATGCCTGGCTGCATGGAAGAAAAAAAAACATTATAGAGCGATATTCAGTCTAAAATTGTGAATGTCAAACACCGCTTTGATTGCTACTGTATTTCGGGGAAACGTTGTGTTTGCCTAGTGTTGTGTTACCAGCCATAAGCGAGCAGAGGTTTGGATTTGTGTAGCCGAATGGTGACTTTAATGTATACATCCTGATAAAAGTGACCGTAGGGGCAATGTGTGCGAGTTACCGGTCCCACATGTTCAACTCCCACTGAACCGTGCGTCCAATCTCGCTGTTTATTGACTGAAAACCGACACCTTTAAAGGGCTTCATTCATGCTAACACACGAGGTGACGATTCAATAGCTCGCATATAGCATCATGATTTGGCTCTGGGTGATTTTTAATAGGCTTTCTCCCCCCCCCCCCACCCACCCACTGCATTTTGCCTTCACAGGAGCCCTTGTACTTTATTTTTTTCTCATTTCTCAACAGCACCTTCAGCTGAGGCCACACTGTGTGTACGTTTGCTTTAAATCACTGGGAGCGCCATGCGCTTTCAATAGGCGCTGAAATATATGAGGCTGGGTGAGTAAGGGGTGTTTATTTAGCTAAACCGCAAAGAGGACGGGGGCATGAATTGGAAGACAGCCATAATAGGAGAGAAGCTGGTCGTTTCTTAATTATTTAACTTTAGTCATGAGTAGCGCAAACAACATTTTAAAGCGCACGCAGAGGGAGATAAAGCTGCTGCATGATAACCACTAGAGTGCAGTACTTGGCTGCAACCAGCAGAGGCGCTGTTCATTTAGTCTTGACTAGTTTTCTGTGGAGCGTTATTCAAAACGACTTGCAGCAATACGATTTCAGGCATTTGTTTCACATTTTTAACAAGTTATCTTTCATTTTAGTTCCATTCAGTAGCAGCTAAATGCAGAGCTGTCGACAGACGTTTTACGAGTTGTGTCTTGTGTATTTGCTGAATCAATTTTATTCAAACTCGCAGCAATACCCACAATACGGCATTAGGCAGCAGTGTTATTCTTAGCCGTGTACAAACTGCAGCAGGGCAGTAATTTTACAAGAATAAAGTCAAAATATTAAGAGAAAAAAGTTGTAACCCAACGAGACACCCGTAATATGAAGAAAAATGTCCTTTTTGTAGCATTGAGTTTAAGTATTAAAGAAACAGTATGTTGTTGTTGTTTTTTTTAAGTTGTAATATTATGAGAAACAAGCTAAACAAAATAAAGATTGTGGAAAAATGTCTAATATTATGAGAATAAAGTCTAAATATTATGGGAATAATGTAATAATCTTACAAGATGAAAATTTACAAACATTATTTTAGAAAAAAGTTTCAATATTAAAAAAAAAAATGTCAAAAACCACAAAAATTGGAAAAAAAAGAGCAAAGAGAGCTCATACTAATGATACGCTTTTTCACCTACAGTATATCACAAAGGTGAGATGCAGTTTTTTCCTGGAATATATACTGTATGTAACTACTTAGCATAAGTGTTGGTTTCCAAAATATCAAAAGGGGCCCTTGCATCCTTTCATTTTTCAGTGTACGGCCCTCGGTGGAAAAAATTTGGACACCCCGCCTCTAACACAAACACAATCCTGTCCATACACAGGCAACAAATGTTTTCAAATGATTCTAAAAGTAGATCTTTGACATTTTTGAACATTTTAACAGCTTTAACTTTATATTCAGTTACTATGCAGTGGTATTTAAGAATTTGAACAGTAAACTCTTGGAAAAGCACGCCCGCTACAGGCAAACATACATGTATGAGGGTGCTTTCTGCCGCTCATGTTATGAATACGCAGCGCGCCCCCATCTGTATACTTCCGACCCATCGCACACACACACACACACACACACACACACACAGCGTGAAAGGTGCGCTCTTTATCACTGTGACATTTCCATTTCGCGTGCAGCCTAGGAGCTCTTACGCTCACATCCATGCTTCCTGTGCCCCACACGGAGGCACAATACAGGCCACTTAACATTTAGCGACAGCAGATCAGGCCCAAATTTCTCCACTTCCTAACCCTCCTGGCCATGGGAAAACTTCAAATTCATCTATGACTGAAGAGCGATGAAGACTTACGATGAGACGACAGGCCTAGCGCTCACTGCTCAACACTCCGACTACTTCGGAAGGTGAAAGACTGTGTTTTTGTTTGTACCTTTGCAACTCACAAGCCCATTACATTTCAGTGAGAATCTTCACGCCAAGTGTGGACACAGGAATTTATTTGCAATTTTGTTTTGAATCCCAATGAAGATGAATAGTAAGGGTGGGGGAAATAATCAATTCTTAGATGCATCTCGATGCGGACATTGATGATTATTAATCGATTCATAAATGTCAATAATCGATGCTGACGGAACAAAAAAAAGGAAAGCTGAAGTGCAAGACGCTACCAAAATGGCTGAGCGTAAACTCCGACCCGCACCGGCTGGATTTAAAGCGAGCGTGTGGAAGCACTTTGGCTTTCACGTAGTTGAAGGTAAAAATGAGCTGGACAAGAGCCAGCTTTGTCTTACAAGTTTAAAATATTTTGGGAACACGACAAATATGAGAAATCACGTAGCACATTTCCACCCGAGCCAAGAGGAAAAACAGCCAGCTGAAATTGCTGCCAACCAGAGAACCATGGAGCAGGTGACAACTAATTTTCCACCCAACTCGGAAAAGTCAAAGCGAATCTTAACTGTTATTACAAAGGATTTGTGGCCATATTCGATTGTTGAGAAGCAGGGCTTTCGTGCTTTGTTGCGCACTTCGGAACCCAGATACAACGTCCTAACGCAACGTTATTCCGCTGACACTGCAATTGTGAATAAGGGCAGCCGTTTCTTTTAGGTTATTCATAATCTACTGACATCTGCAAGCATTATTCTTGTATGAGAGCCGCTAATACAGAAATCTAAATTTTGTATGAAAGCCGTTTTTGACTTAAATATTATTTTGTCAGAGATTCTATGCTCAGGATTTTAGTTTGAATTCAGAAGTCTATTATTTAATTGTGAGTAATGGCAGATTTTTTTTAAATGTTGGTTACTCAGAATATGCTTTATACATGCTGCTACTGGTGCCCTTTTCCTGCTGGTTGTGTGCAATGGAAATATGTTGGTAGATGTAACCTTCCAGTTATTAAAAGATAATGAAAGTAAATTCATCTTTTTCATGTTTATTTTAATCGTAGATTATGACAAATATGCTTTGTTTTAGTCGTACACAGTGCGTAAAAAAGAAATTATTTATAGAAAAAAAATATGCATGAAAAACTGACAAACTATCAAACTAATCACAAAAAAAGATGCATCAATAATCTTTTATCGCATCACAGGCCTCGTAATCGCAGTAATTCGTAATCGCATCAAATCGTGAGGTGGCCAGAGATTCCCACGCCTGATGAATAGTGGCAGTGCTTAAAAAGATTATTTTTGGATATTTACTGAGCCTTTAGACAAGGAGCCTCCAACCACAGAAGCTCACTGTTCCATCATTTTAAATTACGGTTCAAAAGAACTGCCCCAGAAGTCACCACTGCAGCATTGACGAGGTTGTTGTCATTCCCATCCAAGTACCTGACAAGAATGGGTTTTCCGTGCTGGACAGTAAAAACACGCTGCGCCTGTCACTCACGTACATGAAACCGCGCTATTAACTTCTCTCTGAAAAACTAACTGCAGGCCTGCATTAGCGGTAAGTCAGTATTCGTTTAGTATGTTTTGAAGTGTTTTCATTCCATCAAAGGTTGGACAGAAACGAGGCGTTGTGTGCAGACGTTTGTTGTTCCATCCTTTTGGATTAAAGTTTGGAAAAAACTCAAACTATGCTGCACTTTCCACAACTTTAGATTTTTGCTTCTTTTTGTTTTATACGTCACTTTCAGTGACTGAAATCTATTTGTGGTGGTGATGTGCTTGTCTAATTTGCATAATTGGTCAATTTTCAGGTTCTGACAGTAATCTTAATGGACAAAAAAATGGATCAAAACATGAAAAGCACAAAAACACATGAACTACAAATGAGTGCATCTTTTTGTCTTTTTTTTTGTACTCGTAGATGGGGGAGGGAACCCGCTGCTTGTTGAGAAGAGCGATACGTGCGTTTATATCAGAGGCACAGTCAGAAAGCCCACAACTTTTACAGGTTTACGTCTATGTTTCAATGCTATTGTTTTTCATCTAGCATTAAGATTTCACACTTTGTTTGGCGGTCCTTGAACGCACCGCAGTTATGTGCTATGAGCCAGACGCGCAAGTGAACACACACCTTTGCCACTCTAAGGGGCTATCCACTCGAAAATGTTTTCAGGTCAAAAGTATTTGCTCGTTTCAGTCTGCCCTGAAATGTTTTTTTGGGTTTTTTTTTTTAAACGCCAGCTTGTCGTTTCTATGTAGACAATGCTTGCCACAAACAATGACGTCACCGACCCGTCGCCGTCATGTGACCAGAAGTAAGCTTTGACAACAAGTCGCTAAGTTGGCAACAGTGATCCCACCAGCTCGTGTGTATGAGTGTGTTGACAAGCTGAGTTACAAAGACTCCCATTATAATGTGTGTATGAGCAAGGGCCAGCAGGTAGCACAAAATCTATTTGTTTGGGAAACACTGAGTTTAGAGGTTTGAGAGAAACAAGCTCAAAAAGGTTGGGGACCACTGCTTTAGACAATAAAAACAAAAATGCCACGTGCCATACCAAAGTGAATTGAAGTATAATGCATGGAGAAAAGGGGGCTCAAGAGATTTCTATACTACAAAGCATCTCTTGTAGGTTAGGCCCAGGCAAAGTCCTGCAGCAGAGTTCAAATGTTCAAATAATGTACTGAAACAAAACAGTATATTTGGGGATCTTCGTGCAGCTTGCAGCCAATCTATATACATTTCAAACACACATGCATCAATGTGACCTTAAAATAAGGAGGCCAACAATGCCCCCACTGTTTCTATGTAGAATTAATCACAATTTATTGGTGGTTTTAGAACTTTTCGTACTGAGTGAGAATATAATTTAATGACCTTTTGACTTGAACCTGTCAAGCCATCAAACTAGTAGCCCACCATATGGGACACAGTGAAAAGTAGTAGTGGGCTTCTGTGCGTGACTGTATCTCACCTCTTCTTTAATGTACACCAGATGTGATGGATGATGACTTTTCATGGACCGATCGAGGTTTTGCTGACCCGCGGGCATCGTGGCTGACTGCCCGGGGTCACCGTCGATAGAGGCCCTGCATGCCGCCTCCACACCACCGCCTGAGGGACGACCAGCTCCGGGCCCAAACGCGATGATTGATCACGCACCGTGGCGGGCATGCTGGGATGAACACCTCCACGGAGGCCCGGGGAACTCCAGTGTGCACAGAGAGCACTTTGTGCCGTGGAAACACAAGCCATTGTCCGGCACGGTAGGGGGGCCATGAAGGTAGACTTCGTGCCTGTGTTGACATAACCTCGGCCGAGCTTCCGACTGCAGCGTGACCACCACAGTATTTCCGATTCATATCCTGGCTCGCTAACAGGATTAAAATACACATAACTTTATTTTTCTTGGCTTATAACACACTTTTAAGTATAGTCGACAAAGCTGCCCTTGGAAAATAACATTTACAATTATTTACATTTTGTAAACACACCTCTGGCCTTGTCGCTAACTGTGCTAATCAACACTGAAGAACACTTGAAACACTCCTCTCATATCCTAACAAATGGTCTCGCCCAATATATTGATTCAATCAAATACCAAGCATTAAGACACTTGTCCAAATCCCCCATTGCTATTCCTATAATGGTATCATACTGTAGCGAACTAGAAAAATAGCTGTATTTCTTTGGAGTTAGCTAACTGTACTTACCAATACTGAAGTGTACGTGAACATCCCCTCATATCCTTACAAATGGTCTCGCCCAATATTTTATACCACGCATGAAGACACGTGTCCATCGCCCTATCACCATGCAGGTAGTTAGCCTGCTAAGTCGTTTAATAAATGGATGTATGGTGTTTTTTAGATTTAGTGTCACATAGATAGACATTAATTGGTTGGTTGATTGATTAATTATATACCAAGTATAAAAACTATCCTAATCCCGCCCAAGTAAGTAAGTAGTTAGCTCATGTGCTAAATAAACAGAAATATTGATTGATATCCTGATATAGATAACGGTTTAGTCTAAAATGTCTTATAGGAGAACCACATACAGCACATGGTTGATTAAATGCTTTAATGAATGATTGTCAATTGTTTGGCCCTATAGTGTGTAGCTAGAGATTGGAGTGTTTCCATAATATGTGTATGTGTATCTAGAAACACTTGATATCTAACAGGGAAGATGATTCTGGAGCTGATCCAATCAACAAGAACTGTCAAAAGATGCTTTTCACAGGCCCAGCAGGAAGCAGAGCAACAGCAATGTCTCTGATGGTGACACTCCAGCCTGGCAGACATACAGGCGGGGTCGGGCAGGGCCGGGTCGGGCCGCGGCGCCTTGGCAGTGTGGAAGCAGTGTCGGTGGAGGAGGAAGATCACACACACAGTGGTAGGGAGGGCTCCTTTTGTCTAAAGATGGCTTTCATGTGAAAGGGGACCTTAATAGGCGTACGAGTGATCCTCCTTAGTTGGGTTTTAATTAATGAGCCATGGTTGAAGGCCGTAATGCACTTTAGCGTGAACACACTACTGTGGGGATAACACTGTAAACAGTGTTGTGGCTTGCAGGGGTTCGTGCATTTAAACATAATCAAGCCTGCATAAATTGTGCATTTGAAATTTGGATGGATTGTTTTTCTGGTATTTGCATGACATGAGGACTGCCTTTTTGTGTCTCAACTGCACAAATAGGTACTAGTACTACTCTGGTAGTGTAAGCACAATGCAATGCATAATCATCCTGACATAACACATAATAGAGTGGAAGAGCTACAGACTGCAAGATAAATGTCCCATTGACTACAATAGATATTGCAAGGCTAAGTTTGCCACCTGGTGGACACTGAGTGGAGCTGCAACCCAGTGCCACATTTATTGTTAATCCTTGCTTGAGCGGTGTAACAGGAAATATTCAAGAAAAGCTGCATCTACAAATAAGGTGAATTATTTGTGCCATTAAGCAGACGTTGGATTTGTTATATAAGCCTCAACCAGGAAACACTTTAGGACAAACGGTAGTAGGACACCTTACAGCAAAGATCATTTTAATGGTCCCAAATATTCTGAACAACTAAGTGTACACTCATGTAAAAGGAAAAACAAACAAAATGAGAAGATATGACAAAATACATCACATCTAGAATTCCACTCAATCTTTAATCAAGACGGGATTACAAATTTCTCCAAAAAATCTGCAGTTTCAAAGGGCAAAAATGGTAAAACTAGCTCACCTACTGAGGTCTTTTAAAAACCTGTTCAAGTGTGACTGAAAACATCCTGAACATTTAAAGGCAGGTCATCTTTTTGTTGTCATTTACAAAAACAAAGAACAGGAGAATGGTTTAAGCGAGACAAATAAGAGAAAGAAAATGAAATGAACAAAGAAAACTGCTGGCTTTTTTTTTTTTTTTAATTCTCCCTCCTCTTGGGAGAAATAATGTCCGCTGAGGAACGTCAACACTGATGACATCATCAAAGTACACCAAAGACAGCTCTCCTTGCCACTCCTGCCTCCTGCCTGCTCCTAGGTGCCAACTTAAAACAGGACAAAGCAACGACAAAGAGGAGAGGAAGAAAAGAAGAAGTGGATTCTGTAGAGATTATGAGAGGATGAGTGTGTGAGTCTGAATTGGCTGAACCATTTGGGCAACTGATGTCCTTCCCTGAGTAGGGGGAGTGGGGGTGGGGTGGGGTGAGGTGGGGGGTGTTATGATCCAAGTCTGCAATCTCTTGGGGGATTTCAGCCTGCATATACACGTTTATTTTGTACGTGGTCATTTCCTCCATGAGACCTTTGTGGTAACGTCCGAGACTGCTGAAGAACTTTTGTGCGACTGTTCCCACCCCCTTGACTTGACCTTCACCTTCACCTTGTCTGTTCACCTCACACAGTTTCTCCCTTCTGGCCTCCTGATTGGCACTTGTCTGAATTGGGCTGGTCTGAGGAAGAGGAGGCTTTTTTCCAAATCTGTTCAAGTCCATCTCCTCTTGTGACCACCAGCAGTGTGTGGCTTTCATTCATTCCATTTGTTTACAAGTTTGATCGTTCCTGTGTGAAGAAAGTCTGTGTTCAGAAGCTGTCTGAGTGGAGCACTAACTGACAGGGTGGCGCGTCTTTAGGAGTTCAGTTTGGACTTTTTTGAAGGTGGCAGAGCGTCGTCTTTACTCTCTCCTTCTTCCTCCTCCTCCTCTTCGTCATCGTCGTCATCATCAGGATAGTCCACCAGTCCCACTAATCCTCCCTGCAGGACACGGTACACAGCTCTTATGTGTGAAGTAGAGATGCAAACAGATACGATAACTTCCTGCTTCTCAAGACCAACATGATACCGATAGCCGATAACTTTTTTTTATATCTTTTGTTTTTTTTATTTAGATTTACTGTAGTTTTTGCACACCTGAGAGGCAAGGACTCGAACAAATTTGGATTTGAGCAACTGTACCTGTTCATGACATTACTACCACCACATCACTACTGTCTGGAGAACCAGAATATACAGTGGAGGGAGCCACCTGACATGGCCCAGAAAGGTGCACTGTATTCGGGCACACGTTCCAAGCAGCCGGTGTGATGCCATGGAGGTCCCTGGCAAACCTTTTGCACTTTTCAAACACCACGGCACTGGCATTTCAGGTGGCTGATAAAGTCTTTTGTGTGCTCTGTGGGTTTTTTTTCCCCCCCTCATCGCGAAGCATTTGGTACAACTAGCACACAAAGTGTCTTACTCGGAAAGTGAATGTTTGTTTACAAGTGAGGTCAGGGGAAGTTACGACAGCCCGTTAACATCACAGGAAGAAGAAAACAGGAGCACTTTTGAATCTCGCCTCATTGGAACATCGGATTTATCGGTATGACATCCTAATTCCCTCATATCAACCCAATAATTATCGCTCCGATAATTATCGTGCACCCCTAGTATGAAGGCTGCTGTAACATGATCACAATCAATTGTGCTTGCACCATTTACGCACCTTTGTGGTTACCGCTGGGGTGGGAGGTGAGCTCCGTGTCCCTGAGCCCGGAGACTCAGGTGAACCAGGAGAACCAGGATTCAAGGAAGTGGATGAAGGAGGGCTTGACAGGCTGGTTTTGGTGGAGCCGGAAAAGGAGAGCTTGAAGCTGGGATTCTGCCTGCCTGACAAGCTTGACTTGCCCAGAACTTCCTTGTCGTCTGCGTCTTTCACTGCAGGCAGAGGCAGACCAAAGATGCTACTAAGAAACAGTTTACAAGACATGGCTCACCGTTTAGAAGTCGTTATTCTAAAATCAAGATAGCACACAAAGAGTCTCCAACGTTTTTTCTTGTGAGGACGAAGTACTGAAAACCTGAATGAAAAGCAGGCAACAAGCCAGCAACTTTTGCTCAAGTCTGCCAGTGGATCCTTACAGCATGGAGCAATGTCAAAAGATCCACTATCACGACTGTGTGATTGACATGGCAGACTCAAGGGCTAATTTGCTTCGAGATGAAAGTGGCAACTCAAGAGAGCCAACAAAAGATTCAAAATTTGTGGCAAGCATAATTTCATGAAGTAGTCGTGAACGCACCGCAACCTACGCCTACACGATGTGAGTGTAAACACTGATTATCAATTACTGGCGGAATTTAGCTGTTCGCTGGTGATCCCTATCCTTATCTACTGTACTAACACTGTAATGCAAATCAAGGTCTTTGTACAGTTGCCAATGAAATCTGGCGTGGTTTGGTTGTGGTGAGAAAACAATTCCCACTTCTATCCAGACCAACTGAAATAAATAAGATTTGTCCCGTGGAGGTAGAATTGTGACAAAACTAAACACATGGGGCTTCCTTTCACCATGTGAAGGAGGACCGAGATGCTCCGATCAGGGTTTTATGCTGCCGATTCCTATACTGATCATCCGGGACTGAAATTGTCCGATAACGATCACATGGATTAATTATAAATTTTTAAATTGATTTATGATGAGTGCTATTGGCCAGAGGTGCCATATGAATGGGGAAAAAACAGGACAATTCCAAGGTCCCTTGATTGCCAGGGGGTCCAAAAAAATAGGTAATTACTAATAAAATTGTGTTTTGTGCTGTTTCACTGACTAGCTTGTGCAACAACACTTCTTGTTTACACTCAACAAATAAGACAAGAGACCACTCACCTATGAATTGTAAGAACACATTTTGGTTTGCTTAAATTTGTTACGGTGTGACAAGAACCAAGCCAGGGTCAAATGTTTACAAACACCTCGACTGATTTGGATAAAAGAAAGCAAATTAAGTGTGAGAGCAACCTAAATATACAACAGCAGCGCAGCATAACAGTTGAAAATGTTCTCTATGCATTTCTAATAAGTCTGCATCATATCAATCTACAAAAGATTCACAATTACAAGACATCGTAATAGTGTTTTTTTTTGTTTTTTTTTGTTTTAAATCAGAACAACGAAGCGATACATTTAAGGTAAAAAAAATAAATAAAAAATACAAACTTACATTTCTTCCTCTCCATGAACTTGCTGATGGGTTCCATGAGGTCCTCCTCATTCTTCATCTTGTCAGACGGGCGTACTACAGCCTCACCATCTTCAAGATCTTCTTCATCCGTGTTGAACCACATCTCCTCTTCATCTTCCAGTGTCCGTGCATCGCGACGGAAGCGGTGGTTTCTCAGGATTGAGCGCATGCTAATAAGTAACAATAATAATGACTAACTAAGACTTTAGATTCTTTTTAAACACAAGTAATATTAATAGTAATATGGAAGTATGGGTATTTGCATTGTATTTATTTAAGCTTTGGTAAGAGATTCAGCGTTGAATTGAGTGTATTGTACTCAAAAATTATAGAAACGCCAAAGATGTGATGAAAATATTGTATTTATTAAAATGGCCTCCCTGGAGCAGTAAATATACATGCAGATGGTAATGGAAAGCTATACCACCCCTCATATACTGGAATAACTCACCTGTCCAGTTTGGGGTTGTCTTGCCTCTCCCGCTGCTGTTCATACCGCAGCTTGAGGCCCTTGAAGGTCTGGACATAGTCCACATCCTCCAGAGCCTTCCAGTAATTCTCTATTATATGAGCTGTGAGAGATTTCACATCCTCCTAGGAAAAATGGAAGAGAGGAGAGGGAAGGGGAGGATGTGGGGAATTGAAGTAAATGTATGGAAAGGCAAGAACAAGGGTAGTTTGGAGTGCAGGATAATGATATGGATAAGGGGGAAGAGTGGTGTGTGTAGGAAAAATAAGAAATAGGAACAGAGGAGGGGTAGGGAGGTGAACACCAAAAACATTAGTATGTATCAATGAAAGTCTTTTTGTCCTACAGACGTGATTTGTGCATTTGCATTATCAACGAGGCCACATTCAAGTGCATAAATGTCTGTTCATTAGCAATTTGATAGTGTTGTACTGGATATATAACATTTACATGTAGGGCTGTAGCTATGGAGTGAAGAGTGTTACTGACAGGTTGCACTTTGTGAGCTACGGTTTCCACACATCAAGCAAACAAATGTGTTTTGATAGAAAAATACTCACCACGCGGACATACTCAAACATTTCAATGATGGCAGAGTTCATGAGATTGTAGCGCGAGCCGTTCTTGAGAAAGGCCTTAACGACAGGCTCAAAGAGAAAGTTCCTCATAATGTAGCGGTTGTAGAATTCGTCCTTCAGGCCGATGATTCTTCGCATGAAGCGCAGAGCACCTGGCCACACAGGAAGCAATTTTGAGAACAAGATGCTAACCGCGTTGGAGTCTGATTTTGCTGCAGCTCAAAACTCACATAGTGCCAGGAAAGCGTGCTGGGAGGCAGTGAGGACCAGTACCCTCCTGAGAATGTCCTTATTGATGATGTAGTTCTTGATGTGATAGGTGTGATGCTCAACACAGAATGTCAACAATTCCAAGATTAGGGCTAACAACTGGGATGTCTGGAAATCATCTAAGAAGGATAACAGGGATGAGGGATTTTTTCAGCTGTTGATTTGAGACAAATAAGCACACATTCAATACCTTTGCTAGGCTTTTCCTCTGTGGTGTTGGCCAGTAGTGGAGCTGACAGGACATGCATACAGTGCTTGTAAAAGAAGCTGAGGAACTCTGTCTTTTCTGTTTTCTGGCAAAATAGCATGCAAGACAATGTGATATAACTAACAGTCAATAAATCAATATATTACTTGATGGCAACCGCAGGAGACCCAAAACACAACAAAACACTTGAATAAAACACAGAAAAATATATGTATGTATGTATATAACAGGCAAACTCACATTTGCGGTAGCGAGCATGTTTTCTGGGTCCACCAGAGTCCGGAGCAGACCCATCAGCTGTACTGCCCCCCCTAACTCTGGGTCTGTGTCACAGATCATGTGTTCTATGATGAGGTTGATCAGGAGGATGTCCTGGAGGGCCAAAAACAACCATTAGCAACAACAAATTTGTGTATCATAATTTCACATTTAAATATCAGATGGGTTATACAGTCGTCCCCCGTTACACTGCGGTTCGAAATCGCTCCCTTATTTTATCTTGGTTTTTCTAAATTTAATTAGTCGATGGGTGACTACGGCCTATTAGTAGTAAAAAAATGTTGAAAGACAAGCACTTGTAGTATTCTGGTCACTAATTGACTTATCGTGGTCGGGTCTGGAACCAATTAACTGCGATAAACAAGGGACAACTGTATTACATATTAGGATACAGAAAAAATTACAACGGCTCAACACCCCCAAGGTTGTACAATTAGGAATATGCGACATCACACAACATCGTCACACTTGTATTGTTAAAAGCATACTAAAAAAGTGCCTGTACAGTTAGTAAAGGTTTTACAAAGGCAACAATTTGGCCCTGGAATTGATTCTTACTAATTCCTGAGGAATTAGGTTCCACTGTAGTTTAGAACAATTAGACAGATATGCACATAGAGCTGATAGGAGGTTGCATTTGCCTTAGTACTCACGTCGTCATTTTGCTGAGACTCCTGCATGACAAATTCTCGTACCATGGAGGGGTTGTACTCTACCAGATAAGAGAAGATATCTGTGGCTGCCCCTCGCACTTGGACATCATCCATTCCCTGTTTCACAAGCAAAGGCTGTATCAGTCATTGGATTGTAATGTTTTGTAAATAAGTTGGTGGGAAAAAAATGTATTCTCGCAGCTTGAAAAACTAATTGCTGCTAAATAAAGAAGGAAAACAGGAACAAACAATAGTTACTTACTAAAGCACATTCCAGATAAGAAGAGGGATTGCAACACACACCATAAATTAAATGTCTCTACTCACCAGTATCACCTCTAGTGCAGGTAGAATCCCCATGTTTGACAGTGTCTTGAAGAAGGCATCTCTGTTTTGAGGTTGTAATGTTTGTGAGAACGCACAGAATTCCTTCAAGAAGTTAACCTATGTGGGGAAAAAACATGTATATTTTAAACTTGTAAACATTTTGAAGTTTCAACAGTTTGGTTTTACTGAAGGGAAAAAAAAATAATACCAGTTCATGTCTTTTGTCATCTTCTGTCGCCTCGTCTGTTAGCTGTGCAAAAAGATCTGTCAGGAACTTCTCATCGTCCTGAAATCAAATAGGAAGGAAAACGTGAGTGCCACTTGACAACTAACCCTAAAAAACCTGAGATAACCATATTGTTTCAAAACAGCAAACATAATCAGTTTTTCTGCCATTTGTAATAAAAGAGTTTAGAAAAAGTAATTGATTATTGAGAAGTAATGCGGTTTACATTGTGTGCTACTGCGACATTTCAAATGATAACCCCAAGGTATGCCGATTTTGTCCTCAACAACTTCATGCTAAATGAGGAGAAACACGAGGGTTAACTTCTGAAGGTCACCTCAGGACACAGCACAAATGTTTCGGTTTTCTTCTATCTCGGCATGACAGGTTTACGCAACACCTTTTAGTCGCTATGGCGACAACTGCACACAGTGTACAAAAGGTCACATGATCATTAAAAAAAAAATTCTAACGGAACAGCAGCAACCCCATCGGCCTGATAAAAACGCAATTCTGAAAAACCAAACAAGAATAGTCAGTGTCGCCTTAAGGCTAGTAATATTCAGTATGTTTTACATGTGGCTCTTATCTTACAAGCCACCTTTTACATGATTAATAAAAAACAAAACCAACAACACCCATACCTTTCAGAGGAAGAGCTGATTAAATATGTCACCCAATCTCACCTGAAGCATGCCTACAATCTCCACCTTGTTGAAGAAGATGAAGGAGTGCAGGGTGGACAGCATGTTCTCCTCAAAAACAGAGGGAGTTGGCAGTACCATGTCCTGAATGTACTGTACCCGATAGGTCTGGTGTATTTTCTGACGCAGTTCAGGGTCCGAGATAGGGATCACCTCCTTAAAGCGGGCCGTCTTTGTAAGGAACTCCCGGTGCCGCCGCGGTTGTGGGAGCGCCGGGTCGAACTCCAAACAACCGATGACGTCCATAATGCACTCGTCCGAGAACATGACCTCAAAAAGTGCGGTGCGGTTGAGTAGAAAAATGCCTTTGATGATTTCGTACAGGTGGTGCAGTCCTTCCCGGTTCTCCAAGTCCTCGCACACGCGGAAAAGCTCAAGGAGCTTGCGGATGTAGCCCTCGTTTTCCACGGCTAGCGCCAGTTTCTCGCGCCGCAGCGGCGATGGGAGCGAGGATGCCACCAGCTCTGCCAAGTCCTCCAGGCGGCTCAGTTCACATGGCGGTAACTCCAGGCCGGGCGATGACATGTCATCGAAGCGCTCCTCTTCTAACTCGTCCACCACATCTTGGGTGATGTCCACTGACGGGTCCTTTCCTTGCACCTTGAGAATGTAGCAAAATCATTAGTCAATGCCTTTATGTACTTACAAAAGCACTAAATAAAGTAAATTTGATGTATGATTGTATTATTATTAGGGCTGTAAAAAAAAATAGCGCATAACTGATGGTAACATAATTCATTACGCTAAAATTGTTAAAGTAATTAACGCACGCATGGCAAGCCACACTTCTGTAATAATGGCAGACGGAGCCACAGTGTAGCATCCCCACAGCGATTTTATTAACTTTATTCTGACCTGAACACTTCAACAACAGTGTAAAATTCCAACACCGTATATGCATTTCCAACAAACACATCTGTAGTACTCAGAACAACATTTCCTCATTCACCTCCACACCCGCGGACAAGGTGCATTCAGAGACACGCCGAACGGCACACCACTACCTTAATTATGCCTGTATGTGTAGTCTAAATAAACAAAAAGACAAAGAAAAGCAATAAGTTGATATTCTTATCACCAACACTGAAAGTACTTATCGGTTCATAACACACACACACAAACGATGAACACCTCCATAATTGTCTCCTTTCTTCGTGTCAGCGCAGGACTGAACTAGCTCTGTACTCTCCGTGCTGGCCAGGCAATGTTCACATGATGATGGGTTCACACACACAGCGTAACTCTTAATGCAGAAGTACAATTTACTGTATTTAAGTATGCTCAGTATGCTCAATCCCAGCAAATACACTCAAAACGTGTAATCAACTTAAATTAGGCAGCATCTTTGAACGCAATCCCTCATTGCTCGTAACACGGTTAAAGTGTGATTCAAATGTTCTGCTACTATTAAAGAGACTAGTCTAGTTTAAATGTTCAGTTCATCTAAAGTTGTTAATTCATACAAATATATACAATCATGTCTTATTTGTGAAATACAGTAAAAAATGGGTGTATTTCAGACAATTATCAATATTGCAATCTTTCACAGTTGGAGTGTCAGTACAGCAACGTTGGCTATCAATACTGTCTCTACCAGACATCCAAATCTGTCACCAACCAATGAAAACATATTTTACTACGTTGTTTTTAACAATTAGCT